>NC_081196.1:25086590-25386590 GCF_902713425.1 Acipenser ruthenus
TAACTGATCCTGTCTACTGTATTGGGGTCTGGAATGGGCAATGTGCTCACCTGAGGGTATGGATGAGGTTGAACTCTGGCAGCTCGTGAAGATGAAATATCCCTGAAGCAAAGCCGGTCACCAGGATATGTGTTTTCTTGTGGAAGGCAGCAGATGTTAGGTTGTTGAACTCACCTTCCTTATTAAAAAAATACCTGTTCAAGGAAAAACAATAACAGTCGTGTTTAAGTCATGTTACACATTTTTTTGAATGATTTTGAGGGGACATTTCAAGGTCTTGATATTTGACTAATATAGATTATATTTTTACAATATATTTTACAAGAACTTTGTTGGTCATCAGAACAGTTATAACCAAAAAGCTGAAGACATTCCTTTAACTCAGGATAGAAACATAAGAAAGTTTACAAACGAGAAGAGGCCATTCAGCCCATCTTGCTCATTTGGTTGTTAGTAGCTTATTGATCCCAGAATCTCATCAAGCAGCTTCTTGAAGCATCCCAGGGTGTCAGCTTCAACAACATTACTGGGGAGTTGGTTCCAGACCCTCACAATTCTCTGTGTAAAAAAGTGCCTCCTATTTTCTGTTCTGAATGCCCCTTTATCTAATCTCCATTTGTGACCCCTGGTCCTTGTTTCTTTTTTCAGGTCAAAGAAGTCCCCTGGGTCGACATTGTCTATACCTTTTAGGATTTTGAATGTTTGAATCAGATAGCCGCGTAGTCTTCTTTGTTCAAGACTGAATAGATTCAATTCTTTTAGCCTGTCTGCATACGACATGCCTTTTAAACCCGGAATAATTCTGGTTGCTCTTCTTTGCACTCCTTCTAGAGAAGCAATATCATTTTTGTAACGAGGTGACCAGAACTGAACACAATATTCTAGGTGAGGTCTTACTAATGCATTGTAAAGTTTTAACATTAACTTCCCTTGATTTAAATTCAACACTTCTCACAATATATCCAAGCACCTTGTTGGCCTTTTTTATAGCTTCCCCACATTGTCTAGATGAAGACATTTCTGAGTCAACACAAACTCCTAGGTCTTTTTCATAGTTCCCTTCTTCAATTTCACTATCTCCCATATGATATTTATAATGCACATTTTTATTGCCTGCATGCAGTACTTTACACTTTTCTCTATTAAATGTCATTTGCCATGTGTCTGCCCAATTCTGAATGCTGTCTAGATCATTTTGAATGACCTTTGCTGCTGCAACAGTGTTTGCTACTGATCCTATTTTTGTGTTGTCTGCAAATTTAACGAGTTTGCTTACTATACCAGAATCTAAATCATTAATGTAGATTAGGAATAGCAGAGGACCTAATACTGATCCCTGTGGTACACCACTGGTTACCTCACTCCATTTTGAGGTTTCTCCTCTAATCAGTACTTTCTGTTTTCTACATGTTAACCACTCCCTAATCCATGTGCATGCATTTCCTTGAATCCCTACTGCGTTCAGTTTGAGAAGTCATCTTTTATGCGGGACTTTGTCAAAAGCTTTCTGGAAATCTAAATAAACCATGTTGTATGCTTTGCAGTTATCCATTGTTCGATATTGCATCCTCAAAAAAGTCAAGTAGGTTAGTTAGACACGATCTCCCTTTCCTAAAACCATGCTGGCTGTCTCCCAGGATATTGTTACCATATAGGTAATTTTCCATTTTGGATCTTATTATAGTTTCCATAAGTTTCCATATAATAGAAGTCAGGCTTATTGGTCTGTAGTTACCTGGTTCGGTTTTGTCTCCTTTTTTGTGGATCGGAATTACATTTGCTATTTTCTAGTCTGTCGGTACAACCCCGGTGTCAAGAGACTGTTGCATGATCTTGGTTACCGGTTTGTAAATAACTTCTTTCATTTCTTTGAGTACTATTGGGAGGATCTGATCCGGCCCAGGGGATTTGTTTATTTTAAGAGCTCCTAGTCCCTTTGACACTTCTGCCTCTGTTAGGCTAAAGTTATTTAAAATTGGATAGGAACAGGTCGACATGTCAGGCATGTTGTCCGTGTCCTCCTTTGTAAAATCCTGTGAAAAGTAATCATTTAATATATTTGCTATTTTTTTTTCTTCATCTATGATTTAACCTCCTCTTTGAATGTTCTCTTGCTGTTATAATATTGGAAAAATATTTTGGAATTGGTTTTAGCCCCCTTAACAATATTGATTTCTATCTCTCTCTTGGCCTTTCTAACTTCCTTTTTGACTTGTGTTTGCAGTTCCAAGTACTCTTTCTGTGTACTTTGTTTTTGGTCCCTTTTAAAACGCTCTGTAAAGTGCCTTTTTTCACTGAATATTTTTTTTAATTGATCTATTAAACCATTTTGGCCATTTTGTTTTAGATTTAGATTTGTCTACTTTTGGGATGTAATTGTTTTGCGCCTCTAGACTACATTTTTAAAAAACAGCCATCCTTTTTCTGTGGATGTTTTCTCTATTTTACTCCAATCTACTTCTGTTAGTCTCTGTTTCATACCTACATAGTTTATATCAATGATCTCTGGGTAAGATCTGTTTCTCCACCAAGCAACATGGAAACTGGGAGTTCACTTTGTGTGTGTTCATCATATGAGGTAAGAAATGAAAGAATTAGTGACTCTTAGTGAACCTTCGAGACCAATATAAAAAAAAGTGAAACACTGTTCCAAAAAGCTTTTGGTTACTTACTTTCCCTGTCGTCTATATTTGACCTTTCCACTGCCCTCCTGCTCCTGGCTGTTGGCATTTCCTCTAATCTCCTCTCCTCTGGGCACCCTATTCTCATCGCATTTCACAACCTCAGCATCCTCCTCTGTGTGGACGGTTGATGTTTGCTTCGGGGGTCTGGGTTTTAGTCCCTCAAGCTCCGTGTCACACTGCCACACACTTAATGCTCCATCCTGACTCACAGTGTACAGCTGTAATGACAAATGTACAACATATAAGCATGGCCTAGAGATTTCAGTTCCAGGTTATGTCATCATAAATGTGAATGCTTATTCACACAAACGAAGCAGGTTCTCAAAAAAAAAATTCAGAGAATAAGTTGAAGTCTTTAATGCATTTCCCCAGGCAATTTCGTGTCATACCATTGAAAACTATGTGTATTCTTAACAGAGACAGACTTTTACTGTCCTAAGTGTCAAATCAAATTGCACTAGACTTACATCAAGGCTGTCCTCTTCAAAGAAGCACCCAACTATTACATCCTTGTGCCCTCCAAGTGAGTAATACACCAGGTTTGCCCACCGCTCAGCTCCAAACACCCATGTGGTCATGTCTTTGCTTCCAACAACAAAACATCTGCATCATATGAAAATAAAACCATTAGTACAAACTGCTCCATTACTCTATAGAATATACAACTTTCCTTAGGTTACCAATACCAATTACCTTATATTGACAAAGACTGAGATGAGAGCAACAAATACATTGCATTTGTACATGTAGTAAGAGCACTTATACTTACTTTGAATCATCAGTCCAGTCTATGCAAGTAGTCTCATCGTATGGTCCATAATAGCTCTTGTCAAGCACAAAAGCATTGAACTCTCTCCTCTTTCCAGGGGCATGGTACATAAGAGCCACATTATCTTTGGTAACGACAAATTTCCTGAGGAAAAAAAAAAAAAAAGAGACAGTAAAAAGGGAGCTAATATAGCTCAGAGATCTACAACACACACATTCTGTTTTGTATCTCCGGATCACTCGTTTTATCACCAAACTCCTCAATAATGCGATCCAAGTCATTATTTTATTACAACAACATCTCAAAAAAGCTCTGCAAATGTCTGTGTTTTCTGTGCGCTGATTCAGTCAGCCAACTTGTTTACTTACGACCCGCCCCGTTATCTGATACCAGATACCATGTATGACTATTCATGAGATACGCCTTTTTTTTTTCGACTTGTCTCGGCTCATATCGGTCTCACTCGGCCATTGAATGGTTTTCTCGGCTTTTTCCAGAGAAAAAACGACTAGAGACCTGTTTTTTACGTCTTTTTGATGATGTCGGACAGGTCCGACATAGGACCGGAAAGGGAAAATTGCAATGTCGGACCAGGTCCGACATAGGACCGCAAAGGGTTAACACTAGAAGCCCCACGGCAGTCATTTTGGTGTTTTTTGGTTTTAAAATTAAATTTTTTCCAGTCGTGTAACACATATGGGGCTGCGCGTTCATGTACCTTTCAGTCACATTGACGGCCACACAGAAAACAATTGTATTTTGATTATGCAGAATGGTATTCTACTTTATTATTTTTATTTACCAGTCCACAACGTGTTTAGCTGTAATTAGATTAGTCTCTGCTCTCTGCCTGAGTGAATGACTGACAGTATATTGTTTTTCAATCAGCCTTCCAATCAGACCACAGAGTTTTACAACGCAACAAAATATGGAGTTGATGTTCTGGATCAGATGGCACGGAAGTATTCCGTGAAAGCTGGCTCCCGACAGTGACCTTTTCAGGTGATTTACAATGTATTGGACCTAGCAGCCATCAACTCCTGGGTTCTTTACAAAGAATGCACAGAGAAGAATTTACCAAATAGAGAATATATTTTACAGTTAGCACAGGAACTTCGCAAGAAGCATTTGGAAAAAAGGGAGGCTGCCAAGCGTGTACCCACAGCTGAAGCTGGCAACCCTCCTGAGAGCCGCAAAAGACGCCAATGCCAGGTTGGCAAGTGCAATAAAAATAAAACTTCAGACAGCTGTGCCCTGTGCAGATTGTGAACAGCCTTAGACTCAAGGTAAAGGAATACCCTTTGGTCCAAAAAAAAAAAAAAAAAAAAACAGAAAAAAGAAAAAAAAAAGACTTATAACTTATTGTGCTGTGCGCTTCTGTAAAATGTTTTCTTCCAAGTTTATCTACGTTGTTCAGTTGCTTTTGCGCATCTGATAATGTAAATCAATTTTTGTTGAAAAGTTAAAAATGTACTATCGTTGCAGTTTTATAAATATGTATGTTGTAAAGAAATGTCTGTTCAGAAGTTTATTTATTTACATTTTCTTGTTTAGATTTGTAAAATAAATATATATATATATATATATATATAAAAACAAGTAGCTTTTGAGTTATGGTGAGTGAAAGCAATAAATTCAAAAACTCACCTTAACTCGAAAGCTACTTGTTTTTACTTACTCTCCTGAGCCTTTCTGAAGTAAAAATACAGTTGCGCTGTACTGATGAGCCCCAAAAAGGGCAAAACAAGTATGCAGCTACTGTATTTTGACTTTTAAAACGCTGTCAATGTAGAAGCCGTTAGGCAACTTTCATGCGATTTGATTGGCTCTTGTAATGCTTTATTTGCATATCTCCCTACAACCTATATATATGTGTGTGTGTGTGTGTGTGTGTGTGTGTGTGTGTGTGTGTGTGTGTGTGTGTGTGTATTGAGAAACACAGCAAGTTCAGTTCACAGTTTGGACCCTCTCACTAAAACAGTGTGCTGCCTTCCTCTGTCAAGCACATCACTGAGAATGTGGACAGGCTACTAGAACGAACAGGAGACGACCCGGTAGTAGTCATCCACATCGGTACAAACAATATTGGAAGAGACAGGCCAAGATCCCTGCAAAACAAATTCAGAGAGCTAGGAAGGAAATTAAAAGACAAGACCAAAACTGTGGTATTTTCTGGGATACTGCCAGCACCTTGCAAAGGACCATACGGACAGCTGGAAATACAAAATCAAAATGCATGGCTGAAATCGTGGTGCACACAGGAAGGCTTCACCTTTCTTGAACATTGGAGCACATTCTACAACAAGGACTATCTATATAGGTGGGACGGAATGCACTTAAACAGAAAGGGAACCAATCTACTCAGAGAAAGGATCCTTGAGGAGGTCCTGAAGCATTTAAACTAGAAAGGAAGGGGGGAGAAAACAAAAAAACAGAAGGGAGACCACATCAAAACAAAGACAACAACTCAGGTAAAGACAGCTATTACATGTATTTATCTTAATGCTAGAAGTCTGAGAAACAAAATGTTAGAACTTGAAGCTACTGCACTAACAAGTAACTACGATGTGATAGGCGTTACAGAAACTTGGTTGTCTGAGAGTGATGGAGACAAATATAATATTAGTGGGTACACACTATATAGGAAAGACAGGCATGACAGAAGGAGGTGGAGGGGTAGCGCTATACATAAGAAATAGTCTTGAAGCCCAGGTGTTAAATCTGGACAAAAAACAACGCTGAATCAATATGGGTCAGAATAATGGACAAAAATTCAAAGAATAATAATAGGAGCATGCTATAGACCGCCAAATTCAGACGCCAAGCAAAATAATCTGTTATACAATGACATTCGAAATGCGTGTAGAAAAGGAGAAGCCATACTAATGGGGGATTTCAACTTCCCCCATATAAAATGGGAGAACCCGGTGGGGAGCACGACGGACGAAATTGAAATGCTGGAAATGACAAATGACTGCTTCCTAACACAATTTGTCAAGGCACCGACTAGAGGGGAGGCATGCCTTGAATTAGTCTTTTCAAATAACAAAGACAGAATAACTACAACAGAGGTCAAAGAGCCATTGGCAAACTCAGACCACAACATGGTCTCATTTGAAGTGTTTTTTAAAACCCCAAAAGTAATGAATAAAGCTAAGGTTTACAATTTTAGAAAAGCAAACTATGAAGGTATGAAACGGAGACTAACAGAAGTAGATTGGAGTAAAATAGAGAAAACATCCACAGAAAAAGGATGGCTGTTTTTTAAAAATGTAGTACTAGAGGCACAAAACAATTACATCCCAAAAGTAGACAAATCCAAATCTAAAACCAAATGGCCAAAATGGTTTAATAGATAAATTTAAAAAAATATTCAGCGAAAAAAGGCACTTTACAGAGCGATTAAAAGGGACCAAAAACAAAGTACACAGAAAGAGTACTTGGAACTGCAAACACAAGTCAAAAAGGAAGTTAGAAAGGCCAAGAGAGAGATAGAAATCAATATTGTTAAGGGGGCTAAAACCAATTCCAAAATATTTTTCCAATATTATAACTGCAAGAGAACATTCAAAGAGGAGGTCAAATGTCTAAGAGACACAAAGGGCAAAATCAGATGAAGAAAAAAAAATAGCAAATATATTAAATGATTACTTTTCACAGGATTTTACAAAGGAGGACACGGACAACATGCCTGACATGTTGACCTGTTCCTATCCAATTTTAAATAACTTTAGCATAACAGAGGCATAAGTGTTAAAGGGACTAGGAGCTCTTAAAATAAACAAATCCCCTGGGTCAGATGGTAGTACTCAAAGAAACGAAAGAAGTTATTTACAAACCACTAACCAAGATCATGCAACAGTCTCTTGACACAGGGGTTGTACCGACAGACTGGACAATTGCAAATGTAATACCGATCCACAAAAAGGGAGAAAAAACCGAACCAGGTAACTACAGACCAATAAGCCTGACTTCTATTATATGTAAACTTATGGAAACTATAAGATCTAAAATGGAAAATTACCTATATGGTAACAATATCCTGGGAGACAGTCAGCATGGTTTTAGGAAAGGGAGATCGTGTCTAACTAACCTTCTTGATTTTTTTTGAGGATGGAACATCGACAATGGATAATTGCAAAGCATACGACATAGTGTATTTAGATTTCCAGAAAGCTTCTGACAAAGTCTCGCATAAAAGATTAATTCTCAAACTGAACGGAGTAGGGATTCAAGGAAATGCATGCAAATGGATTAGGGAGTGGTTAAAATGTAGAAAACAGAAAGTACTGATTTCACCTAGAATATTGTGTTCAGTTCTGGTCACCTCGTTACAAAACTGATATTGCTGCTCTAGAAAGAGTGCAAAGAAGAGCAACCAGAATTATCCCCGGTTTAAAAGGCATGTCGTATGCAGACAGGCTAAAAGAATTGAATCTATTCAGTCTTGAACAAAGAAGACTACACGGCGATCTGATTCAAACATTCAAAATCCTAAAAGGTATAGACAATGTCGACCCAGGGGACTTTTTTGACCTGAAAAAAGAAACAAGGACCAGGGGTCACAAATGGAGATTAGATAAAGGGGCATTCAGAACAGAAAATAGGAGGCACTTTTTTTACACAGAGAATTGTGAGGGTCTGGAACCAACTCCCCAGTAATGTTGTTGAAGCCGACACCCTGGGATCCTTCAAGAAGCTGCTTGATGAGATTCTGGGATCAATAAGCTACTAACAACCAAACGAGCAAGATGGGCTGAATGGCCTCCTCTCGTTTGTAAACTTTCTTATGTTCTTATGTTCTTAATTTCCTTACAAGTCGCAGTACTTCACACTCCCTCTAATGTGTCTGAAACTGGCACTTGAAACACAAGCGAGTCAGCTCAACAAAGTCTAATAGGCTACAGTAGAATGGCAGTGATTATACAAAGAAACTGGGTGGTAGGAATTTCTGTCAGTCAACCAACGATAACTTTTTTTTTTTTTTTTTTTTTTTTTTTTAAACTGTGGTTGGATCGTCAACTAAACTCAAAAGCTGATTATTCTATTCCATAACTAAACTCAAAACCTGATTGGTTATTCTAATCTTGCTTGCCTTTCCCTAAGGCCGGCCCTGACGTTAGATGCAACACTTTCTCTAACTACAGGCAACATCATAGACTATGAGCGAAATATGGATTACGTATTATTGCGTATCATCTCTGATAAAAGCGTATCCACGCATTACCAACTCAAAATGAGTAGCGGATACGCAAAATGCGTAGAGGTTAGCAGGTCTGATAATATTAGGTTTTGGTTGAAGATCTGACAACATTCAGTGTCAAAAATATTGAAAAATGCAGAAAATCAGACAGGGGGCAAATACTTTTTCACGGCACTGTACAATGGCCTACTATGCAGATCTAAAAGACTCCCTAAGAATTTTAAAAGTAAAGCATTGTAAGGTGTAATCCAGCAGAGAAGGCTTCAGGCCCCATAAGCACACAGAAGACGAGATCAGCTTACCTGCCATCAGGAGAGAAGCGGACACACTGCACAGGTTTGTGGAAATGGAAGTGATGGAGAACAGCCCTGGTAATCAGGCTCACGAGGACAGCCGCTCCATCTGTAATACAAATCAACAAAAAGATGGAATTTTACATAATTAATGTTTTTATGATTTACGGACTCAAAACATGAAACATACAAAGTAATAATCTGATATAAATTCATAAAAAAATTCTAAAAAGATTACATAACTACATGTCGGAGCGCATCACACTGACGGATACATGGTTCTAGGGCAGTTAAGAATCCGGGCAGGTGTATAAAAGTGCGTTTATTTAAAACATTTTTTTCAAGAATAGTGTTTTTGAAGGTGTTTTTTGAAGAAAAAAACACAAGGGATTGCAACAAAAAAAAGAGCCAAAATAAGGTGGGGCAACAGCAGCACGGGGCTGGTCGCAAGTGCCGCCACGTCTCTGCCACGTTGGACGTATGCCTCACCTGCCTAAAAGGTGAGGCACATAGCACCTGACCAACCCCCTCCCTGGCAGGAGGTGGAACTGGCACCACAGGCACAACAGGGGGGCCGCTGGGACGGCTACTTCCACCTGGCCTCGAGTTGGTGCCCTTCCTGCGGGGAGGGGTGCCACTCCGTCATCTACTGCCCCTGCCCCGGAGAGGAGAGGAGGGGAGGGACGACCGGAGGTCAGCTGGGAGCTTAATCCCACACAGGACACCATATGTGACACGGACGGCTGGTGGTGACGTCAGACCCGGAAGACAGTGGACACAGACAACAGTGCTGGGATATGAATAAATACGCGGATGCGCCAGTTTATTGTAAAATAAAAAGGCTTAACCCTTTGCGGTCCATTTGTTAATCGCGCATCAGGCACGCCAGGTCTAATTAATTTTCACACGCGCAGTTAATTTTATACACGCTGTTTAAAAGTATTTTTTTTCACAGTCAAACGGGTTTAAATGGCCCTGCATATCAACAAAGCACACACTAGGCATCTCCAGCCCTGCCCCACCCTTTCGTTTGCTATAGCGTTCAGCTATGTAATAAATAAATAATAATAATAATAATAATAGTCGTACATACCGATCGATCATCTCCGGATCACTCGTTTTATCACCAAACTCCTCAATAATGCGATCCAAGTCATTATTTTATTACTATAACATCTGAAAAAAGCTCTGCAAATGTCCATGATAGTCTCAGTGCGCTGACGCACTCAACCAGCTTGTTTACTATGAACGCCCCATTATCTGATACCTGATACCATGTATGACTATTGTCTCGGCTCCTGTCGCTCCCACTCGGCAATTGAATGGTTTTCTCGGCTTTTTCCGGAGAAAAAAACGACTCAACACCCGTTTATTGCGTTGCTATAATGATGTCGGACCCAGTCCGACAAAGGACCTGTGAGGAATAACTGCAATGTCGGACCCAGTCCGACAATGGACCGCAAAGGGTTAAACAAAACAGAACACTCAAAATAAACGACATGATGGCCAAAACAGACAAACAAATCAAACACGAAACCAAACAAGTATTGTGCTGGTGTATAACCAGCACACGTTGCAATTGATTATATTTAATTAAGCTTTACCTCCTGACCCTCATTCCGCTTCCGAACACAAACTCAATCAGCCAAAGCGGCAGTTTATATTCGAGTGACCGTCTCCAAATTAATAATGAATCAATCAATCAATCAAATCAATCAAGTCAATCAACCCAGATACTGTCACATTCTGAACAGAGTTAGCATGGATGGGGAAGCTTAACCCCATCCATGCTGCAAAAAAAAAAAAACCTAACAAAACGGCGTGCTTTATACAAATTTAACAATACGTTTAATAATAATACAAAGAATACAAAACATAATATGCACAGGAGCAGGGTGTACCCAGTCACAGAAGCCCATAAAAAGTCTTGAGGGATTAACACTAGAAATACCGGAGCGGTATTTTTGACTGATCGTGGTTTTTAAATGCATTTTTCTCCACTGATCTGGCAGCTAGGTGCCTGTGCTTTTTTACTTTACCTAAATATATGTATTAAACATCTCAAAGCATCAGCAGACCCAGGGTTGCAGAAACTTATGGAGATATAATACGTTACAACACGTGATCGAGTTGCTGTGGTTAATGGGAGGAAGCAAGGACAATTAAACTGTGAGTGAAGTGTCGCTTATTCTAAACTGTGTGTTTATCGCTGCCAGATGGTTAAATATGGATCTGGGAGCTGCCGCTTTACGCTAGCGATACATAAGAACATAAGAAAGTTTACAAACGAGAGGAGGCCATTCAGCCCATCTTGCTCGTTTGGTTGTTAGTAGCTTATTGATCCCAGAATCTCAT
The DNA here is from genome assembly GCF_902713425.1 of Acipenser ruthenus. Taxonomy (NCBI): domain Eukaryota; kingdom Metazoa; phylum Chordata; class Actinopteri; order Acipenseriformes; family Acipenseridae; genus Acipenser; species Acipenser ruthenus. The sequence continues at coordinate 25,097,895 of NC_081196.1, forward strand.
CAAGCAGCTTCTTGAAGGATCCCAGGGTGTCAGCTTCAACAACATTACTGGGGAGTTGGTTCCAGACCCTCACAATTCTCTGTGTAAAAAAGTGCCTCCTATTTTCTGTTCTGAATGCCCCTTTATCTAATCTCCATTTATGACCCCTGGTCCTTTTTTCTTTTTTCAAGTCAAAGAAGTCCCCCGGGTTGACATTGTCTATACCTTTTAGGATTTTGAATGTTTGAATCAGATCGCCGCGTAGTCTTCTTTGTTCAAGACTGAATAAATTCAATTCTTTTAGCCTGTCTGCATACGACATGCCTTTTAAACCTGGGATAATTCTGGTTGCTCTTCTTTGCACTCTTTCTACAGCAGCAACATCCTTTTTGTAACGAGGTGACCAGAACTGAACACAATATTCTAGGTGAGGTCTTACTAATGCATTGTAGAGTTTTAACATTACTTCCCTTGATTTAAATTCAACACTTCTCACAATATATCCAAGCATCTTGTTAGCCTTTTTTATAGCTTCCCCACATTGTCTAGATGAAGACATTTCTGAGTCAACATAAACTCCTAGGTCTTTTTCATAGTTCCCTTCTTCAATTTCACTATCTCCCATATGATATTTATAATGCACATTTTTACTGCCCGCATGCAATACTTTACACTTTTCTCTATTAAATTTCATTTGCCATGTGTCTGCCCAATTTTGAATGCTGTCTAGATCATTTTGAATGACCTTTGCTGCTTCAACAGTGTTTGCCACTCCTCCTATTTTTGTGTCGTCTGCAAATTTAACGAGTTTGCTTACTATATCAGAGTCTAAATCATTAATGTAGATTAGGAATAGCAGAGGACCTAATACTGATCCCTGTGGTACACCACTGGTTACCTTGCTCCATTTTGAGGTTTCTCCTCTAATCAGTACTTTCTGTTTTCTACCTGTTAACCACTCCCTAATCCATGTGCATGCATTTCCTTGAATCCCTACTGCGTTCAGTTTGAGAATTAATCTTTTATGCGGGATTTTGTCAAAAGCTTTCTGGAAATCTAAATAAACCATGTTGTATGCTTTGCAGTTATCCATTTTCAATGTTGCATCCTCAAAAAAGTCAAGCAGGTTAGTTAGACATGATCTCCCTTTCCTAAAACCATGCTGGCTGTCTCCCAGGATATTGTTACCATATAAGTAATTTTCCATTTTGGATCTTATTATAGTTTCCATAAGTTTCCATATAATAGAAGTCAGGCTTATTGGTCTGTAGTTACCTGGTTCGGTTTTGTCTCCCTTTTTGTGGATCGGTATTACGTTTGCTATTTTCCAGTCTGTTGGTACAACCCCTGTGTCAAGAGACTGTTGCATGATCTTGGTTAGTGGTTTGTAAATAACTTCTTTCATTTCTTTGAGTACTATTGGGAGGATCTCATCCGGCCCAGGGGATTTGTTTATTTTAAGAGCTCCTAGTCCCTTTAACACTTTTGCCTCTGTTATGCTAAAGTTATTTAAAACTGGATAGGAACAGGTCGACATGTGGGGCATGTTGTCCGTGTCCTCCTTTGTAAAAACCTGTGAAAAGTAATCATTTAATATATTTGCTATTTTTTTTTCTTCATCTATGATTTTGCCATTTGTGTCTCTTAGACATTTAGCCTCCTCTTTGAATGTTCTCTTGCTGTTATAATATTGGAAAAACATTTTGGAATTGGTTTTAGCCCCCTTAGCAATATTGATTTCTATCTCTCTCTTGGCCTTTCTAACTTCCTTTTTGACTTGTGTTTGCAGTTCCAAGTACTCTTTCTGTGTGCTTTGTTTTTGGTCCCTTTTAAACGCTCTGTAAAGTGGCTTTTTTCGCTGAATATTTTTTTTAATTGATCTATTAAACCATTTTGGCCATTTTGTTTTAGATTTAGATTTGTCTACTTTTGGGATGTAATTGTTTTGTGCCTCTAGTACTACATTTTTAAAAAACAGCCACCCTTTTTCTGTGGATGTTTTCTCTATTTTACTCCAATCTACTTCTGTTAGTCTCTGTTTCATACCTTTGTAGTTTGCTTTTCTAAAATTGTAAACCTTAGCTTTAGTCATTACTTTTGGGGTTTTAAAAAATATTTCAAATGAGACCATGTTGTGGTCTGAGTTTGCCAATGGCTCTCTGACCTCTGTTTTAGTTATTCTGTCTTCATTATTTGAAAAGACTAAATCAAGGCATGCCTCCCCTCTAGTCGGTGCCTTGACAAATTGCGTTAGGAAGCAGTCATTTGTCATTTCCACCATTTCAATTTCGTCCGTCGTGCCCCCCATTGGGTTTTCCCATTTTATACAGGGGAAGTTGAAATCCCCCATTAGTATGGCTTCTCCTTTTCTACACGCATTTCGAATGTCATTGTATAACAGATTATTTTGCTCAGCGTCTGAATTTGGCGGTCTATAGCATGCTCCTATTATTATGCCCTTTGAATTTGTGTCCATTATTCTGACCCATATTGATTCTGCATTGTTTTCTTTGTCCTGATTTAACACCTGAGCTTCAAGGCTATTTCTTATGTATAGCGCTACCCCTCCGCCTCTTCTGTCCTGCCTGTCTTTCCTATACAGTGTGTACCCACTAATATTATATTCGTCTCCATCACTCTCAGACAACCAAGTTTCTGTAACACCTATCACATCGTAGTTACTTGTTAGTGCAGTAGCTTCAAGTTCTAACATTTTGTTTCTGAGACTTCTAGCATTAAGATAAATACATTTAATAGTGGTCTTACCTGAGTTGTTGCTCTTGTTTTGATGTAGTCTCCCTTCTGTTTTTTTGTTTTCTCCCCCCTTCCTTTCTAGTTTAAATGCTTCTGTACCGCCTGAAGGATCCTTTCTCCGAGTAGATTGGTTCCCTTTCTGTTTAAGTGCAGTCCGTCCCACCTGTATAGATAGTCCTTGTTGTAGAAAGTGCTCCAATGTTCAAGAAAGGTGAAGCCTTCCTGTGTGCACCACGATTTCAGCCATGCATTTTGATTTTGTATTTCCAGCTGTCCATATGGTCCTTTGCAAGGCGCCGGCAGTATCCCAGAAAAGACCACAGTTTTGGTCTTGTCTTAATTTCCTTCCTAGCTCTCTGAATTTGTTTTGCAGGGATCTTGGCCTGTCTCTTCCAATGTTGTTTGTACCAATGTGGACGACTACTACCGGGTCATCTCCTGTTCGTTCTAGGAGCCTGTCCACATTCTCAGTGATGTGCTTGACTGAGGCTCCTGGAAGGCAGCACACTGTTGTAGTAAGGGGGTCCAAACTGCGAACTGAACTTGCTGTGTTTCTCAGTATGGAGTCCCCAACAATCATGACCTCCCTTCTTTTTGCTGCCTGGTCAGCACTGTTTATAGGGTCCTGGGTGTTGTTTCTTTCATTCTCGTGATGTTGGTTTTGGTCATCTAAGTGGCTCAAATGTGTTGGCTGTCTGGATTTCTGGTGGTTGTGTTTGACGAAGTTTCTTTTTTTCCCTGCTTCTGCCTATCTGAACCCAGCTGTTTCGACTCTCTTCCATCTCCCTATTGGCTTTCAGTCTGCTAGGGGTGCAGACTTCCATGAATTGTGGGTGTGTCAGCTCCTCAAGCTCCTGTTGCTGTCTCATTTCCTCCAGCTCCTTTTCTAGCAGGCTTAATCGCTGAAGCAAGTCCTGGATCGTGCAGCACTTTACACAAACTTGGTTGAGCTCTGTTGGGTTTTCTCGGATTTCCCACATCATGCAGTTGTCACAGATTACTGGCTTGAATACCATTTTTTTTGTTTAGTGTAGCTTCTGCAGCTGTCAACCTGCTTTCAACTGCTTCTAACTGCGTTGTACTTGTCCACTCGTACTTCTCCCACGATGTCGCTTCCACACGCTGTCGCTTGGAAGTCTGCCTGCCTTTTGTTTGTTTGTGTTTGTGCTGCGTGCTCCGCTCCTCCCCCGTGTCCCAGAACGCCGCGGGATTTGAATCAGCTGCTCCGAGTTTCAGCTGATCAGAAAAATACACGCAGCTGCAAGGCTTTAAGCTGCAATGTTTTCTGATTAAAGCAACTCCAGATTTAAAGATGTAATTCCTCCTTTCTGCTTCTAACTGCGTTGTACTTGTCCACTCGTACTTCTCCCACGATGTTGCTTCCACACGCTGTCGTTTGGAAGTCTGCCTGCCTTTTGTTTGTTTGTTTTTGTGCTGCGTGCTCCGCTCCTCCCCCGTGTCCCAGAACGCAGCGGGATTTGAATCAGCTGCTCCGAGTTTCAGCTGATCAGAAAAATACACGCAGCTGCAAGGCTTTAAGCTGCAATGTTTTCTGATTAAAGCAACTCCAGATTTAAAGATGTAATTCCTCCTTTCTGCTTCTAACTGCGTTGTACTTGTCCACTCGTACTTCTCCCACGATGTCGCTTCCACACGCTGTCGCTTGGAAGTCTGCCTGCCTTTTGTTTGTTTGTGTTTGTGCTGCGTGCTCCGCTCCTCCCCCGTGTCCCAGAACGCTGCGGGATTTGAATCAGCTGCTCCGAGTTTCAGCTGATCAGAAAAATACACGCAGCTGCAAGGCTTTAAGCTGCAATGTTTTCTGATTAAAGCAACTCCAGATTTAAAGATGTAATTCCTCCTTTCTGCTTCTAACTGCGTTGTACTTGTCCACTCGTACTTCTCCCACGATGTCGCTTCCACACGCTGTCGCTTGGAAGATACACCCGGACTGCACTGCACTTGAACACACACCAGCACCACTGTTTCCAGCACTGCACCTGCACTGAGAGCAGGCACTGTCCGGATACATGTCTGTGTTTCGTGTCTGTATTTGTTATTATTATTATTATTATTATTATTATTATTATTATTTCAGGACTGCAACCCCTTGGTTTTGATGCTGGCAATACCCATAGTTGGGTAGAGCCAGCATTATTATTATTTAAAACGGTCAAGGAGACCCAAAAAGAAAAGAAAAGTACTTGAACCGTGAACTTTGCATTTGTCGTTGTCTGGAGCACCTGCATCACCCTTGGTGTCAAGAACTGGGAGATGGATGTCGCCACGCTCACCATGCTGCTGCAGGCAATGGAGCAGAGACAAGACAGAGGAGAGACACACAGCGCTGATAGAGGGTTGGTCTCGGAAACGCACCACAAGCACCAGCAATACCCGTGATGGCGCCCCCTAAAGTTTGGGCGAAAATGATGACTGTGGAGGATGACCCGGAGGCGTACTCTGTTGCCTTCGAGCGGTTGGCCACCACCGTGTTATGGCCGAAGGAGTACTGGGCCAGCCAAATGGGTCCCTGTCTGAGCGGGAAAGCTCAGGCAGCGTATCAGGCAATGACCAACGAGGAGGCTAGCCAGTACGACCTGGTCAAACAGGCCATCCTCCAATGCCGGAATATCACGGGGGAAACACACCGGGTGCAGTTCCGGGAGTATCAGAGGCCACGGGAGACCCGCCCCAGAGTTGTTGCGCAAAAACTCTGTGACCACATGTTGCACTGGCTCAGCCCTGCCGAAAAGACAGGGCAGCAAATGGGAAAAGCCATCGTTCTGGAGCAGTTCTGCCATGTGGTCGGCGCTGAGACCCAAGGATGGATACAGCGCCATAATCCGGCCACCCTGGAGGCCGCCGTCAAACTGACGGATGATTTTGAGGACTCCCAGGTCTCCATAAAGACCGGACTGCTGACCCCTATCGTCGCGTCAACCAACCGCGGACTAGTGCCACCACCTCTCCAGCTGGGAACCAGACCTCCTAGGTCACCGAACCCAATGGGCTGGCCCACCTCCTTACCATGGAGGCAGCGGTTGGCCCCCAGCTGGGGTAGATTTACTACCCCCAACCCGCTGCCTTATCAGCAGCGGGACAGACAACTAACCTCAGTCCCGCATGCCCCGATTGTCTGTTTTAGGTGCCATGAACCGGGACACATCGCCCATTTGGCAATGGAGTGCAACGTTGTGACGTGCAATCTGGCATCGGAGACAGGTAAGGAACGAGGAAATGGTCGGGAGGGGCCTTGTATCATTGATGTGGTGCTTGGTAATGTGAGTACCCAGGCTTTAGTGGACTCAGTGTGCCCAGATCTTAATTCGAGGGGTTCTCTTAGGTGGTTTCCCATGGCAGCCACAAGGCAAGGTGGCATCTCCTGTATCCATGGAGATACGGCAACATACCCCACACTACACAACAGCGCCACCTCACAGTGGGGGTGGTGGAAAGGCTGCCGCACCCCGTTATTCTGGGCCGGGACTGGCCACAGTATCGGCAATTAATCCAAAAGGCAGTCACAACCACGCACGTAAATATGGCAGACAGAGCAGGGGAAACGATTGGTGAGATTTTCCCCCTGCAAGCTGACCAGTTTTCTTCCCTTTTTCGTCCTAGGAAAACAAAGAAAGAGAGACAGATCGAAAAATGGGAAGGTGCACCTCTGAAATGAGGCTGGGGACTGGTGGGAGAGAGCGCAGATGGTATCAAACGCCACTCAAAGGGAGTCGGGTATGCAGCGTGACTGAGAGGGCTAGGTTATTGGGCGATCCAGGGCAGATGTTACTCCGGTCCCTCTCAATTGCAAAGCATATGACATGGTTTATTTAGATTTCCAGAATGCTTTTGACAAAGTCCCACATAAAAGATGACTTCTCAAACTGAACGCAGTAGGGATTCAAGGAAATGCATGCACATGGATTAGGGATTGGTTAACATGTAGAAAACAGAAAGTACTGATTAGAGGAGAAACCTCAAAATGGAGCAAGGTAACCAGTGGTGTACCACAGGGATCAGTATTAGGTCCTCTGCTATTCCTAATCTACATTAATGATTTAGATTCTGGTATAGTAAGCAAACTTGTTAAATTTGCAGACAACATAAAAATAGGAGGAGTGGCAAACACTGTTGAAGCAGTAAAGGTCATTCAAAATGATCTAGACAGCATTCAGAACTGGGCAGACACATGGCAAATGACATTTAATAGAGAAAAGTGTAAAGTATTGCATGCAGGCAAAAAAATGTGCATTCTAAATATCATATGGGAGATACTGAAATTGAAGAAGGGAACTATGAAAAAGACCTAGGAGTTTATGTTGACTCCATGTATTCATCTAGACAATGTGGGGAAGCTATAAAAAAGGGCCAACAAGACGCTCGGATATATTGTGAGAAGTGTTGAATTTAAATCAAGGGAAGTAATGTTAAAACTTTACAATGCATTAGTAAGACCTCACCTAGAATATTGTGTTCAGTTCTGGTCACCTCGTTACAAAAAGGATATTTATTCAGTCTTGAACAAAGAAGACTACGCAGCGATCTGATTCAAACATTCAAAATCTTAAAAGGTATAGACAATGTCGACCCAGGGGACTTTTTTTACCTGAAAAAAGAAACAAAGACCAGGGGTCACAAATGGAGATTAGATAAAGGGGCATTCAGAACAGAAAATAGGAGGTACTTTTTTACACAGAGAATTGTGAGTGTCTGGAACCAACTCCCCAGTAATGTTGTTGAAGCTGACACCCTGGGATGCTTCAAGAAGCTGCTTGATGAGATTCGGGGATCAATAAGCTACTAACAACCAAACAAGCAAGATGGGCTGAATGGCCTCCTCTCATTTGTAAACTTTCTTATGTTCTTATGTTCTAATGCACCGTACATGTGGGGGTCAAGCGCAGACCTAGTGTGGGACCAGAATCAAAATGGATTGAATTAGGAGTTTTTGCCACTGATCAACACAAAAAAAGTCCATAATGTCAAAGTGAAAAATAAAATCTACAAATTGTTCTAAATTAATTACAAATATAAAGCAGAAAATAATTGATTGCATAAGTATTCCCCCCTTTGCTATGACACACCTAAATAAGCTCTGGTGCAACCAATTGTCTTTAGAAGTCACATAATTAGTTGAATGGAGTCCACCTGTGTGCAATTAACCCTTTGCGGTCCATTTATTAATCGCGCGTCAGGCACGCCAGGTCTAATTAATTTTCACACGCGCAGTTAATTTTATACGCGCTGTTTAAAAGTATTTTTTTTCACAGTCAAACGGGTTTAAATGGCCCTGCATATCAACAAAGCACACACTAGGCATCTCCAGCCCCTCCCCAGCCTTTTGTTTGCTATAGCGTTCAGCTGTGTAAGAAATAAATAATAATAATAATAATAATAGTCGTACATACCGATCGATCATCTCCAGATCACTCGTTTTATCACCAAACTCCTCAATAATGCGATCCAAGTCATTATTTTATTACTATAACATCTGAAAAAAGCTCTGCAAATGTCCATGATAGTCTCAGTGCGCTGACGCACTTAGCCAGCTTGTTTATTATGGACGCCCATTATCTGATACCTGATACCATGTATGACTATTCATGAAATACGCCTTTTTTTTTTTCTTTTTCAGACTTGTCTCGGCTCCTGTCGCTACCACTCGGCAATTGAATGGTTTTCTCGGCTTTTTCCGGAGAAAAAATGACTAAACACCCGTTTATTGCGTTGCTATAATGATGTCGGACCCAGTCCGACAAAGGACCTGTGAGGAATAATTGCAATGTCGGACCCAGTCCGACAATGGACCGCAAAGGGTTAAGGTGTTTCACATGATTTCAGGTTAAATACACCTGTCTCTGGGAGGTCCCACAGTTGGTTAGTATATTTCCTAACAAAAACTACATCATGAAGACAAAGGAATATTCAAAGCAAATCCGGAATAAGGTTCTTCAAAAGCACCTATCAGGGGTAGGATATAAGAACATTTCCAAGGCATTGAATATCCCCCGGAGCACAGTAAAGTCCATTATTAAGAAATGGAGAGAATATGGCACAACCTCAATAACAGAGTATCAGGGCGAGAAGGGCACTAGTCAGGGAGGCCACCAAGAGGCCTATGGCAACTGTAAAGGAGTTAGTCTTCTACGGCTGAGCTGGGAGACGCTGTGCATACGGCAACAATAGCCCGGTGCTTCACAAAACTGGCCTTTATGGGAGAGTGGCAAAAAAACAAATCTCGGCTAGTTTGCCAGAAGGCATGTGGGAGACTCTGAGACCAAGTGGAAGAAGAGCCTATGGTCTGATGAGACCAAAATAGAGCTTTTTGGCCTCAACGCTAAGCACTATGTTTGGCGCAAGCCTAACACCGCACACCATCCTGAGAACACCATCCCTACCGTGAAGCATGCTTCTCTGCGTCAGGGCCTGGAAAGCTTGTGAAGATAGAGGGCAAAATGGATGCAGCAAAGTACAGAGAAATCCTTGAGGAAAATCTGCTGAAGTCTGCAGAGACCTGGGACTTGGGAGAAGATTCATCTTCCAAACGGACAATGACCCCAAACATACAGCCAAAGTCACACTGGAGTGGCTTAAAAACAAAAAGGTCAATGTCCTGGAGTGGCCCAATCAAAGCCCAGACCTCAATCCAATTGAGAATTTGTGGAAAGAGTTGAAAATTGCTCTTCACCAAAGGTCCCCATCCAACTTATGGAGCTTGAGCAATTTTGCAAAGAAGAATGAGCAAAAATTGTAGTGTCCAGATGTGTAAAGCTGGTAGACTTATCAAAATAGACTTTTTTTGTGTTGATCAGTGGCAAAAACTCCTAATTCAATCCATTTTGATTCCATGTTGTAACACAATAAAATGTGGAAAAGTCCAAGGTGGGTGAATACTTTTGAAAGCCACTGTGTGTGTGTGTATAATATATATATATATATATATATATATATATATATATATATATATATATATATATTAGATTAAACTGAACACTGTTATACGAGGAGGAGTTAAATATCAGCAAAACTTGCAAAGAAAATGTACAAAATGAAATTTACTGGTTGCATAAGTATTCAACCCCTTACAGTGTCAGTACTTGGTAGAAGCACCTTTTGCAGCAATTACTGCTATGAGTCTTTTTGAATAGGTCTCTACTAGCTTTGTACAGTAGGATGGTGACATTTTTGCCCATTCTTCATGGGAAAATTGCTCCAGTTCTCATAAGTTTGTTGGGGATCGTCGATGGACTGCAATCTTCAAGTCTCGACATTCAATTCTTCAAGACAGGACTTTGACTGGGTTACTAAAGAACAATAATTCTCTTGCTGTTCAACCACTCCAGTGTGGCTTTGACTTTGTGCTTCAGGTCATTGTCCTGCAGAAACCTGAATTTCCTCCCCAGTTTCCTCAAGGATTTGCCGGCACCATCCATTCTCCCCTCTATCCTGACAAGCTTCCCAGTCCCTGCTGAAGAGAAGCATCCCCATAACATGATGCTGCTACCGCCATGCTTCACAGTTGGGATGGTGTTGACTGGGTGATGTGCAGTGTTGGGATTGCGCCAGACGCAACGCTTGAATTTAGACCGAAAAGTTCAATTTTTGTCTCCTCTGACCACAAAACCTTTCACATGTCTGCAGTATCATCTACATGCTTTTTCACAAACTCCTTATGTGCTTTAAGATGAGGCTTTTTGAGTAATGGTTTCTTTCTTGCCACCTGTCCATACAGGCCAGCTTTGTGTAGGGACCGGCTTATTGTTGATGTGTGAACACTGACTCCCATCTCAGACACAGAACTTTGCAGATCTCTCAAGGTCATTGCTGGCTTCAAAGCGACATCCCAAACCAGTTTCCTGCTTGCCCGGCTGCTCAGTTTGGGAGGGCGACCTGATCTGGGTAGTGTCTTGGTGGTATGATGCATCATCCACTTCTTAATGATGGACTTCACTGTGCTGAGAGGGATAGTCAGCGCCTTTGAAATGTTCTTGTACCGTTCTCCTGCACTGTGCCTCTCTACCACTTTATCCCTGAGTTGTTTCGAAAGCTCCTTGGTCTTCATGGTAAAGCGGACAATGCTTCCAAGAACTTGTCATTAGTTAAGAACATAAGAAAGTTTACAAACGAGAGGAGGCCATTCAGCCCATCTTGCTCGTTTGGTTGTTAGTAGCTTAACGATCCCAGGATCTCATCAAGCAGCTTCTTGAAGGATCCCAGGGTGTCAGCTTCAACAATATTACTGGGGAGTTGGTTCCAGACCCTCACAATTCTCTGTGTAAAAAAGTGCCTCCTATTTTCTGTCCTGAATGCCCATTTATCTAATCTCCATTTGTGACCCCGGTCCTTGTTTCTTTTTTCAGGTCAAAAAAGTCCCCTGGGTCGACATTGTCTATACCTTTTAGGATTTTGAATGCTTGAATCAGATCACCGCGTAGTCTTCTTTGTTCAAGACTGAATAGAGATTCAATTCTTTAAGCCTGTCTGCATATGACATGCCTTTTAAACCGGGGATAATTCTGGTTGCTCTTCTTTGCACTCTTTCTACAGCAGCAATATCCTTTTTGTAACGAGGTGACCAGAACTGAACACAATATTCTAGGTGAGGGCTTACTAATGCATTGTAAAGCTTTAACATTACTTCCCTTGATTTAAATTCAACACTTCTCACAATATATCCAAGCACCTTGTTGGCCTTTTTATAGCTTCCCCACATTGTCCAGATGAAGACATTTCTGAGTCAACATAAACTCCTAGGTCTTTTTCATAGATTCCTTCTTCAATTTCACTATCTCCCATATGATATTTATAATGCACATTTTTATTGCCTGCGTGCAGTACTTTTCTCTATTAAATGTCATTTGCCATGTGTCTGCCCAGTTCTGAATGCTGTCCAGATCATTTTGAATTACCTTTGCTGCTGCAACAGTGTTTGCCACTCCTCCTATTTTTGTGTTGTCTGCAAATTTAACAAGTCTGCTTACTATACCAGAATCTAAATCATTAATGTAGATTAGGAATAGCAGAGGATCTAATACTGATCCCTGTGGTACACCACTGGTTACCTCGCTCCATTTTGAGGTTTCTCCTCTAATCAGTACTTTCTGTTTTCTACATGTTAACCAATCCCTAATCCACGTGCATGCATTTCCTTGAATCCCTACTGCGTTCAGTTTGAGAAGTCATCTTTTATGCGGGACTTTGTCAAAAGCTTTCTGGAAATCTAAATAAACCATGTCGTATGCTTTGCAATTATCCATTGTCAAAGCTGCACTCTCAAAAAAATGAAGCAGGTTAGTTAGACACGATCTCCCACGATCTCCCTGACTGTCTCCCAGGATATTGTTACCATATAGGTAATTTTCCATTTTGGATCTTATTATAGTTTCCATAAGTTTCCATATAATAGAAGTCAGGCTTATTGGTCTGTAGTTACCTGGTTTGGTTTTGTCTCCCTTTTTGCGGATCGGTATTACGTTTGCAATTTTCCAGTCTGTCGGTACAACCCCTGTGTCAAGAGACTGTTGCATGATCTTGGTTACCGGTTTGTAAATAACTTCTTTCATTTCTTTGAGTACTATTGGGAGGATCTCATCTGGCCCAGGGGATTTGTTTATTTTAAGAGCTCCTAGTCCCTTTAACACTTCTGCCTCTGTTATGCTAAAGTTATTTAAAACTGGCTAGGGTCAGGTCGACATGTGCGGCATGTTGTCCGTGTCCTCCTTTGTAAAAACCTGTGAAAAGTAATCATTTAATATATTTGCTATTTTTTTTTTCTTCGTCTATGATTTTGCCATTCGTGTCTTAGACATTTAACCTCCTAGTTGATTGATTTAGAGATCGAGTTTGAATGCATCGAGTCAGAAGTATTTATAGAACCAGGTATTAATATTTCAAAATTAATAGCAGAGTGATCTGAAACCGTAAGATCAATGATGGTCAAGTACTGAATGTTTAGGCCAGGAGAGATAATTAAATCTAGAGTATGGCCATGAATATGACTAGGGCCAGTAACATGTTGAGTGAAACCAAGGGACTCAAGCAATATAATAAAATCTCTTCCAAGGGGATCTCATTCTACATCAACATTAACCCTTTCCAGTCCAATGTCGGACCCTGTCCAACATCATCAAAAAAACAGGTCTCTAGTCGTTTTTTCTCTGGAAAAAGCCAATAAAACCATTGAATGGCCGAGTGAGATCGATAGGAGCCGAAAAAAAAGGGGACGTATCTGAGAAATACAGATAGTCCCGGCACCACAAAGATAACACAGACATAAACAAACAAGATAGCTGCTTCCGCATCCAGCGCTCAGAGAATATCACAGACATTTGCAGAGCTTTTTTGAGATGTTATAGTAATAAAATAATGACTTGGATCGCATTATTGAGGAGTTTGGTGATAAATTCAGGAGATGATTTATCGGTATGCACTACTATCAAGAGGTATGTGAAAAATACAGTGAACAAGGGGTGGGGCGGAGCTGGAGATGCAGTACTGAGTCTCCTGTTGATATGTAGTGCCTTTTAAACCTGTTTTACTGTAAAAAAAAAATACTTTTAAACAGCGCGTCTAAAATAAACTGCGCGTGAAAATAAATTGTACCTGACGTGCCTGAGACGCGCTGAATAAATGGACCGCAAAGGGTTAAAATCAGACAATTTAGTCCTGAAGGACAATAAATAACTATAACCTGAACAGAAATTTGCAATTGCCGCGTGGCTGTCATTCATTTCGAAACCTGCATAAATATGCCTAAATTTACAAAATAAAATATCACACGTTTGTTTTTGTCTTACCAAAAAGAAAACAAAATCTTGTTTTTAGAAGTTATCACAGAATTATGTGAAACTGTGATGTGTTAGTACAAAATAATCCTGGAGAATATGTGACCCACTTTTACCAATAAGCAAATAATTGAGAATCCCAAGCTACAATATAAAACATTATATACATGACACGTGGTGACAAATCTGCACATTAGTAAGCATTAAGATTGGTCATTAACTACATTCTGCATTCAGAAACTGTTCCAGTGTTTTCAGAATTTTTTTTATATTTCATCATGTTTGAGGAGCTCAATATCAACCCACCTTCATCGACCAGGATGGCCAGGTTTTCATCAGGGGAGAGCCCGACACAAGTGATATTCTTGGTTGTAGCCACCGGCAATGTCTCAGACTTGTTGCTGTGTATGAAACAGCAAAGCAATAATCACAAAATAGCTCTATTAGTTATCAAAACACTAAATTAAACAAGCAGGGCAAGTACGACAAGATAAATACAGCTATACATGAAACATTATATATTCTGTATTTTACATAAATAATTATTTATGGAATTCTAAAATGTCACACACAACCTGTCTTCAACTTAAGGACTATTATTTGTTTATTTATCAGACGCCTTTATCCAAGGCGACTTACAGAGACTAGGGTGTGTGAACTATGCATCAGCTGCAGAGTCACTTACAACTACGTCTCACCCGAAAGACGGAGCACAAGGAGGTTAAGTGACTTGCTCAGGGTCACATAATGAGTCAGTGGCTGAGGTGGGATTTGAACCGGGGACCTCGGTTACAAGCCCTTTTCTTTAACCACTGGACCACACAGCCTCCTATGACAAGTGCAACAAAACTATTAGGCTTTAATATTTTAAACTCATGCTTCAAGAGAAAGCTGACTTCACAGAGACTTACTTTTTGAGGTCAAAGATCGAAATTCTGTTTCCAACTGGACTAATCACTGAATTTCCATCATGAGAAAAATTAAGGTTGCCATGACGATATACTGTCCCAAGCAGATTTGAAAACTGAAATAAAAAATGACAAATTAAGAATTTCATATCCAATAAAAATTGCTTACCACATGAAAATTTTAAATCTGACTGTAGGTGTAAAAAGTCATGCTATCTGCTTTGTAGCTGTGTTGCCTAAAAAATGAATTAGGCAGGGTTAGGCAACCTGAGTTCTTCCAAGGACTTTGTTCCATTTAAATTGATCTTCAGTTCGGTCCTACAGAATGGACTGAAAGAGCCAAGTTTTCCTATCTCTGTAAAAGGGCAATATGGGGCTGTTCCAGCCCACACTCTATTTATTTGCTGGGTGGTAGATGATGGCTTTTCATATGGGTTAATAAATTTAATAAATGAAATGGAACTAACACCCCAACTGGACACTAGGAGTGCTAGATTCCGTTTAATTTAATAAACGTTTAAACTTTTAAAAATATATAGTTTAAACGTTTAAACATTAAAATAAAAACATTTTGAAAAGATGCTGTGTAAGGGGGGGGGGGGGGGGGGGGGTAGGATGCGTCCCCCTCGATGTGCGGTCTCGACAGCAGGTGAACCGGAAGTCAGCCATCTTGGGGGAAGTGCGTAGCTGCAAGGGCTCTGAGCATTTTAAAATAAATAGCTTTCTATAAATTACCGCATATGTCTATAAATAGGTATTTTACACCAGCTTTTCTACTGTCCTTAAATGCAATTTATATCTGTTAATCCATTTGTGTATCTCAATCACAACTGAGAAACATGTTAATAGTAAAAGTGGTTTAATTTATGTTTTTTTTCTTCTTCTGTAAAACCACTAAAGGGGCTTTTAAATAGTACGTCTTACTTTTTCATTTAAATGCTGAAGCAACTCATCCTTATTAATTTAAATACAGTTACTTGTCATAACGATTGTAATATGACATTTAATAGAGAAATGGCAAATTACATTTAATAGAGAAAAGTAAGGTACTGCACGCAGGCAATAAAATGTGCATTATAAATACCATACGGGAGATACTGAAATTGAAGAAGGAATCTATGAAAAAGACCTAGGAGTTTATGTTGACTCAGAAATGTCTTCATCTAAACAATGTGGGGAAGCTATAAAAAAGGCCAACAAGATGCTCAGATATATTGTGAAAAGTGTTGAATTTAAATCAAGGGAAGTAATGTTAAAACTTTAAATGCATTAGTAAGACCTCTTCTAGAATACTGTGTTCAGGTCTGGTCACCTTGTTACAAAAGGATATGCTGCTCTAGAAAGAGTGCAAAGAAGAGCAACCAGAATTATCCCAGGTTTAAAAGGCATGTCATATGCAGACAGGCTAAAATAATTGAATCTGTTCAGTCTCGAACAAAGAAGACTACATGGTGATCTGATTCAAGCATTCAAAATTCTAAACGGTATTGACAATGTCGACCCAGGGGACTTTTCCGACCTGAAAAAAGAAACAAGGACCAGGGGTCATAAATGGAGATTAGATAAAGGGGCATTCAGAACAGAAAATAGGAGGCACTTTTTTTTTTTTTTTTACAGAGAATTTGAGGGTCTGGAACCAACTCCCCAGTAATGCTGTTGAAGCTGACACCCTGGGATAATTCAAGAAGCTGCTTGATGAGATTCTGGGATCAATAAACAAACGAGCAAGATTGGCCGAATGGCCTCCTCTCCTTTGTAAACTTTCTTATGTTCTTATGTCTGGGCCCCACCTCCTCCACGCTAGATCAAACCTCAGTAGAAGCAGACTAGTCACGTGACCAAAAGCATGCTGGACATTGGTAGGTAGGTAATATTAAAAAAAAAAAAAAAAAATTGACTTGCACATTTTGAACAAAGTTTAACGGATTAAACAAAATTAAAAATGTTTGACACTTTACTAATGTTTAAACTCTAAACGATTTATACCCCTACTGGACACGCGATTTAAAATGGAGGTGCAGTCGGCGGCGCCTATTTGCAATACTGATAACCATGATTTCTGCTTGAATGGGATACAGCTGGGGGATGGTTCTTCACAGTGCAATTTATGTAGTTTAATTGGGACGTCACTTTGTTTAATTGGGATACAGTATTTCTAATGATAAAAAGTAATCGCTTTTCATAGCAAAACAGTTTCGTGTAGCACAGTGCAGCACCACGTTGAACTCTGAAGGAGCTGGAGTCTCCTGTGGTTTCTCAGGCTGCTGTTGTAGCGTGTCAACATCGCAGGTGCCTCGCTTTGTGATAAGGTGTGATTTCATTAATTTTCCATTTCACGTAAAAATAAAATAAACAGTGATTAATTAAGGAATAAAAAATGCATTTAACCATAATGTGCTGTAATTGTATTATTTATCTTTTCATTTAGAAACAAAAAACTGTGACTGAT
This sequence comes from Acipenser ruthenus, assembly GCF_902713425.1. NCBI lineage: Eukaryota > Metazoa > Chordata > Actinopteri > Acipenseriformes > Acipenseridae > Acipenser > Acipenser ruthenus. The sequence goes on from NC_081196.1 coordinate 25,114,766, forward strand.
GTCTCAAATGCCTCTCGTTTAATTGGGACAGCGCTTATTCCGGTGCTGTGTAATATTCTGCATCCCCTGCTTATTGTACTACATGCTGGCGATTCGTCTTCCGCACTTTCGCCACGGTTTGTTTTGTTGGAATCCCTAAGTTAACACTTTTTTAATGTTAAGGTAGGTTAAGGGTGAGGATTGGTGTATATTTTCATTACTACAGTACAATGTTTTTACAATCAAAAACCATTTGATTACATATAGTACAATAAGCAGGGGACGCAAAATGTTATGGGATGCAAAATATTACACAACACTGGATATGTTTTACTTCTCCCGAGGCGTCCCAATAAAGCGGCGCCGACTGTAATTCAAAGTGTGTTTTGCATTGACATAAAACCCTGTCTGAAATCATAAAGTATGGAGAATACCTACAATGTAAAACAAATAGCCATGATATGTTTGGTCATAAATTATGAAATAATGAATATAATTCTGCATAATTTAGCTGCGACATTGTCATTGGTCAGTACAGTAAATATATGTGTAAATTAAAAACTGATGCATTACTATATTTATGTGTCTATATTTCCAACACTGATCCGAAATGGTATTGCCATATTTCGTTGTTTTTCATTTAGACCTACCGATACACAACCTTGTTTTATTGTGGTAATTGTTTTGTCTCCCGGTTATATGATCTTCAGTGGTTTGAGGCTCTCTGTCAGCTACTGCTACGTATCCCCCCCCCCCCCCCCCCAAATAAAATCAAACTACAAACTTTTATTTGTCACCACGTAAACATCTTAAAACAAAATTAAAAAATAAGATACCAACAGGTAGTAGTAAACAACTTACTTTGTATGCAAATTTCATGACTGCGGCCGCTGGTGTAAACGATGGTTTTACGAATAATATGTATCTATCTAGAAACTTAAATAATTCGAAACATGTAACTTGAACTGTAAATCAGCCCTGCTCAAACGCACATGTACCTAAAATGACTTCTGCTTGCAAAGAACAACTTCCAGGTAACAGAGGACACAGCTCTGCTAGTACGTTTCCTCGCTTTAGACTGCAGAGACCCCTGCTGACTTGGAGGTCACAAACATATATATGGCCTCGTAATGGAGAACATGCTGTTCATCACAAGGACTGTGGCAGTCATTTTGGCGAAGGGCAGACCAGCACTTCTTGAAGTAGAGGCATCCATCTTTAAGAGTGGCAGATTTTATTGAATGAGTCAATGGGTGCGTTCACGACACTTTTTTAACATCACGGTCTGTGCAGACAGAGCGTGGACAGCTTTGGTAGATGAACAACAGTTCTGAGCAGAATCAAAATGGAGGTGGTGTTGGGAGAAATTCTAATCGCAGAAGAAGTGGATCCAATCGAAGTTCCTTTTGAGCACCACCAGCTTCATAATTTACAGCATCGTCAGAAAAAGTATAGTAGAAACAGTCCCTGCTATAAAGAGATAATATAAACGTATGTTCTGTGCTGTGAGACAAATTAGTGAGTATTATAACGGGCAGGATTGCCCCCACCCTCTCACAAAGGGGTTGTTAGACAGTACTGTATTTTGATCTGGGAGAAAAAATAGTTCAAATACTTGCACATATGGTCACATATCTCACTTCAACTACCTGTTATTAAAGATGATGTATTCTCCTTAATTCAAAGTAGGTTATTCCCTGTCCCTGATAGCCTTTCACCAATAACCAATTACACCTGCTGAAAATAACAGAGCGGTTTTAGGTTCATTTCAACCGTTTAGCAATTTTTTTTTACATGTTTAAACCTTTAGAATAAATATCTGAATATTTAAAAAGTATAATAACTGTGGAAAGAGTCAAATCATTTTAATTTGTATTACGAATCATTCGTAAGATAATTGACATGACTCGAAGGCGATTCACACCCCATGACTAGGTGGCAGTAGCACATGGATGGAGTGAGGATTGTATCTGGTTGCCTACACACTTCTTTGTCAGCCAACGGTCGTCTATTGTTTTGAGCCGCAAAGCGTGTAATTGGTCATTGCAATCCAAAACGGGAACGAGTTTATTGCTTCTGGATGGAAGATGTTTGTGTAAGATTGTGATTTAGGCGATTCTACATCCAGAATAGATTGTTTAAATACAGTAACAACAACTATATATTGTGTTTCTTGAAATGTGTATAAATTGCTAGTTACTTACTCTTATTAGGACGGAAGTATTGTATGTACTCTTACTATATTGTGATTATCGAACTGTACATAGATATATTTTAGTTGAAGGATGCTTTTATCAGGACTGAAGTTATTGTATATTTTATCTGCTCTTACTGTATTGTGAAATATGTATTTTTTGTGAAACTGTAAGTCGCCCTGTGTAAAGGTGTCTGCTAAGAACATTAATAATAATAATAAAAACAATAATAAACCAATAACAGAAACGTTGAACTTGAAAGGAGATTATAATTATTTTTTATTTGCCATCTGAATGCATACTCAACAACTTCTGTCACTGCTGTGCATTTGCTCTCAATAAACAAGGGAGCACCATTTTTTTCGAGGGGCACAGTGTTTTACAGTCACTGGAATATTTGGTGTCCCCTCTGTAAATCAAGCAGGAGCTTTCCAAAAACTTCCAAACTTCCAATGTTAGTGTCTCTGTCTCTCTCTCTCTCTCTCTCTCTCTCTCTCTCTCTCTCTCTCTCTCTCTCTCTCTCTCTCTCTCTCTCTCTCTCTCTCTCACCTGCATATTAGGAGCAAACAGTACAACATAACAAAAAGGATCACCTTTCCATTGTGCCTATTTGCTTGATGCTTGGCAAGATTGGCCGAATTGCTTCTCCTAACTTGGACTTTTGTGTTTGATATCACCCCTTTAAACGGCTGTTGCATTTTTCTAACTTGTTTTTTTACATTGACAATGTTTTTGTTATAGATATCACTTCTGTTTTTACTTCAAATAATGAATAAAGCGAGGGAAAGATATTTGAGAATGTGTTTAGTAAATAGACAGACAGACATTACAAGAGAGTAATAAGTAGAGTAATATAAGAGAAATGAAAAAAGATTTGAAAGTAAAATAATGGTAGAAGGGACTTTTGGACAGTATTGAAAGTGTAAACATTGTATTCTCATAGTTGCATGAGTGGTGAAAACAGTATGTCTATTTTGGTAGGTATTGATATATTGATATTTACGTAGGTCCAAAACTACAATGTTATGAATGGTTCAAAAGGTACATATGCATGTCTGTGCTAAAGGGTAGTATACTAACACATTTTAATGCTGGAAAAAAACATTATTCTCCTTGATATAGTGGTGTTATGAACTTAAGCTAAGGCATTTGTAAAGCATTAGATCTCTTCATAAAAGGCTATATACATTTCGTTTGCATTTCTTGACCATGGTTTGACTTCAAAAAGTGCATCATTTGCATGCACCCATTTTCCAGTAGCACCCACAGCAAGAACAGACACATAGTGTCTTGAAGTAACACCCTGTCCTTGGTGTATGATAATGGAAGCTAATTGGTAATTCTTGTTGACCACAGAAATTGTGCTCTTCTGCACAGCAGTAAACTTAGCATTGTGTCACTTTGTAACGGTCCCGTCTGGTTTGGTTTCCCAAAGCATAAGTTGGACTGTAATCAGTCTTCCTGCTGATTGAATAAGTTCACGTTTCATGATTGGAGAAGTTTTGCATTGCCTACATTTGCTACCAGGAATCATTGCCCATTTGTCATTTCTATAAATGAGTTCTTCCAAACACATGGAATCTGTACCAGCAGGTACATGTAGAGGATAAACATGCAACACCACTCGGTTTGATGAGCAGTAGTTACATAGCATGTCATGACTTATTGTGACCGAATCCATGCGAGATACTTCAGGACAAATTTCAGACAATTTGGTGAGAAACCTCTATTGAAAGATTCTCCTAAGAAATGACAAATATCCACAGTAGTTAGAGACGCAGTGGATGGCAAGTGATCCTATTTGTGAACAAAGCTCCTGATAGCCTCTTGTTGACTGTGTTTTAATGAATCCTTCAGAGGCTGCTAGTGAAGAAGACACAGCAGTGTTACATTTGCATAGCATGAGGTGAAATTGGGGTTGCTCAAGCCTCTGAATGGATGTGTAAGTGCAAGTGTTCTCTTAGAAGATTGAGGCTGTTCCTGAACATCAATAATGGCTTGGTGAATGAAATGCACATGATCTTTTACCTTGTGTCCCTTGTGCGTGTTAGTCTCCTTCAAGCTTATCAACATAGGACAATAAATCCCTCTGAGCTGTTGGTACTCTTCAACTGCAGTTTGACATGCGTAGATGCAGGTGGGGTCAAAGTTGATAAGGTGGATACTGCTTAAGGAAGTAACTGTGGAAATTGCAATGAAACTTTGTCCATAGGAGAAAATGGAGTTACCACGATCCATCCTAACTGTTTTTAGAGTCATCCCCTGACATTTGTGAATGATGATTGCATGAGGACCAATGACTGGGAACTGCTCTCGAACAATGTAGATTGATTTCAAACTTTGAGCATAAATGTTGAAAGGTATGGGTGACTCCATTGTTAAATTTGATGGTTATGGTTTTGAGCATACTTGTGTTTTCCAGATAGTAGGAAATTGATGAGACCAGTGGCAATGTCAATGTTCTTGCTAATTTGCTTAATACAAATGCAAATGTGATACATTTACTACCAAACTAAATACAAATATGTGACAAATGCTAAATGGACTTCAAATACTTTCCCATACAACAAATGTTACTTTATTAACATGAATTTGGCAGAGGCCTTTATCCAAGGTGACATACAAGGGAAGCAGTTTATATAATAACAACATAAACACAGTAATCACGTAGTTCATAATAAATGTTAGCCTTTAGGCGTAATTCGGGGGATGTCGTAGAGGGCGCTCTCCCGCTTTGCGCCCCTTTTTTCTTCTTATCCTATTTCCTTTTCTTTAGCCTGTCTTACCTTCCCTCCGTGGCATCCTGCCCGGTAGCGTCCGCGATCTCTTCCGGGTGGAAGCTGATCCCAGTTCAGCCTCATTTAGTATTTCCAGCCAATCGCACAATGCAGCGCTCGCCACGTCAATTATTAGGGCATGGCCAGCTCTGCTCCACGTATGTGTTATTGGCTGCCCCTCCTGTCTATCTCGCTCTCTTTTTCTACTTTAACCCAGCACTATTTCCGCTTCCTTGTCTGTGTTTGTTTTTTGTCTCTCTGCTCTGCGCTCGCAAGATAGTATCAGCTATTTTCCTACCTGCTCAGTCTGCGCCGTTCAAAACGCAGCGTCATTCTCAACTTGGTCTGCGTTTTCATCAGTTTCAATGTCACCACTGCACTGCAACTGTTTTACACCGGCGCCTCACAGACCATGGTTACCACGGCAACGCCTCAGCGAGTGACTACTGGGAGTGGTAAGTTGCTACGGCGACCAGGCAGCTTTAACAGGCAATGAGAGCCTGTGCCACACGACTGCAATTTCTGGCTCCTGCTGCAGCGCTTTTGCAACATGAGAGCTTCAACTCGCCGAATTGTGACATCTAAATACTGCAGGCTCCTCTTCTAGACCTACATTAACTTACTTATATCATCACTAACTGTTCTAAAGCAAATGCTTAATACATAGACAAGGATTGTAATCGCAATAACCAAATATATGCTACCCTGCTTCACTGAAGCCAATAGTTTCAATTCCAATCAAAACCTCTAGATGGCAGCATATCACCACAAGCTCTACATAATTTAAGATGATTTGCTATCGCTGCGAATCTGGCACTCTCCAAACCTTCTATCAATTCCTGCAGTTCGTTGTCTTTTTGAGGGATTCTCAGTACCCTCCTGCCTCAACCTCTTTTTCTACATATATTAACTTGAATTTTTTCAAATCCAAACTCCTCCCCTTGAGAACCTTGTCATGAAGCCATGCTTATCAGCTTTCTGAGATGTTAAGAATCCACCGTCACATTAATTTACAGCTTCCCTGCATCAGGCCATTCCTGCAACCTTCTTGTTCCTGGATTTGCACTTCCTTATTTGCCCCCAACTTCATCAAGGCACTTAATATAACTTTCAAAGTCCATTTCATTCAATTTGAGCTACCAGTCACAATCGGAAACTATGTGCTACGATTATCAACATTTCAGTCAAGCGTCCTCGTATCCCGCAATGGACAATACACTCTTAGACTGCTCCTGATCAAATCAATAGGTTTTGTAGCAGCCTCCGAGCAACGCATTCCTATCCTCTCAGGTTCTGCAGCGGCCTCAGATCTATGCATTCTTCATTTCTGCCCAAAGGCAGCCCCATCGCCGACATCATCTAAAAACGCCTTAACTCTCAAATACCAATTTTCACCGCATTCAGCAGCTCTCTGCTCTCTACAGCAGGCCACTGCAGACTACTGACAGCATTCCATCGTTTACTCCCTCAGATCTCTGCCCGTTCAGCAGATCTTGCCTCTACTGCTAATATCTCCTCATTACAGCAAATCTCGGCTCCCTCTTCAGATCTGCTTCTATTGCAGCATACAAAAGTGGCTTTAGTTTATTGTTCAAATCTGCAACTGCTCTCCTCCAGAGCTTCCAACACTCCAGCTTTCCTCCAATACCTGGATCTAAGATATATATATACACGGAGAGCTTGACTTCCTCAGCAATTTAGTCATATGTCCGCTCATCCTCTCAGATACTACAAGCTTTAATATATGGTACGAGACTGGAAATCTGTTTGATTTATGAATTAAGGAGTTCCACTATTTGGAGAATGACTGGAGTTGTGAAACCCAAATCTCTGATTTATGAGTTCACCTTTTCCATTCCAAACAGACAAGATGGTAGCAAACCACTGATCAATCCCGTATTAACTAACACAGGATGGTTGGCATCTCAGCTCTCTGCCTTAGTTTTAAAAACATCTCAGCAGTCGATTTCATATATTTGTTCAGGTCCAGCTGCCACCTCAGCCCTCATCAAACTCTGCAACACCAACATCTGCCGTTCAACTAAATACAACACTCTCCAACCTTCTGCAATCTGCTCATCACTACATGGCCACACTCTTAGTCCCAGCGACCAAATCTTCATTTACCTCTGGATGGAAAACATTTACAACTTTCTGCACTCAAAATACATCCCATTCTGATTTAATGAACAACGGATTCTAGCCTCCATCGCCCATGCAAGGGATTCTCTTCACTTAGCCCCCTCTACCGTTAAAGCCTACATCTCCGGAATTTAGTATTTCTGCCGCCTCATCTCCGTCCCTTCTTCAACACTCCTATCCATCCCATCAGTTTGCTTGACTCTCGGAGAGATCCTCAAGAGCCCCCCCCCCCCCCCCCTGCTGCTCCCTCCTGGCTCCCTATATCAATAGACATTCTTCACTCTTTAATATCTACCCTCAGAAAAAGCTGCTCTGTCTATGCAATGACCTTACCTTGGAAGTACTATGTCTAACTGCTCTTGTGAAGCACTTCCTCTGCAGGATTCCTGAAGGAACAGAGTGCAACCTGTGAACTTACCGTGACAACACCTGTGATTTACCGTTTAAAAAAAAAAAAAAAAAAAAAAGCAAGAGTACCAAGACATCAAGGGGAATACAATGGATAGGCTGTAACCGTTAAGCCATTTCAACCATGAGGTCTTGTGAACCATTCCACGCACCCAGATACTGGACTTTGGCCAGCTGTAGTAATTTTACTACAGAACACTACACCTTGCAGTTAAAATAAAAATAAATAAATAAATAAATCAGGACTTCATCAGGACTTCAATACAGACAGTTACATCAAGATCCAGAAGTTCTGCAACCTGGTCCCAGGAGCAGACCCCAACCCTCGTCTCGTACTACCTTTCAGCAAAACAATATTCAACTGAATAACTCTCTCTCCGGCCTCCTTCAATCACCACGTGGATTCATGGAGAACGCTCTCGCCCCATCTACCCGTTCCTCCCACTCGACTGCCTGGTCTTCATTTACTCATTTTTGCGAGTAAAAAATAAATAAATAAATAATTTAAAAAAAAAAAAAAAAAAAAACGGATCTCATACCTCTTTCAACCTACAGCACCTCCTCGCCTTCATCACTCACCTCAGGCTGTCTCTATGTTTAGCCCCCTCCTCTATTTAGATGCTACCTAGCGGGCATTCAGTATCAATTTCGCCTCCAATCTTTCTCCTCTCGTCCGTTCTAGAGATAGCGGATCTCTAGAGAGAACGCTCAGAGGTATGGAGAAAAGCCTGCTCCCCCTCCTCTCCATCAAGTTAATCAATCTCTACTGACTGCTCTCTGGCAAGGATGCTTCAACCTATTCAACGACATCGTCATGGAAACCCTGTGCCTGACCGTCGCCTTTGGATTTCTCCGCTGTGCAGAATTCTCAACTCCATCAATTTCCAACTTCCCAGCTCTAGGCCTCAAGTGCTCAGATCTCTCTCAAATCCCCGGAAACCACTTTATCCTCTTCATCAGATCTTCAAAAACGCTCCAATTAAGCCGAGGATTCAGTATCTTCTGTCAGATCCCCTCTTCGACAGCTCCAGATCTATACTTACGAGTCACTGGTTCTCATCCCGTTTATGCACCCTCTCGTCACGGATCGGACTTTCTTCTACTATTTTTCCCCCCATTCATTCTGGATCGGAGCAGCTGCCTCCACGGCTAGCGCAGGTATCAACACTTTGATTAAGTCTATGGGGCGCTGGATCTCTTCAGCTGTGAACTTTATATTAGATCATCCTCTGCAGACATCGCCACAGTTCACCAAGCACTTGTTAGCTTGCCCGGAGTGGGGGGCGCCCTCTCCGCCAGGCCCACCAGAGGTTTCCTCCCTGCAGGGGGGTTTTTCCTCTCCACAGTGCGGACGGCTTATAGGCATAGGTTGTCTACTAACATCTCTTGTCTTTTCTCTTTTCTTCTAGCTTTTGTTTATGTGTGCGGCTCTGCGATCTCTTTTCTATCCCACGGTGTGGTTCTTGCGGGGAGCCGGGGGTCCTCTTTTGGGGGGAAGTGAGTCTCACTCCCCCGGCTGTCCGGGTCGGCCTCTCGTCTCAACCACTGCCGCCCGGCTGTTCCTCGCCGGCCTGAGGGGACCCCCGGCCACATCCTATTCTTCTGCTGCTTATGCGCTAAGCCTTCCAGGCCTCAACCTTGCTGTCCCATCTCCTCTCTTCTATTTCAGGTCCAGGACCATTTCAGCCCCCTCATGCAGTAGGCCGTGCCTCCACCTGCCGAGCGGGCCCCGACCGAGGGGGGGGGGGGTTTCTCTGTTTTCGTCTCTCCTAAACGGACCCGAGACACTTTTTCCTAAGCTCTCCACGCCGCCCAGCTGCCAGCTTAGCTGCCTGAGGATGCTGCACTGAGTTGCGAAGGATCTGTCTCTTGCTCCACTAAACGCCCAGCAGCCAGAGGATGCTGCCTGACCCGTCGGGAGCGAGAGTCAGTTTGTTGTATGTTATATGTCTAAACTTTGCTCTCTCTCTCACTTTTACGTCACCCAGCAGTCGGAGGATGCTGCCTGACCTGGCGGAAAGTGTTTATATCTAATCCTTTGCTCTTCTCATGTCTCCCTCTCTACGTCGCCCAGCAGCCAGAGGATGCTGCCTGACCCGATGAGAAGGGAAAACTCTTCGCCCCCCCTATCTCGTCCTGCTATCAGTATCTAACCTCAATGTTACTAAGCACCATTCCCAAACTCCAGCCCTCAATCTCGCCATCCCTCAAATTCGTCTCACTCTTAAACTCTCAAATGTCTCACCCCTCTCAAGCCTCAAGCAACCGGAGAAATCCTCTCATCTGGACTCATTCTTAATATCTCACTCCCAATTTCGCCTCCTCTCAAGCCCTCGTAGGCAACCAGTGAATTAACAGGTATGTACAAATATAGGAAGCAAGTTACATAAAACAGTGTTTCCCAATCTTGGTCCTGAAGACCCAATGTTTGCTGATTTGTGTTCCAACTGAGCTTTAAATTACGAATTGAACCCTCGAATGAATGAATAAAATGTCTAATCAGAGCATTTTAATTATTTGTTGCTCTTAAATGGCTGGCTGCACAGGCCTCAATTAGCACTAATCTAGGACTACCTAATGTTAACTCAGGTAAGGTAGTCCAAAATTAGTGCTGATCAGAGTTTGTGAAAGCAGCAAAAAGAGTTGGATATTTCAAGTTATTTCTAACATTGCATTAAGTCACTAATTGTTAGTTCAATTGGTGGATCAATTTAATAATTGAGAACTCAGTTGGAACACAAACAGCAGACACAGTGGGTCCGCAGGACCAGGTTATATGTGTGCATTGCACAATTATTCTTTTTACTTGTTTTGATTGTTATGTTTAATAAACAGGAAGTTCTCAAGTGTCCTTTAGTTTGCATCTTTCAGGTTGATCATTTGAAGCATCTGCTGCCTGTACAGATATTGTAATAGTAAAATAACTTTTCGACTTACATTACGACTACAATACTGTTAACTACTAATAATGAAGGAAGGTGTCGGCAGCATTACAGTCATTCATGGAGTGCCTGTAGTATGCAATAGTTTCACATTTGAGAGACGTATTTTTTTTTTGGCGGGGGGGGGGGGGCAGCAAATCTTTTAATTCCCTTTAATTTGAGAGGACTCAACATGGTTCTTAGGGGAGAGTAGGGATATTGAGGAGTAGAGACACAGTGGGTAGAATGTGAGTTGTGTTATTTTACGTAGTAGGACCTGGGGGCACATTGAAAAATAAAATAAACAGTGCTCTTCTCAGGGTGTTTTTAGAAATTATTATCTATGATACTTCTTCGGAATACCACCCCTTCCCTGTTTTGTACTTGTTGTGGTCCAATGAGAACGGTGTCGAAACAGCACGTGTGTGTTGACCACGGTTATCCTTTACTCCCTTTAAAACAGCCTGGGCCACACTGCACGAGCTGCAACTGTCTGTATCATTGTGAACAGGATGTGAGTGGTGTAAAATACAAGTGAAGGTCCAGACCAGAGTTCCCCCCAAAAGTCTGTGTTTATTTTAGAAAACACAAATGATAATAATAATAATAATAATAATAATAATAATAATAATAATAATAATAATAATAATAATAATAATAATAATAAACCACCCCTCTACCAGCGATGGTATCGGGGGGAACACGGCAGGTTTACAGTCCTGATAAACAAATAATAATAACACTCCTGTGACCACAATCCTCCGTGCACAAAACTGTGCTCTTTCTCCGGGGTTGTGGCGAGTGCTGGTGCTGTGCTGTGTTGTGCTGTGAGGGACATGCTCCGGGTCTTAGTGCTGGCTCCGCGGCTGCAGCTCCCGACTCTCACTCCTCCTCTGCTAAAGACAAACACAAAAATAACAAACACACAGGCTTCGGCTCGATACCGTCATCAGCACAAGGGGGCCGTACTAACGTAGCTGCTTCCCCTTTGTACCCAGAACCTCCTCCTTGCAAGCAACCCATTGCCATGGTTTCTCCAGTAGGGGCCCGCCCCGCAGCTGACTGCAATGGAATCCTTCCAGGTATGTGCAACTACGTGCTCCCCCTAATATGGTCACCTTCCGGTTTCCGCCTACCGTCAAGGCAGTCCATCTAGGAGGAAGCATACGGTCAACCTTACCCAGCGCCTTTTTTGGTCGGGAGGAAGATTTACAGTTCGAATTCTTTCTCTCTCTGTCACAAATCTCACCGCTCAGAGTGATGCCGAAGGCACACTTGGCCAATTCTAAGTTCCCCAATGGGCCCCCCTCCCTTGAAAAAAAATCTGCATTTTGATGCTCCTTACCCGCACAATGTTTCACTGTATAGTGGAAGGGTTGCAGCACCAGATACGTCCTTCATCATACGCAACCACCTTAAATGAGCATGATCAGTGACAAGAGTGAAAGAACGCCCCAGCAAGTAATAGCGAAGGGCATGAGTGGCCCATTTGATGGCCAAACACTCCTTCTCAATGACGGAGTAGTTAATCTCCCGTGGAGTCAGTTTTTTGCTCATGTAAATAATCGGGTGTTCTACTCCGTCAACTTGCTGGGACAGGACCGCCCCCAGACCTATCTAGGAGGCATCGGTCTGGAGGATGAACTCCTTACTGAAATCTGGTGAAATAAGTGCTGGGGCCTGGCATAGTCTCCTCTTAATCATGTCAAAGGCCTCCTGACACTCCCCTGTCCACTTAACTATTTTTGGAGCCATCTTTTTGGTGAGCTCTACCAAGGGGTTAACTATGGTGGCATACTCTGGGATAAAGCGGTGATAATAGCCTGCTAACCCCAATGGTGATCTCACCTGCGGTTTGGTTCTTGGGATCGCCATCTCCACTAGAGCCTGGACTTTAGAAGCGATCGGCTTTACCCACCCATTACCCATAAGAAAGCAAAGATACTGGGTTTCTTGTTTGCGAATGCACACTTGCCCAGATTAGCTGTCAGCCCCGCCTCCCTCAGAGACTGTAGGACGGCCGAAACTCTAATAATATGCTCTCTCCAGGAAGAGCTGAAAATCACCACTTCATCAATGTATGCAGCGGCATACTGCTGATGGGGAGCTAGGACCTGGTCCATCAGTCTCTGAAAGGTGGCAGGGGCTCCATGCAACCCGAAGGGCATGGTTTGGAAATGGAACAAGCCATCTGGGGTAGAGAAAGCAGTTTTCTCTTGCGAACTCTGGGTCAGTGTAATCTGCCATATCCCTTCGTCAGATCCAAAGTCGAAATTAACCGCGCTCCTCCCAGTCGGTCGAGGAGCTTGTCTACCCGAGGCATGGGATATGCATCAAACTTGGAGATGGCATCAACCTTTCTGAAATCCACGCAGAACCGAGTGGAGCTGTCCTTCTTAGGCACCATCACTATCGGGCTTCTCCACTCGCTCTGGGAAGGCTCAATGACTCCAAGCTCGAGCATATCCCCCACCTCCCGGCCTACGGCACCCCTGCGACTCTCCGGGATTCGATACGGCCTCTCTCGGACCCTGACACCTGCTGGAGTAATAATAGTATGTTCAATCATATTAGTTCTGCCAGGCAAGTCAGAAAAAACATCACCAAATTGTTTCACTAACCCACGGAGTTCACACTTCTGATCAGGAAGTAATTGTTTCCCCATCGGAATGTTAACTGTAGCTGGTGTACTGACAGAGGGACCAAAATCCTCTTCTATACTGTCAGTGGCTATAAACAGGGCCTCCCTTTCATTGTAGGGTTTTAATAAATGAATATGATAAATTTCTGTTTTGTTATGGCGATCGGGTTGTCTGATTTCATAGTTTACATTACCAATTGCCCGCATCACCTCATATGGTCCCTGCCACTTAGCGTACAGTTTAGACTCTGTAGTGGGAAGTAGCAACAGTACCTTATCTCCTGGCCGAAAAGTCTGAATCCGTGCTTGTTTATTGTACTGCTGCTCTTGCCGATGCTGAGCCTGTTTTAAGTTTTCGTGTGCCAGATGACCAACCAATTGCAGGAGATCTCTCAACATAATTACATATTTCACTATGTTTTTAGCATCTTTATTTTGCTCTTCCCATCCTTCCTTTACAAGATCAAGGACACCTCGTGGTTGTCTCCCATACAGCAGCTCAAAGGGAGAAAACCCGGTCAAGCTCTGAGGCACCTCTCTCACTGCAAACATCAGGTAGGGAAGGAGTTTAGCCCAATGTTTTTGCTCCTGGTTGACAAACCGCCTCAGCATCTGCTTCAATGTCTGATTAAAACGTTCCACCAAACCATCCGATTGCAGGTGATAAACGGAGGTCCGAATGGATCGAATTTGTAATAATTTATACAGTGCCATTAAACACCGTGACATAAAATTAGTTCCGTGATCAGTCAGAATTTCTTTGGGGATCCCTACTCTCACTATCCTACAATCGCCAATGCACTAGTGGACCTCAATGGTACTGCCTCTGGATATCTGGTCGCGTAGTCCACCACTACTAAAATATGCGTGTATCCACAGTCAGACTGGCTCAATGGGCCCACTATGTCCATTGCAATGCGTTCAAAGGGGATATTGATCAGGGGCAGCGCTACTTGTTGGCACTCTCTACAGGTTGCCACATACCGCTTCACCTCACTGTACACTCCCACCCAGTAAAATCGAGCCAATATTCGTTCCTGAGTCTTTTCGCTACCTAAGTGGCCCAAACAAGGGACATCATGAGCCAACCTCATGATATGTCGAAAAGACTGAGGAACGAGTAACTGTGTTACAGTCTGCCCTGTGCTCGGGGCTCGGGGTACTCTATACAACAAATGCCCAAGCACAATGTGGTGAGGGTATGTGAGCGGCCGATTGCCATCTACTTCCTTCCCCTCGATAGACCGAACCTGCCCCCAGAAGTTAGCCAGCGTAAGATAATTACTTTTGTTCGTACGCTAGATCAACATCTTTGTCCCATACCTTCGGTATATCGAGCGGGGATATGGTAATCTCAGCACTAGGGGTCTCAGTAACCCGGCCCGGTCGGTCACACTGGATCCCAATCCCCTTTCCCTGGCATTTATCAGACGTGGAGGAGTCTCCCACCAAACCCAAACCTTGTTTCATTGATGCGCCCTCCCATTTTTCCACCCTTTTCTCTCGTTTAGTTTTTTTTGGGCGGAACCGAGAGGGGAACAGATCAGCATGCAGTGGAAAAATATCCCCAATAGTTTCCCCTGCTGCTCCTATGGTCTTACCGGAGACTGGCTCTATCTTTTGGTTTATAATTATTTCTAAACATGGCCAGTCTCAACCTAAAATAACCGGGTACGGCAACCTTTTTGCCACCGCCACAATTACACGGCAGGTGTGACTACCAATTGTCACATCTAATTTAGTGAGGGGGTAGTCCTTGTTATCTCCATGGATACAGGAGATGACCACTAACCCACGTGACCACCAAGGTACCCCTTCTAAGAGAGTTTCCGAAATCAAGGTCTGCCCACACCCTGAGTCCACTAATGCATGGGTGCTCACATTACCAACCCGCACATCAACAATACAAGGTCCCTTCCAATCATTACCCCTGGACTTACCTGTCGCCGGTACCAAATAATGCGAAGCCGCACCACACTCCATTGCTGAGGGGCAATTCCGGGCAGGTGGCCGACCCCATGGCACCGGTAACATTCCAGAGGAAAAGGCGCCCACGGAGCCTGATTGTCCCGCTGCCGACCTGGTAGCGGGGAGGGGGCCCCTGTTCTTGACCTCGGCCTCCAGTGTTGTGGAGCGAGGCCACCCGTTGGGGACCAAGAAGGTGCTGGTCCGGTATTGAAGGGTGTGCGTGGGTGAAGGGGCCCTGGCCTTGGGCCCGTCATCCTGGGTCTGATGAAGGAAGGCATCGGCGTTGGATGTATCGGGGTGGTCAGCGATGTGGGCATGGAGTCCTCATATCCCTCGGCCAACCTGACAGCTGCGTCCAGCGTGGTGGGCCGGTGCTGGCTGACCCAATTGCTGGCCTCTGGCCCCAGCAATTGTATAAACTGTATTGTATGTGGCAAGTGTACCTGCTGTTCTGCCCCAGTAAACCACGTTGGACCAGGCTAAATACAGGTGTAGCTTGCAGAGGGGTTGCCCTTTGCCAGGTACCTGCAGAGAAATCAGTGGCATAACATGATTTAACCCGTTAAATGCAAGGCTACTTATTCAACATAGATACATAAAGCGAAGAAGAAGCTGAGCGATTGGCATACAGTGGCTCTCAAAAGTATTCACCCCCCTTGGACTTTTCCACATTTTATTGTGTTACAACATGGAATCAAAATGGATTTAATTAGGAGTTTTTGCCACTGATCAACACAAAAAAAAAGTCCTAATGTCAAAGTGAAAAATAAAATCTACAAATTGTTCTAAATTAATTACAAGTACAAAACAGAAAATAATTGATTGCATAAGTATTCACCCCCTTGAGTCAATATTTGGTAGAGGCACCTTTGGCAGCAATTACAGCCATAAGTCTATTTGGATAAGTCTCTACCAACTTTGCACATCTGGACACTGCAATTTTTGCCCATTCTTCTTTGCAAAATTGCTCAAGCTCCGTCAAGTTGGTGAACAGCAATTTTCAAAAATATCCACATATTCTCAATTGGATTGAGGTCCGGGCTTTGACTGGGCCACTCCAGGACATTGACCTTTTTGTTTTTAAGCCACTCCAGTGTGGCTTTGGCTGTATGTTTGGGGTCATTGTCCTACTGGAAGATGAATCTTCTCCCAAGTCCCAGGTCTCTTGCAGACTTCAGCAGGTTTTCCTCCAGGATTTCTCTGTACTTTGCTGCATCCATTTTGCCCTCTATCTTCACGGGCTTTCCAGGCCCTGACGCAGAGAAGCATCCCCATAGCATGATGCTGCCACCACCATGCTTCACGGTAGGGATGGTGTTCTCAGGATGATGTGCGGTGTTAGGCTTGCGCCAAACATAGCGCTTAGAGTTGAGGCCAAAAAGCTCTATTTTGGTCTCATCAGACCATAGAATCTTCTTCCACTTGGTCTCATAGTCTCCCACATGCCTTCTGGCAGTTTTTTTCAACAATGGCTTTCTTTTTGCTACTCTCCCATAAAGGCCAGTTTTGTGAAGCACCCGGGCTATTGTTGCCGTATGCACAGTGTCTCCCAGCTCAGCCGTGGAAGACTGTAACTCCTTTAGAGTTGTCATAGGCCTCTTGGTGGACTCCCTGACTAGTGCCCTTCTCACCCGGATACTCAGTATTTGAGGACGACCTGTTCTAGACAGATTCACAGTTGTGCCATATTCTCTCCATTTCTTAATAATGGACTTTACTGTGCTCTGGGGGATATCCAATGCCTTGGAAATGTTCTTCTTCTTCTTCTTATTTGTTTATTTAGCAGACGCCTTTATCCAAGGCGACTTACAGAGACTAGGGTGTGTGAACTATGCATCAACTGCAGAGTCACTTACAATTACGTCTCATATCCTACCCCTGATTGGTGCTTTTGAAGAACCTTATTCCGGATTTGCTTTGAATGTTCCTTCGTCTTCATGATGTAGTTTTTGTTAGGAAATGTACTAACCAACTGTGGGACCACCTTAATTGACTCCATTCAACTGGTACCATTCAACAGAAAATAGGAGGCACTTTTTTACACAGAGAATTGTGAGGGTCTGGAACCAACTCCCCAGTAATGTTGTTGAAGCTGACACCCTGGGATCCTTCAAGAAGCTGCTTGATGAGATTCTGGGATCAATAAGCTACTAACAACCAAACGAGCAAGATGGGCTGAATGGCCTCCTCTCGTTTGTAAACTTTCTTATGTTCTTCTTCTTATGTTCTAACTAATTATGTGACTTCTAAAGACAATTGGTTGCACCAGGGCTTAGTGTGTCATAGCAAAGGGGGTGAATACTTATGCAATCAAGAATAAGAAGCCAACTTCAGCCTTGTGTTTTACAGTGTAAATATATGAAAAGACAACAGACGTAGCCATAATACAGTCAAATTTAATGGCACTTCTGTTAATGTCACACTCTGCTTATTCTCATCAAATTGAAATGTCCCGGCCTGAATATAATGCATGCTGTGATTTTGATGTTTTGTTTTTAAAATGTATTAATGATCAATGCATTGCTGAGTTTGTTGCGCTCACGTATCAGGTGGTGTCTGGAATGATCCAAATGCAATTAAAACAGTGGGTGGAGGCGTGAAATAAATATATTTATAACTTCTCTTATTATTTACAATTATTTCAATAGCGAATAATACCCTTTGCGGTCCATTTCAATAAATTAACAGTAAATCAGCTCATTTTTAGCAGCAATGTCTCCCCACATGTGATTGAACTCACAAAAGTCCAGTTAAGAACAAAGTGGGAACTATGAAAAAGACCTAGGAGTTTATGTGGACTCAGAAATGGCTTCATCTAGACAATGTGGGGAAGTATAAAAAAGGCTAACAAGATGCTCGGATATATTGTGAGAAGTGTTGAATTTAAATCAAGGGAAGTAATGTTAAAACTCTACAATGCATTGGTAAGACCTCACCTAGAACATTGTGTTCAGTTCTGGTCACCTCGTTACAAAAAGGATATTGCTGCTCTAGAAAGAGTGCAAAGAAGAGCAACCAGAATTATCCCAGGTTTAAAAGGCATGTCGTATACAGACAGGCTAAAATAATTGAATCGATTCAGTCGAACAAAGACGACTACGCAGCGATCTGATTCAAACATTCAAAATCCTAAAAGGTATAGACAATGTCGACCCAGGGGACTTCTTTGACCTGAAAAAAGAAACAAGGACCAGGGGTCACAAATGGAGATTAGATAAAGGGGCATTCAGAACAGAAAATAGGAGGCACTTTTTTTTTTTTTACACAGAGAATTGTGAGGGTCTGGAACCAACTCCACAGTAATGTTGTTGAAGCTGACACCCTGGGATGCTTCAAGAAGCTGCTTGATGAGATTCTGGGATCAATAAGCTACTAACAACCAAACGAGCAAGATGGGCCGAATGGCCTCCTCTCCTTTGTAAACTTTCTTATGTTCTTATCTTCTTATGCTCTAACCGCTACTCCACAGATGCTGCAAGCGACGGATCACTAGTGTCTCGTTGTATAAGGCCACGGAAAATTCACGATTTACACGATTTCCGTGAAATTCGTGATTTGACTACCTACTGTAAAAAATGTCAATATTGTTGATTTCTGGGTGAGGTATGAAATCAGATTCCGAAACATGGCAAAAAATGCACGTTTTTTGTCAATTCCACCACTCTATAGATGCAGAACAAGCAGTTTCTGCATATGGACAGGTTTTTACACCACAAAGACAAACCATGACTGTTGAAACTGCAATAAGATGCACAATTATTTTTATTTATTTCAGTACAGCAGCAGTGTCTCCCACCTGGGATTGAACCCACAAGCCTCCGGTGAAGAGTCCAGAGCCCTAACCATTACTCCACACTGCTGCCCATGCTGGCTGTCAACAAATAACTAGTTTTCTGCTCACGGGCCAGATAATTGTGTGTGTGTGTGTGTGTGTGTGTGTGTGGTGTTATGTGGTTTAAAACGTCATATATAATTTAGTGTGTGTAAAGAAAAACACAAAGTTTCGGTTTTGTCACTTGCACTTAACCTTGGTTTTAACATTTTGTTTTTCAAAGTCAGCATAATACTATACAACACAGTCCGTTTAATTACTGTATGAACATAGCCTACGTTTTAAATGTTTACAAAACTCGACAATGTTGCCAAATTTATCATTCAAACTTGTTTTGTTTTAATCAGTTTTGTCTGCTTGTTACGTTTTCCAGTCAACACATTTAAATGACCCTTGTTTGTTACATTTTAAAAGATTGTTTTTAACGTTACAATGTAAATTTTGACTCAGTAGCTACCATTAAATGTTTCAACCTCAGTGACTTTCTTTGATGCACTATTAATTTTAGGCAACTTGCAATAGACACTTATTACATATTATTATATATATATATATATATATTTACGTGAAACTTGTACTTTTTATATAGGTATATAAAAGTCAATTGCTGTGGAAAAATGCATCAGCCAAATCAATAAATATGACATGTCGTTTGCTATTTATTATATTGCTATATATTTCTAACTTGTACGAGGAACTACTGTTCCTCTCAATTTCTTACAAAACCTGAAAACATCAATGTAGCGCTGGTTTCCAAAGCTAAGTGTACGGCTATAATTGTTGAACAACGAATCTATAAAATAAATAGCTTTGTCCACTTGTCTCAAAACCTGTAATAAACATGCAGCATGAATTTACATAAATAACAAGCAGCAACATTTTTCAAAGGGTCACAAATTGTGGAGATTTAGTTTGGATTATCATCATTCCAGCAAAATATGTTTTTGTACATTATAAAACTAATACTCAAGAAAGCATGTAGAGCAGCAGGGTTTAATAAAAAAAGCATTATAGGTTAAACAAAATAGCAATAGGGCTTGTATTCATTACTTTTTATTGTCGAGGATGCAAGATGTAGAAATACACTTGTTTTTTTAGAACCACTTACCTAATCATTGTGTTTTGTAAAGGACTTTTACACCTACAAAACAAGTTATCTGCTGAAACATGTAAAATCTTTCATACTATTAGCTTAATTGTTGCTACATAAAACAAACCATCCCGGCTGTTAAATGTTCCACACAAGGCCAGACTTACACACAACATGAAATGTCCGGGTACCCAGGCCGGCAGCACGATAAAGTCCTTCGATGCTACAACATCCTGTAACACATCAAATAAACTCAGGTCAAGAATAAAGATCACACCCATGGTAACTGACATTTACTTGGTTTGAGATACAGGCAATATATTGTTTATAGTGTATTTGCAAATGTTATCAAAATAGTACTGAATTAAATGAGCACATTTTATAACTACATGTAAAAATGGATACTATATAACTTGTCATTAACTCACACAATGAAGTGTACAAAGTGTTGGCACAACATAACCGTCTGCACAAAATATATCCTTCCCCTAAAAAAAAAAAAAATTATTGAGGGAAAACAATGCAGTGGTGACGCGTAGGGGGGGGCACGCCTGGTCACATGCCCCCCAGATTTCTGCCAGGCAGTGGCTTAGCCACTGTGTTAGGATCGTTCACACTGAAACGTGTAAGAAAAAAAGAAATTGCAATATTGTTATATTTTTTTCGCTTCTCATTATAGTCTACCTGTGTGTACACACAGGACGTGGGGCGGACGTGGCACTGGCGGCGCTGATTTTTCTTTTCGCTCATGGAGCGAACTTTTTATCAACCAATGAGAATACATAAGCAAGCTGCACTCGCTCAACCCCACACACAGATGCATGTAACATATAGGCTACGATTACTGTATAGGCTATGTAGCCTAGCTACTACACACATAGATGGGGTAGAGGACATCTACTATGTAATAGTAACCTATGTATTTACGTAGAATGCACTCGCCTCTCGACATACAGTACTGTGCAAAAGTTTTAGGCAGGTGTGAAAAAATGCTGTAAAGTAAGAATGTTTTCAAAAATAGACATATTAACAGTTTATATTTATCAATTAACAAAATGCAAAGTGAGTGAACAGAAGAAAAATCTACATCAAATCAATATTTGGTGTGACCACCCTTTGCCTTCAAAACAGCATCAATTCTTCTAGGTACACTTGCACACAGTTTTTGAAGGAACTCGGCAGGTAGGTTGGCCCAAACATCTTGGAGAACTAACCACAGTTCTTCTGTGGATTTAGGCAGCCTCAGTTGCTTCTCTCTCTTCATGTAATCCCAGACAGACTCGATGATGTTGAGATCAGGGCTCTGTGGGGGCCATACCATCACTTCCAGGACTCCTTGTTCTTCTTTACGCTGAAGATAGTTCTGAATGACTTTCGCTGTATGTTTGGGGTCATTGTCATGCTGCAGAATAAATTTGGGGCCAATCAGATGCCTCCCTGATGGTATTGCATGATGGATAAGTATCTGCCTGTACTTCTCAGCATTGAGGAGACCATTAATTCTGACCAAATCCCCAACTCCATTTGCAGAAATGCAGCCCTAAACTTGCAAGGAACCTCCACCATGCTTCACTGTTGCCTGCAGACACTCATTTGTGTACCGCTCTCCAGCCCTTCGGCGAACAAACTGACTTCTGCTACAGCCATATATTTCAAATATTTTCAAATTTTGACTCATCAGTCCAGAGCGCCTGCTGCCATTTTTCTGCACCCCAGTTCCTGTGTTTTCGTGCATAGTTGAGTCGCTTGGCCTTGTTTCCACATCGGAGATATGGCTTTTAGGCCACAAGTCTTCCATGAAGGCCACTTCTGACCAGACTTCTCCGGACAGTAGATGGGTGTACCAGGGTCCCACTGTTTTCTGCCAATTCTGAGCTGATGGCACTGCTGGACATCTTCCGATTGCGAAGGGAAGCATGATGTGTCTTATCTGCTGCAGTAAGTTTCCTTGGCCAACCACTGCGTCTACAGTCCTCAATGTTGCCCGTTTCTTTGTGCTTCTTCAAAAGAGCTTGGACAGCACATCTGGAAACCCCTGTCTTCCTTGAAATTTCTGCCTGGGAGAGACCTTGCTGATGCAGTATAACTACCTTGTGTCTTGTTGCTGTGCTCAGTCTTGCCATGGTGTATGACTTTTGACAGTAAACTGTCTTCAGCAACCTCACCTTGTTAGCTGAGTTTGGCTGTTCCTCACCCAGTTTTATTCCTCCTACACAGCTGTTTCTGTTTCAGTTAATGATTGTGTTTCAACCTACATATTGAATTGATGATCATTAGCACATGTTTGGTATAATTGTTTAATCATACACCTGACTATGTGCCTACAAAATCCCTGACTTTGTGCAAGTGTACCTAGAAGAATTGATGTTGTTTTGAAGGCAAAGGGTGGTCACACCAAATATGGATTTGATTTAGATTTTTCTTCTGTTCACTCACTTTGCATTTAGTTAATTGATAAATATAATCTATTACATGTCTATTTTTGAAAGCATTCTTACTTTACAGCATTTTTTCACACCTGCCTAAAACTTTTGCACAGTACTGTATCTTACTGCCAGCTGACCTCTCCAGCGGCCAGCCTGCTAAAAAAATTATTATTTTTTACGGATTGTGCAGCCAGCTTCATCAAGGGACGGTAAACCAAGTCCATCCAGGTCTTGGAGATGGACTGGTAAATGTACAACCTATTATTAATTGAATAACTAAAGAAATAAATCAGAATAAAAACAGTTCTGGACGCTGCTGAGAGAGAAACGGCAAAAGTGTTTCAATTCCTGAGTTCGGTTACCTATTCATTTTCATTCTGATTATTTTTTTAGGCTACAGCTCGTCTGTCAGCTCAACAAAGCCTGATAGGCTAGCGAATGTCAGTGCAGTGTGATACCATAAAAATGAGTGGCTGGATTTGCTGTCTATCAACTAAAGTTTTTTGTTGGATCAGCTGTTCGTACATTTTTTTTTTTTTTTTTTTTTTTAAAGACACTGTAGTTATACAATGTAGTTAATGCAACTGTGTGCACGACTCCCTCCTCCCCCGAACCTCCAGAAGATTAGGTACCACCGGCAGTCCTGCGTCAGTCAAACGGTAATTAAATTAGTCAGGATTTGTGAAATTAAATAAAATGGTTTGCTTTGCTTTGAACACCAAATGTTAGTTAACAAAAATGAACAACCATAGTACAAATGAAATTCTATATAGTTATTTTTATTTATTATCATAATGTGAAATTGAAATCTGATGCGCATGTTAAAAGATCAAGTCCTTTGCTTTGTATTTCCTTTTTTGTTTTTAATTGGAAGTGTTATAAACTGAATCTTTTTTTTTTTTTTTTGCACAACAGTGTATTTGGTTATTGGCTCTTCTCTTAAAAAAAAAAAAAAAGATTAAGGTTTATAAGATTGTTCTTTATTTTTCAAAAATAAAACGTCAATGCACTAATAAGAAATCAGGTTGCCAATTGCACCACTGTGACTACTCACCTTAAAAAAGTTACCATTTCCACCCTCTCCCAAAAAAAATCCTGGCTATGCCACTGTTGCCAGGGTTTATTATTTAAAAATACGTAAGTGCGCAGTTTATTTCAAACTTTCAAAACTTAATAACATAACCAAAGAGTGTATAAGACCCTTCACCGTTATATTTGTTCTCGTGTGAGAACAAATATAACGAAAATGTGCTAAAAACAGAGTGAATTTGAGCCCTGTTAAAATGGCAAAAAGACAGCTGCGCTTGGAGTTTGTCTACAACAAAAAAGCTAAATCAACAGAAACCAAACCTAACTTCTGTATGTTATTAACAGCACGAGAGTGTGACGATACTTCCATTTCAAACGCTCAGGTTTGTGCAGGTGCAGCTGTCTGTCGATAAGAGATCCTTGCCTATAAAGTGTTGTTTGCAGCTCTCTTGATTGTGACAATCTGGCGTAGAACTGTTTGTGTTGAAAGATCTGGTAATGTCAGAAAGCTAGCTTAATGTTTACATAAAAATGGTTAAAATTGGGCATCGGGTTTAAGCACAGTTTCATTTTTTTTTGTTTGTTTGTTTGATTTTTTTTTTGGGGGGGGGAGCTGTGCCCCACCAATTTTTCAAGCCACGAGTCACCAATGCTACCTAGAGGTGTTCGAGGCCATGGCGACCTCTGCCGGGTGGGCTCAGGCACAGTGGGCTAGCTACCTCTTGCCCCAGCTGACGGGGGAGGCACAGGCAGCAGTGAGAACGCTATCTCCTGAGAGGATGATGGATTACCCCACACTGAAAGCGGCCATCCTTAATCGCGTGGGGGCCACACCAGAGGGATATCGGCAAAAGTTCTGGGAGGAGCGTTTCTCGGCGGAGGAGCATCCCGGAACCATCGCCCACCGTCTAAAAGATTACGCCATGGGCTGGCTGAAGCCGGATGCGAGCACCAGGCCAGGTTGGTGGTGGTGATCGTGGTGGAGCGCTTTTTGGATGCTTGGCCCCGGCACCTCGGTTATGGGTGCAACAGCAGGCACCTGCCACTTTGGATCGGGCGGTCGAGTTGGCGGAGCAATATCAGGCAGCGGAGCCATATCAGGCAGCGGAGCCAATGCCAGACTGCCTAGAAGGAGCGCAACTACTGGATCAACCCCTCTACTGGCCCCCGGAGAGGGCGAAGGGACTGGGGGGAAGGGGTAGACAGGTATTTGGACGGGGGGTGTCGGCGGGAGCTCCCGGCCAGGGAACTGGGGCAGGGTGGGGTTACCCACGGGCTGCTGCGGTGTCGGACCAGGGTCTCGCGCGGCCACCACACCGTCGAGCCCCTTTGATGGCTCCAGTATTTCCACCTGTTGAAGTATCGGGGCGAGAAACCAGTCCACCAAGGCGTGGACGTGCAGGGAGGTGGGCCATATCGCTCGGGATTGCCCCGTGATGGATTGTGACCTCAGCCGACCAGGTAAGCATGTTCAATTACCTCAGGCAAATATTGGGACGGGTGCATATTAACCCTTTGCAGTCCATTTATTAAGTGCGTGTCAGGCGCCTCAGGTCCAATTTATTTTCACAAGTGCAGTTAATTTTAGACACACTGTTTAAAAGTATTTTTCCCCACAGTCAAACGGGTTTAAAAGGCCCTGCATATCAACAAAGCACTCACTAGGCATCTCCAGCCCCGCCCCACCCTTTCGTTCGCTATAGCTTTCACATATGCTAAGAAATAAATAATAATAATAATAATAATAATAATAATAATAATAATAATAGTCGTACATACCGATCAATCATCACCTGATCACTCGTTTTATCACCAAACGCCTCAATAATGCAATCCAAGTCATTATTTTATTACTATAATATCTCAAAAAAGCTCTGCAAATGTCAGTGATATTCTCTGAGCACTGATTCAGCAGCAGCCAGCTTGTTTCCTTATGTCCGCCGTTATCTGATGCCAGAGGCAAGTATGACTATTCATGAGATACAGCCTTTTTTTTCGGCTTGTCTCGGCTCCTGTCGCTCCCACTCGGCCATTGAATGGTTTTCTCGGCTTTTTCCGGAGAAAAAACAACTCTTTCTTGGGTCTAGCGGGCTATTATAGGAAGTTCATTCTGAACTTCGCCACACTCGCTACACCTTTGACAGACCTCACCCAGAAGGCTGCCCCAAATATGGTTCAGTGGACGGCGTCGTGCCAGAGGGCCGTTCTCGCTCTCAAGCGAAGGTTGTGTAGCAAGCCAGTGCTGTGCAGTCCTGATTTCAGCAAGAGGTTCACCCTGCAGACAGATGCGTCAGAGACAGGTCTCGGGGCAGTGTTGTCTCAGGAGGTGCGGGAAAGCGAGCACCCGGTCCTGTATATCTACAGGAAGCTCCTTCCCCGCGAGAAGAACTACAGTACCATCGAGGAGTGTCTCGCGGTAAAATGGGCAGTCAAATCACTCCGGTACTGCCTCCTGGGGCGACGCTTCACCCTGGTGATGGATCATGCCCCCTTAGCATGGCTTCACCGGATGAAAAATAACAATGCAAGAATCACCCGGTGGTCCTTAGCCCTGCAGCCCTATGCCTTCAGGGTTGTCCACCGAGCAGGAAAGCTGCATCAAAATGCAGATTTTTTCTCTCGGGAAGGCATGGGGGTGTAGGATTTCGAATGGACCGGTGGTGCCATTCTGAGGGGAAGCATGTCTAACAGGGGGAGATCTGGACTGGCCATCTGACGTATGCACGATGCTACAGAAAGAGGGCGGCAGTCCCGTGGGATCTGCCTGTCAGTCATGGCAGTGACACAGAGAGGTAGGGGAGAGGGTGTGTGAGCTTTCCCCCACTCTGAGTGGCTGGGAGGCGGGTCTTGGGGGGGATTGCTGGTCCTATAAATTAATACTTTGTTGTTTCCTCAGATCTGCCCCTTAGACCTGTGCAAGGAGCAAGCGGTCGCGCTGCTCAGCAAGACTGTGGACGGACGGGAGAAAACTTCCACAAGAACGTAAAGAAAATAATTTAAGTAAATAGAGAGGAAGTGGGGAATCCTTGGGCAGACCCCAATATTGTTTTAAGTCAGCTGAGGAAACAGCCTAGTGTAGGACGAAGGCCCGGGTCGTACGGGTAGCGGCAACTGGGGTGCTCAAAAATAATTATTTTGTAGTTTTCCTTACTGTGTTTTATTTTCGCCTTTTCGTTTTTTCATTATTTTTGAGCACCTGCGAGTGCACTTGAACTGTACCGAGTACCCTGCCGTGGTATTCCCGTAGGTTTTGGATACCATAGTTGGTAGCCAGACCACGGACAACAGCGCCCTCTGCGGGCTATGGTGGAAATGACGAATGACTGCTTCCTAACGCAATTTGTCAAGGCCCCGACTAGAGGGGAGGCATGCCTTGATTTAGTCTTTTCAAATAACGAAGACAGAATAACTAAAACAGAGGTCAGAGAGCCATTGGCGAACTCACAACATGGTCTCATTTGAAGTGATTTTTAAAACCCAAAAAGTAATGACTAAAGCTAAGGTTTACAATTTTAGAAAAGCAAACTATGAAGGTATGAAACAGAGACTAACAGAAGTAGATTGGAGTAAAATAGAGAAAACATCCAGAGAAAAAGGATGGCTGTTTTTTAAAAATGTAGTACTAGAGGCGCAAAACAATTACATCCCAAAGGTAGACAAATCTAAATCTAAAACAAAATGGCCAAAATGGTTTAATAGATCAATTAAAAAAAATATTCAGCGAAAAAAGGCACTTTACAGAGCATTTAAAAGGGACCAAAAACAAAGTACACAGAAAGAGTACTTGGAACTGCAAACACAAGTCAAAAAGGAAGTTAGAAAGGCCAAGAGAGACAGAAATCAATATTGCTAAGGGGGCTAAAACCAATTCCAAAATGTTTTCCAATATTATAACAGCAAGAGAACGTTCAAAGAGGAGGTTAAATGTCTAAAGCCGGGCTTACACTGCACGATTTTTGCAATCGGGAGATGCAGCGCCACTCACACTAACCGATTGAGCTACGATTTCTCACTGTAGATCAGGGATTGCAAGCTACACACACTACACAAGATATCTTGTAACAAAGTTGACTAATAATAGCAGTCAATTGCCACAGCGAAAATAATTATGAAAAGGGGGCCAAACAGAGGCTACCAAAAATACATTTATTGCTACTGAGGAAATGGACAAAAGTTGTCTGAACAACATCCTATAGTAATCTTTTGGAAGGCAATAAATATCACTAGTAGTAAAAAATAAAGAAAGCACAATAACAGTCCCGAACAAACAAAACAATAAAGGCAATATATAAAAATCACCAAAAAAACAAACAATGTCCCAGAAAAATCCTATGCAAACATCCCAAAAATAAATCACATGAATGGCCATTCAGAAAAAAACTAATCCAATAGAGAAACGATTGAAGAAGATCTCACCCTGGCTGCTCTTGATCCGGTGCTGGTTCTGTGAATCTGCAATGCAGTTGTTGTAAATCCTTTGAACAAAAAAACTGGCAAAAACAAATAGAACCCCAAACAAAAAAGGTATGCAGGGAAAAACTGGTGGTCAAGAAAATGCAGCCTGCGCTGTTAGGATAGTTGAAAGAGAAAAACAAAAACTATATTTTGCAAACAAATAGTGGAAAAACAAAAAAGTATAGTACTACAACAAAAGATCCTAACAAACAAAGGTGAGAAACAACCACACCCCAATCCTCCTTTCCTTCTCCTACCCCGCCCTTAAAACAGGAAACAGGAACTCAAGGCCTTCCCCCATCAGGTGACTAGTGGAGGGAAAAAAGGAGCAAGAACAAATCATTACCGTAAAACCCCCAGTAAAAGGGTAATGAAAAAAACACAGGTAAAACAAACCAATTGAATGGATACATATAGATGCCCTGAAAAGCTCTAAAAATAAGAGACAGGGATAACTATATAAGGCAAACAAAAAAGGAGCTAATAATAAAAAGAAAAGACATTGCCTGGCCAGGCTCTGCTATTCAGAATTAGGAATAAGCAGGTGATGCATTTCCTGCAACACTGTGTGTGGCTACTGCCACAATCTTGTCGCGGACTGCACCTATTTTCATTGCAGAATCGTAGAGACCATTCGGGAGAATCATGGACTGAAGCGAGGAGGTGATCGCTGTTGTCTGTGCATTGTTTTTTCACAGAAAAAAAAGAAAATGTGTACTATGTGTGTATAATAGGACCGTGGGTATTGCTAATTTCATACTCTGCAAATTCCAGCATGAGAACTTATACATCAGGGCCATAGACTGTACACATGTTCAATATTGCGATAAAAAAAACGTTTATAACAGTTATTACATTATAGCAATGTCAATATTTATTTCTGTGCCGTCTGTACTCTGAACCAACTCAAGTCGAGGTGCATCCAAATATATAAAATCTAAAAAAAGCGCAACACACGCTAGTAGTACAAAATATTTATTAGATTAAAAGATTGGCGTGGGAGATTGGCCGTCAAGCAGTCTTCATCAGAATACCAAATTCTGATGAATAATTTGAAGACTTTTAAATTAATAAATATGTTGTACTACGAGCGAGTGTTGCGCTTTTGAACAGACTAGAATACAACTTTAATAATAGGCTACTACAAGTTTGTCATAGGTTTAAATATGCAACAACGTAATCTACATTCTATTTCTCACACACACAGACGCGCACCCCTCCTCCTCGTATTTTGATTAAATGAGCAATACAAGCATACCGTAGGGGTTTGAAAGGGATATCGAATACGAGTGACTGTAGAAATTGATTGCCATGACAGCACACACTACCACACACAGTATCTACTTCGGCGTTAATAAGTTATAACAATTATATACTTGTCAGGTACCTGAAGTTCCAAAGCAATTTCCCTCCATCTTTGTTCCTTCAATGAGTGATCATGATAGGAAATGTCACTTGTGTCAAAGAGACACGGGTGTTCCGGCCACATCTCCACCATCCTTTCCTCAATTTCAAGGCTCCACACCTTGCGGGGCACAACCTTTCTCTTCGTCGCCACTGTTGCTAGCTTGTCCTATTGGCTACTGGCAGGATTCGTCAATAAATCGGCCCGTAGCCCTTCACGCATTTCACGAATTGCTTTGTCGGGGACTAAAGTTTTCTGACATGTTAGAAATTTGTCGGGATGTCGTAAAAGCATCGGGAGATCGCAGAAGCCATTATCGGGGCATCGTAGACCCTCTCACACTTACAGACAATTTTGTCCCCGACAACCCCATTTTGTCCCAGATTTTAAGAAATTAGTCGCAAAAATCGTGCAGTGTAAGCCCGGCATAAGAGACACAAATGGCAAAATCATAGACGAAGGGAGTGGTTAACATGTAGAAAACAGAAAGTACTGATTAGAAGAGAAACTTCATAATGGAGCGAGGTAACCAGTGGAGTACCACAGGGATCAGTATTAGGTCATCTTCTATTCCTAATCTACATTAATGATTTAGATTCTGGTATAGTAAGCAAACTTGTTAAATTTGCAGACGACACAAAAATAGGAGGAGTGGCAAACACTGTTGCAGCAGAAAAGGTCATTCAAAATGATCTAGACAGCATTCAGAACTGGGCAGACACATGGCAAATGACATTTAATAGAGAAAAGTGTAAAGTACTGCACTGCATTATAAATATCATATGGGAGATACTGAAATTGAAGAATTAATCTGAAAAAGACCTAGGAGTTTATGTTGACTCAGAAATGTCTTCATTTAGACAATGTGGAGAAGTTATAAAAAAGGCCAACAAGATGCTCGGATATATTGTGAGAAGTGTTGAATTTAAATCAAGGGAAGTAATGTTAAAACTTTATAATGACCTCACCTAGAATGTTGTGTTCAGTTCTGGTCACCTTGTTACAAAAAGGATATTGCTGCTCTAGAAAGAGTGCAAAGAAGAGCAACAAGAATTATCCCAGGTTTAAAAGGCATGTCGTATACAGACAGGCAAAAATAACTGAATCTATTCAGTCTTGAACAAAGAAGACTACACGGCGATCTGATTCAAACATTCAAAATCCTAAAAGGTATAAACAATGTCGACCCAGGGGACTTCTTTGACCTGAAAAAAGAAACAAGGACCAGGGGTCACAAATGGAGATTAGATAAAGGGGCATTCAGAACAGAAAATAGGAGGGACTTTTTTACACAAAGAATTGTGAGGGTCTGGAAACAACTCCCCAGTAATGTTGTTGAAGCTGAAACCCTGGGATCCTTCAAGAAGCTGCTTGATGAGATTCTGGGATCAATAAGCTACTAACAACCAAACGAGCAAGATGGGCTGAATGGCCTCCTCTCGTTTGTAAACTTTCTTATGTTCTTATGTTCTTATGTTCTTATGAAACCATATATGCCAGTGACCGCTGACCTCTCCTAAAGGTCAAATGAAAAAATTGATTACTCTTTCGAGAATGCATATAGGATCATGGTTGCTATGTAACAAATAAAGGAACATTTGAATGCTCTATCAAAAACTACTTATTGAGAATTATCAGAAATCTTTATCCAAAATGACTTACTAAATGATTATATTAAGCAAACTTGTGTTCCCATTTATAGTGAAGAAATACTATAGAATAATCAGAATATTAACAATACATTATAGCCTTTTGTTTGTATATACATCACACAGTGAACGTATACTGCATTACAGAGGTACTCACAGTAACTTCAAGTTCTCTGTTCAAACCTAATGTCCAGAAGTCTGAACGTGTGAGGTATGTGTGATTTACTTTCACAATCAATTTATTGGGTGCTTTTGTTCTATCCAGAACATAATGGAGCTGTAAATAAAAGAGAACATAATATGAAAATAATCCTTACCTTAAAAAAAATAGTACTCCCTGTGGCAAAGTGCCCCGCCCCTGTGTGCATTTGTGTGTTTTGTGTATGTTGCGTATGTTAATGTTGGTGTATAGATTGGTACACGGGATATAAACAGGTCTGTGTTTCACGTGTGTTTAAATTGTATATTTGTATTTAGGCACGGGATTGCACATCACGCACGTGCATTTAAAATATAATATGCGAGCACGGGGTTGCACAGAATTAATTCACGTGCTGGGATTCAAGTGAATAATTAATTAGTAATTGAATCCCAGCACAACAGTATATATAGATGCACGTTTCATTCAGTCAGGGTTGGGTGTTCGGAAGAGGAGAACGGGTGAGAGAGAAAGGAGTAATTAGAAGTAAAGATCATAAATATAAGTGTTTGTTCTCACCGTGTTTGTTTGTCTGTCCGTGCACCGTTTGTTTAGTGTTAGTCCGTTTTGTATGTCTGTTTATTTTGGCGTCAAGTGCCGTGTCCTGTTTTTGTACTGTTTACAACCCTTTTATTTGTTAATAAACGCTGAGTGCAGCCATTGCACTCAGCTCATCACAACCACTGTCTGTGTTTGGATTCCTTTCTGGTCTGACGCAACCCACTCTGGCCGTCTTTGTGACACTCCCCCATTAAACGTAATTAATCAATCCAAAAAAAACACTGTAAAAGGGCATGCTTATCATTCTGTGTTTAACATTACCAACGTCTTCTGTTTTGGATGATGCACAGAACTCCATGATTCTCTGCATGGCTGCACATTTTCTAATCTGGTTAACTCCTCACATTGTGGTCCACAATTTGCGACTGCGATGCCTGTAAAATATGAAGTTGTGATACCAAAAAAATAAATAAATAAAAGTAAAAAAAAATGAGACATGGACAAATTTCAGGATATTTGTTTCCAAACAGTCCATTGTAATATAAAACTTACTTGGTTGAGGATCTTGAAAGGATGGAACAACCAGGTTTTGGACACTAACAGACGGTGTAGCATTGTTAGGCACACCTAATAACGCCAACATATTTAAAATTAATATATAACTTTCATGTAAAAACAACTTTACAGAAAAACTGTTAACTTTCATATTTACTTTAAAGATCACATAAAATAAGTTGCGTAATGAGTAAGTAAAATGTATGAGAGTATCATACAGGGCATAATGTTCATTCGAGCCAGTTACTGGATGCCCATTGGTGTCAGGTTTTATTTTATTTTTTTCCCTCCAACCAGGAAATGCTTACTTGCAATTTCCCTGCTCGAGCAGCAGCAAGATATTCTGGAATGGGTGCACACAAGCGCCCTTCATTAGGGTGAAATGGCAATGTGTCTGGCACACAAAGATTAGTGTGGGTTGCCAAACCTCTGATGAAGTCATACACGGTTATGTTTGGGAAGTGCTTCCATGAGAGTAAAACATCTACATAGTCCCTCGGGCTCTCAGCATGCAGGTTAAACTTTAATGAGTAGACAACATTGCAAGGGCACATTATCACAGCCCACCCTCCTAAAGGAATGACAATAAAATAAAGTAGAAAATAAAAATCAATACATAACAATATACGTAAGTAAATCGGTAGAATTATTTTTGATATATATATATATATATATATATATATATATATATATATATATATATATATATATATATATATATTGTGATAAAGCTAGGGGTAGAGTCATTAATGGAAGGTATGTGAGGGCAAGTTTGCTGGCAAATTATGACCTCACATTACCGGAAGTAAGATGGCCAACCTGAGGGAAACTTCATTTCCCAGACCACCTCAAGGCGGGAAATGATGTCACAGAATTAAGGCTGAATCATCATAAAAAGGTACAGCCCACAACAGGTTAGTAAAGGAGTAGAGACAGCTTTGTGCTGGGGGAGAGTGAGTAGAGAGAAAAGTAAGTGCCTGTTAAAAACCTGTTTGCCTGTGATTACCGACCTTTGATTGTTTGATTACCCAACTTGTTGCCTGAACCTGGACTTTGCTGAGAACCCGTAACGTGTACCAGACCCTGCCTGCGTTTTGACCAGCCTTTGGATTGTGGAAAATAAATACATCAGGTGCCGCCCTGATTTATACCGTATTACTGTGTTGCATAGAACTTTGTTTACGGATCTGCTACTGTTTATGTGAGCACGTTTGTACTTACCTCCGGACTTGCCACATATGGTGGAGAATGCGGGCAACGCTCTGTAAAAATTCACAGTAACACATACGAGAACCAAGATGGCAGAATCCAAGATGGATGCAGTTCTACAAGCCCTGCTACAGACAGTAGCAGCACAGCAAGAGACTGCGGGTACACCAGACAGTACAGGAGAATGCACTGTTGATGCACCAGGAAGCAATGGCAGCGCAGCAGCAAACTAATTGCTTACTCCAATCTTGGATGGAAAACAAGTTGCGAGAGGTAGTGGAGAAAGCCGAGGGTCAAACAACAATTACAGGCCAGAGGAACACAAACAGATATCTCCAAAAAATGACCCCACAGGATGATGTGGAGGCATTTTAACCACTTTTGAACGTACGGCCGAGCGGGAGAAGTGGCCCAAAGAAGAATGGGCCGGGCTGCTAGCGCCATATCTTTCCGGTGACTCCCAAAAAGCATATTTTGACCTGGACTTAACTGAATCACAAAACTATGCAGATGCACCAGCTCCAGAAGAAGCCAGTATCAGCGGGGTACAGCTTCCGAATGACCCAGGTCTCATGGAGATAGAGAATCTGGAGCTGGGGGACATTGAACCCCACCCTGGTAACTTCGGGACGGCTCAGATTCAGGACCTCACCCTACAAAATGCCCGAGCGAATATTAAGAAGGTGGATGGGAACATTATAGAAGGGATTGAAGGAGAGATAGCCTATCCATATTTCGCTATAAAGAAGGGATTGCTTTACAGGGTGGACAAGATTGGGATAGAGGAAATAGAACAGTCCCAAACAGATATCGGGCAACTGTCTTGAGCTTAGCTCATGGGCACATTTTGGGAGGGCACTTGGGGGAGAAGAAGACCCGAGACCGACTTTTGCAGAGATTCTACTGGCCCGGGGTGCACAATGCAGTCTGCAAGAAATGTGGGGAATGCCTGGAATGTCAGTTGACTGCTCCGAAGCTGGCTTTTAGAAGCCCCTTAATTCCCCTCCCCATTATTGAAACCCCATTTGAACGAGTGGCTATGGATCTGGTAGGTCCCTTACCAAAATCAGCTAGGGATCACCAGTATATTTTGGTAGTAATGGACTATGCAACCCGTTACCCAGAAGCCATACCCCTGCGAACCATGGCCACTAAAGGCATTGCCAAAGAGTTGTGGTTGATGTTTAGCCAGGTAGGGCTGCCTAAAGAGATTTTGACGGATCAAGGAACCCCCTTTATGTCCCGAGTACTCAAGGACTTGTGTACCCTTTTGAATATAAAACAACTAAGGACGTCGGTATACCACCCCCAGACCGACGGTTTGGTGGAGCGGTTTAACCACACTTTGAAATCTATGCTGCGCAAGGTAATAGATAAAGATGGAAAGAACTGGGACTGTATGTTACCTTATTTGATGTTTGCACTCCGGGGGGGTGCCCCAGGAGTCGTTAGGCTGTTCACCATTTGAGCTACTACACTGTAGACACCCGAGAGGTATCTTAGATATAGCCCGAGAGACCTGGGAACATGAGAACACCCC
This sequence comes from Acipenser ruthenus, assembly GCF_902713425.1. Taxonomy (NCBI): domain Eukaryota; kingdom Metazoa; phylum Chordata; class Actinopteri; order Acipenseriformes; family Acipenseridae; genus Acipenser; species Acipenser ruthenus. The sequence goes on from NC_081196.1 coordinate 25,149,687, forward strand.
CTTTCACAGCATAATAGAGCACATAAACACCATGCAGGAGAGAATAGTCACAGTCACTCCCATAGTACGAGAGCACTTACGACGAGCACAAGAACAACAGAGACACAGTTATAACAAACAAGCCACGATAAGAGTTTTTGCACCCAGGGATAAGGTCCTTATCCCTGGGTGCAAAAACTCTTATCGTGGCTTGTTTGTACCCACGGTAGAGTGCAAGGTGTTAGCTACATGGAGGGGCCCTTACAAGGTGGTGGAAAGGACAGGGGAGGTCAACTACAAGATTAGACAGCCTGGTCGACGACCAGAGATTCAGATTTATCATGTAAATTTATTAAAACACTGGAGAGAAAGGGAAGCACTCTTAGTGTCAACCCCAGAGATAGTGTTGACCACACCCGAGGTGAAGATAGTGGAAACACTAACCCCCTCACAGAAACACGAGGTGAAGGTGTTTGTACACAGGAACCGCCAGGTCTTCTCGGGCGTACCAGGTAGAACTCACCTAGCTTCTCATGACATTGTATCAGAGCCAGGGGCCAAGGTGTGTATGAGACCTTATAGAGTGCTGGAGGCCCGCCACACGGCTATAAAGGAGGAAATTTAAAAAATGTTAGTCGCGGGTGTTATTGAGGAGTCCTCTAGCAATTAGTCTAGCCCAACTGTAATGGTGACAAAGCCTGACGGCTCCTGGCGGTTCTGCAATGACTTCCGGAGGGCGAACGAAATATCGAGATTCGATACTTACCCCATGCCCCGGATAGATGAGTTACTTAAGAGTATAGGAGAGGCCCAATATATAACCACCTTAGACCTAGCCAAGGGATACTGGCAAATTCTGTTAACTCCTGGAGCAAAAGAAAAGACAGCCTTTGCCACACCTGATGGGTTATATCAGTACACTGTAATGCCTTTTGGGTTACACGGTGCCCCTGCAACATTTCAAAAACTCATGTATAAGGTACTGAAACCCCACAGGGAATATGCCGCAGCCTACTTAGATGACGTGGTAATACAGAGCCCGGATTGGGAGAGTCATTTACCCCGAGTCCAAGCTGTGTTAGATTGCATAAGGCAGGCTGGATTGACAGCCAATCCGGACAAATGCACCCTCGAAATGGAGGAGGCAAAGTATCTAGGATATGTGGCAGGAAGAGGACTGATAAAACCTCAAGAGTCAAATATAGCAGCTGTTAAAAATTGGCCAAAACCTGTCAATAAAAAACAGATGAGGCCGTTCCTAGGGATTGCTGGCTACTACAGGAGGTTTGTTCCAAATTATGCAACCATTGCGTATCCCTTGACGGGATGGACGGAGGAGGCCAAGCAGGCATTTGAGAAACTTAAGGAAGCCTTATGTAGGGTTTGGGTGCTGTCCTATCCCAGGAGATAGATGGGGTAGAACACCCAATAATGTTCCTAAGCAAAAAATTAGAGGACCGAGAAAAAAATTATGCTGCAATTGAGAAAGAATGCCTCACAATAAAGTGGGCCCTGGAGAGCTTACGCTACTATTTATTGGGACGGCAGTTCACTTTGATCACAGATCACGCACCACTGACGTAGATGAATCAGATAAAAGACAAGAATGTGCGGGTTATGCATTGGTTTATTCCCTTCCAACAGTTCAAGTTTAAAGTAAAACATCGGGCTGGGAAAGACATGGGAAATGCTGAAGGTCTTTCCAGGATACATGCGTTTTTTGCAGCTGTAGCTCGACCCGAGAGGTTCGAGCAAGGGGGGGAAGTGTGTGATAAAGCTACGGGTAGAGTCATTAATGGGAGGTATGTGAGGGCAAGTTTGCTGGCAAATTATGACCTCACATTACCGGAAGTAAGATGGCCGACCCGAGGGAAACTTCATTTCCCAGACCACCTCAAGGCGGGAAATGATGTCACAGAATTAAGGATAAATCGTCATAAAAAGGTGCAGCCCACAACAGGTTAGTAAAGGAGTAAAGAGACAGCTTTGTGCTGGGGGAGAGTGAGTAGATAGAAAAGTAAGTGCCTGTTAAATACCTGTCTGCCTGTGATTACCGACCTTTGATTGTCTGACTACCCGACTTGTTGCCTGAACCTGGACTTTGCTGAGAACCCGTAACGTGTACCAAACCCTGCTTGTGTTTTGACCAGCCTTTGGATTGTGGAAAATAAATAGGGTGATGAGCTGTGTTGCTTTTACGCCAAACATAACGTTTTGCATTGTTGCCAAAAAGTTCGATTTTGGTTTCATCTGACCAGAGCACCTTCTTCCACATGTTTGGTGTGTCTCCCAGGTGGCTTGTGGCAAACTGTAAACGACACTTTTTATGGATATCTTTAAGAAATGGCTTTCTTCTTGCCACTCTTCCATAAAGGCCAGATTTGTGCAGTATACGACTGATTGTTGTCCTATGGACAGAGTCTCCCACCTCAGCTGTAGATCTCTGCAGTTCATCCAGAGTGGTCATGGGCCTCTTGGCTGCATCTCTGATCAGTCTTCTCCTTGTATGAGCTGAAAGTTTAGAGGGATGGCCAGGTCTTGGTAGATTTGCAGTGGTCTGATACTCCTTCCATTTCAATATTATCGCTTGCACAGTGCTCCTTGGGATGTTTAAAGCTTGGGAAATCTTTTTGTATCCAAATCCGGCTTTGAACTTCTCCACAACAGTATCTCGGACCTGCCTGGTGTGTTCCTTGTTCTTCATGATGCTCTCTGCACTTTAAACGGACCTCTGAGACTATCACAGTGCAGGTGCATTTATACGGAGACTTGATTACACACAGGTGGATTCTATTTATCATCATTAGTCATTTAGGTCAACATTGGATCATTCGAGAGAGTTTGCTGCACTGAAAGTAAAGGGGCTGAATAATTTTGCACGCCCAATTTCTCAGTTTTTTATTTGTTAAAAAAGTTTGAAATATCCAATAAATTTCGTTCCACTTCATGATTGTGTCCCACTTGTTGTTGATTCTTCACAAAAAATTACAGTTTCATATCTTTATGTTTGAAGCCTGAAATGTGGCAAAAGGTCGCAAAGTTCAAGGGGGCCGAATACTTTCGCAAGGCACTGTATATATATATATATATATATATATATATATATATATATATATATATATATATATATATACACAGTATATAAAGTTGTGAATTTAAACCTGTTCGTGAGAATTTAGCATATACTACTGTAGCTTATGTACTTTTGTATTCTACATAGTTTATTGCATTCAGTACAAATTGAAATTCAACAAAAACTATTTCTAACTGTATTTAAGCATTTGCAAATGTAAGCCTATTGAAGGCACACAACACAAAGTAAACAGAACAAAAAATAGTCAATAAAATCTTGCCTGATGCTCACCAGATCTTCTGAAAAATTCTTATCATAAGTTTCCCTGGTCATCATCTCCTCTCTTAACCGCGTGACAAGGTCCATTAAAGAACCCTTTGTGTCAATTCCACACTCTCTGCAGAGTTCATTCGAGGTGTGCCCCTGCGATGTTTGTGCTGAGGCTATCTGGGCTATGCTGCACACTTTTATGAGGCTCTATAGGTTGAATGTACAGTCATGTAACTCACAAAAAACAACAACCCGAGTTCCCCTTTAAGGTCTATAGTTCCAACTCGCTCGTTAATTTTAGTTGTTCATCATGTCCCATGAATAACTGTGTGGTTTCCAGTGGTCACAATACCATGCATGGCAATACACATGCAAAACAATAAGGTTTACATTATACTGTGGTATTCCTTTACTTAATGGTAAAAAGACACTAACCTTCTGCTTTATTAACTCATCTGTAAGTCTATCCTCTGTCACCGAGATGTCAGCCATCTCAGCTGGACTGTTTTTGCCCTTCACTTTCTGATACTCCATGTTCAGCACAGTGTTGGACTTCCTGGTGTGTCGGCCTATCCATGGAGCCCAATTCTCAAAAGAAGGATGAACTGCAAATGGATTTTTCATCCTACTGTTTGATGTGCAACTAGTTAAGACTTACTAACACTTAAATTACATACACTTAAACACTGAATATATAAATAGTATACTATGTTGTTCTATGTATAACATACACAACTCAGTGTCCTGTTTGTCTAACTTGTCTAAATTGTAAGAAGATGCAAAGTTATTGTTTTCAACAATATCACTTATATCACCAGTTCATTTCAAAAAATATATTTTTGGTGAGCTAAAACTGTATGAAAGACACAAATTACACATCAAATTTCAAGGAACTGTGGGATCTAAACTCACTGTTTTCCTCTAATGCATTACTTTTTTAAAGATATATACATCCACATAAAGTAAAATAAACCATATTCACTGTGAATAGTCTCTTTTTCATTTGTATTGCATTGCTTTTAGAAATAGTGTCAGTTATGCCAAATGCATGTTAAATCATTCTTGCTAAAAATACACACTTAACGGTGTATATAATTGTAGGTTAATTGTAGTTTTAGTCTGGTACAATAAGAAATTGTTCATTGTTTGACGTTTGTTATGCTTGAAGTACACAAAGTAGTATCTTACCACCATCAGAAAAGATAACTTACTTGGAACTAAACCTCTAGCAATCATCTTCAAACAAAATTCGTTTTCTGCATTCACCTCCCCATTGAAAGTATCTGGAGGTTGTTCCAGGTCACTAACTGTTCAAAAATAAGGACATTATAAAGATTGTCATTGGCTTTTGACAATCCTATTAACACAAATGTGTCAACTTTTACATTGACCATTTTTTTTTTTTTAATTTCATTTATTTGGTAGGGACCATGTACAATTAAAACATTCATGATCGAACATGCAATACATTGCACAAACAATTTAGCAGAGGCTAATTTTCATTGTTAGTCCCGAAAATAAAACAAAATATACAAAATAACGACAACAGTAAAATACAATAAAAAATCAACAATAAAACACAATTAAAAATAACAATAAAATACAATAAAAGAAATCGACAAATGGATTGGGACTAGATGTGGTCACAAAGCTGGTCCTATTTTAACCATTTTTTCAGTTCTGTTAAAAAGCTCTTGTAGTCTGATATACTTTTCATAAAGTCTGGTAGTGTATTCCAGAACATGGCACCCTTAATTAAGAAAGCTGTTTGTGCAAATTTACAGCGACGTCGAGACACTATACAGTCTCTTCTTGAGGTTGATTGAGTGACTGTAACAGCTTTTACAGAGCAGGGCTGAACAAATTCCCTTAGGGGCGGGGGGGCCAGTTCATGTAGAGACTTAAAAATCAGACATGTATTGGAAAAATGTATAAAATTATCAAAACTTAACATGTTATATTTCTTAAGAATGTGACAGTGATGATATTTTACTGGCTTTTTATCTAGAACTTTCAAACTCTGTTTGTATAGAGAGTGAAGTGGTTGTAACATAGTTGACCCAGCCTGTGACCATACAGTTATACAGTAGGACATATTAACCATTACCTGCTAGTATACAAATAACAGCTAGTAAACAACTTACCAGCCAAGCCAAAAACTAATTTTTTATGGAGTTCCATAACAACCATATGAGGATGGTATCCACAATTGTAACAAAAAAATGAATAATCAAGATTTGTTAATGCCTCAAAATGACAATAAGCATGGAGTAGCTTGTCTTTTGGAGGCAGCTTCACGTGCAGGTGTTTCTCTAGAGCAGGGGTTCCCAAACTTTCTCAGCTCAAGGCCCCTCAAAAAATTCGGAATCCTGGCTGAGTCCCCCCCACCCAATGAATCTGTATTATTATTTAGTCATTAGCAGACATCTTTATCATTTTTATTATTAAGTAATTTAGCTGCAGACACCTTTATCCATTGCGACTTACATTTTTTAAAAACTTACATATAATGTACTACATATACATTACAAGGGTAACAACATCACTACAAAAAATACACTTAGTCACACATTATGTCTCACTGCGTGAGAAAAAGAGACATATGGTAGCGTAAAGGCAGACCAGTAGTAATGCCAATGTTTTTTCTTGTAGATACTGAGCAGATCACTGTATTCTTATTGCAAACAACAAACTAAATGATAAAACAAAAAGGTACGAGGATAAAAATAAATTTAAGTAAATAATACTACTTACAAAGTACTCTGGGTTCTGCATGCCTAATGGGATGGGTGTGCTTGGAAATTTAGGTCATTAAATCGCGGTTTCATTCCAGTCAATGATATTCGCTTGTCACTCTCCACATGCAGACGGGCTCTCTGCTTTGTCTTCAGTGCTGTCAGTGTGGAAAACCCAGTCTTACACATATATGTTGTAGCAAAGGGTAAAACAGGTCTTACAGCTTTTTCGCTAACAGGGTACTCATCCATAATGTGTATCCAGAACTGTGGTAACAGAACAGCAGAGAATTTAATCTTTAAAGTCCCATCTTCTGACTGTTCAATCAACTCCTCTTGGGATTTCAGGTCCAGGTTTGTATTGATTTCAGAATCAAAGGGATCCAATTCAAATGTTTGTTTGAGCTCTGGAAAGTATTCACTGGAGTAATGTTGCAGATGAATCAAATGAGGCACAATGAGTGGCAGAATGCTGCTATTGCTCATGCTGGAAGATTTAAGTTCTTCATGTAAAGTGGAAACATTTCTGTCACTCCTTCATTAAGTTTATTTTCCCAGAGGGCAATTTTTTTAGTGAATGCTCTACCTTTGTCTTGCATATTTAATACGGTTACATCACGGTCTTGGATGCTTTGATTCAGAGCATTTAACTGTCCAAATATAGCCAACAAGTGCACTAGTTTCAGAATCCATGTAGGATTTTCAAAACAACTTGCGAGTTGGCTATTCTCTGTTGATAAGAACTGCTTCAGCTCATGTCGAAGTTGCATGACTACCCCCCTTGACAGCCAGCGTACTTCAGAGTGGAGCAGTAAGTGCTCGTGGCTTGCACCCATTTCACTACAAAGCGCAGCAAACATTCTGTGTTTCAGGGGCCTAACTTTTATCATAATGACAATTTTTGTCACTTCTTGCAGCAGCTGGTTAAACTCATCATCCATACGTTTGGCAACAAGTGCTTCACGGTGAAGCATGCAATGACCTGCAACGGCATTTGGAGATTTTGTCTTTATAAAAGCTACAACACCATTACGTTTATCGGTCATAGCAGCCACACCGTCAGTGCACACTCCCACACATCAAGACCAGTCTATTGAATTCTCTTGAATATATCCATCTAGCACTGGATATTTCCTCACCAGTTGTTCTCCCTGGTAATTCTTTACAGAAAATGAATTATTCGACAAATTCACCCCCTTCTCTAATAAACCTAACATATACGAGTAGCTGTGCAGCATTTGCAACGTCTGTACTTTCATCTAACTGCAAGGCAAAGTATGGGCTAGCACGCAACCTATCCAAAAGTTGAGCAGAAACATCTTCTGGCACACAGTGTTTGACAACGGCACCACTTCAATTTTTTAGACTGCTTCCTCACCCAGTATTTCACGAACAATATCTACAGGCGCTGGCAAAATTAACTCTGCCCCAACTGTATGGGTTTTTTTGTGCAAGCAATGTGGTATGAGGCTAGAAAAGACGCCTTTAAGGCTCTCTCTGGAACAGTAAAGTGCTGCTTAAAAGTACTCACTTGTTTTAAAATTTGGGATTCCTTTCTTTTAAAAAAAATCTATATATTTCCCAGCTTCATTTGGTGTTTTTGTTGTAAATGCCGTTTCAACTTTGATGGCTTGAGGCATTCATTAGATAGAATTTCGAAGCACATCACACATTGTGGGTAATCAAGGCCGTCTTTCTTCATAATGCAAGAAAACGCAAACTGAATGTACTCAGCATCATATTTTCAAGATTTAGATTTTGATGCCTTCATTGAGGATGGCTGCTCATTTGTACAGGTGGTACTTGTGGCACTGGTACTCGTGGAAGCATCACTGAATTTGTTTTCTTCCTCAGGCTCCTTTCGTTGACGTTTCAAAAACCGCTCCATTTTGACTTATACACCTTATTCACGCCAGACTCAAAACAAGGCTTGGAGTGCAGCTGCTAGCTTCCGGTCGCTGATGTCTCCAACTGCAGTGGAGAGAAATTATGGCGTTGCACTGGTGCGTTCTGTTTTGTGGTTCTGATTTAATAAGTAACCCAGTGCACGTTGCCCTTTTTAAATGTTAAAACTCCAAATTCTGTACATGTATTTAATATATATATATATATATATATATATATATATATATTCTGAAGAGAAATCTCAACTTGCATTTCTGTCTGAATGTACATATTCTTTATTATAATCACAAATTTGATTACATTTCAGTTATACTGTCCGGGAGCCAATTGAGCATTTCCAATCAGTCCTAATCAATAGATAAGTAAGATGCAGAAGCTTGAGATTATGCATGGATACTAAAGGGAATGTGTCTTGTTGGATGCAATGCCCAGTTTGTATTTAAAAAATGTATATGACACACCAAGTGTACTAAAAGAGTCTTTATTAAGCACAGCTGAACAAAATTACAAAAACGTTTAGTAACGCGAGTTAACAAAAAATATGCTTGAGTTACACAATACTTGGTCAGAAAGGAGATCTTTAACGTTACATTAACTCCAAATAAACTGTACAGGAATAACAGAAAGAGGGACGTTTGATTCTTGTTTTTAAAATGTCTTTACTTAACTTCTTATTATTATACTTACACTTGTTCTACACACAAAACATTGAATGTGCTAATGGAACAGTGGATTAGTATACAACTGAACAGAATCTTAATAATGGGATTAATAACTGAACAGAACTAAGCTTGGAGAAACAAACCAAGCCTAGGTTTTCGGATACGGTGTTACCTGAACCCGGTAAAGTGACTCATTCTTTTTCATTGACCATCACGCCTTAGCCCTAATGCTACATCCATTCTCCTGCCTCTTAACTGTATTTAGAAAACAATTAACACATGCTTATACCAAACCAATAAACGTGAAACAATGCAGAGGCTTGATATCAACATCAATATTAATTAAAGTAAATGTTCTCTAACTAAAACTGCGAGATCTAAACATATTTTACGAATCTAGTATAGGTTAGTAGCTTATTCACTTTCCAATCACAAATACGGTTGCTAATTTACCTTCTACTTCATGAATATAACCCTCTATCCAATTGCTGTACCCTTTCTGCTGTATGTTTTTTGGAATCCTCGTATTATTATCTGCCCAATTATCAATTTCTTCAACTTTTATTTGAGGAACTGTCACAAAGACGGCCGGAGTGGGGTGGCGTCAGACCAGAGCCAGGAAATAAACAACCAGAGATTTGGGGTTTTGGTGAGGCTGAGCGCGTGATCGCGCTCAGCATTTAATAAACAGCACAGAAAATAAAAGGTTTGAACAGAAACACAGGACACGGCACTTGAGGCCAATATAAATAGACGAACAAAACGGACCAGACAGACAAACAAACACGGTGAGCAGATACTTTCACTTTTACAATTCACAATTACCTCCGTCTCCAATCCCGTTCTCCACTCACCGAACACCCAACCCCGACTGAATGCTACGTGTCTCTATATATACTGTTGTGCTGGGATTCAATTACTAATTAATTATTCACTTGAATCCCAGCACGTGAATTAATTCTGTGCAACCCCGTGCTCACATATTACATTTAACCAGCACGTGAAGTGATTTGTGCCCTCCTCGTGCCTAAATACAAATCTACCTTTTAAATCACACGTGAAACACAGACCCGTTTATATCCTGTGTACCAATGACTATACATCGACATTAACACACGCAACATACAACACATAATAAGCACACAGGGGCGGGCGCATTGCCACAGGAACACATATTAAAGATTTCGTCCACATAGTGATATTATCAGTAGCTGTGGCGGCCATGACAGTTGCTCGCACACCAAGCCTCGTTTTCAACCAAACATGTCCGCTGCGTGAATAAGGCGTATACTCTGTCGAGTTCTCACTGTACACGTGCAGAAGTGGAATGTTTTATTTTATCAACAGCAGGGAGAGAAAATATATCTAGAAGTTGAACGAAAAAAAAAAATTATTTAATTTTTTTTTTTTAATCGTATTACGAGAAATTCTGCTTTATATTTATAATTGTAGTCTCATTGTGTAAATTGCATTAATATAGCTGTTTATCCATCCATTATCGATCCGCTTCTCCTGGTAGGGGTTGTGGCTATAGTTGTTTAAATTGTAATTGCAATTTACCCCACTTTTGTGATAATTATTATTATTATTATTATTATTATTTATTTCTTAGCAGACGCCCTTATCCAGGGCGACTTACAATCGCATGGTACATACTCTAAGCACGAAACAAGCAACCAGGTACATTCAAAGTACATACGCAGGGCAGGGAGCGCGAGGGCACAAGTTTTAATATTTGTTTATTGAACTTTTAAGATTTGATTTTAAATATTTCACACATAATTGTCTTTTGTTCCCCCTGAAGCTTCGCCGCGGACCCCTGCTCTAGAGTGTCAAACACTCTCAACAGCTATGTGATTCTAGAGAGAAAAATAAAGGTGGTTAGCCAAAGTTGTTGCTAACAGGCTTTATACAAGTTAGTTTTGGCTTCTTATGCATTAAAGATATAAAACAATAAAATACACAAGTTAGTAGACAATGTTAATAAAAACATGGTCATTTCGTTACCTGGAGTGATTGTCATATAAAATCACACAGCTTTAAGGTCAGCACAATCAAAGTGATCATCAAAGTTGTGCAAACCATTCTTCCATTCTTGGTAATGGTACACCACAGAGCATGGAGGGCATTGTTGGCAGTAGGTCTACACATCTGAGAAATGCAAGTTTGTTACTAATAAGACTCCAAATATCTGCTGCAGTTTTTAAAATGAAAACATACATTATAATTTATGCATCCTGGGAGTCCACTGGCTATTGTTAGATGTATCAGGAAATCTTTCAAACTGTCAAAGAAATGAATAACACACACTAGGCAAAAGTAAATAGATAAACATTTTTGCAATACATTTCAATTGATTTCATTTCTTGAAGCCAAAATTGTATTTTACTAAGAACATTGCAGGACATCATTTGAGGAAAACTTACTTGCTTTAACACCACGTAAGGTGATGATTCTAGCCGTGTTACTGCTCAGGACAGGCAGACCAAGTGGAACACCAGCTGAGCAAGTCACACATATGTTCTCATCTGGGACAAGCTCATCTGGAAAGTCATCTGTACCAGTTACTGTGATGTCCACTGGGAGACTGGCTGGTATTTGTTTGTGTCTGGGTGTATGTTACCATCCTCACAAGCACTGAGGGGCACTCAGGTGGGTATTTAACTCCACTGCAAGAATCCACATGACACATTTCAAATTCTTCTTCTGCAGTAGGCAATTCTATACTTTTCACAGTTCTGAAGAGTTGTTTTGGGGTTTGGAAAAGGTGCCATTTAGCAGCACACTTGTGTGGACAAGACATGTGTGGCTTTGCACAAGGGCAGTGCCAGGAATTGGTTTGGGAATCATAGGTTACAAGAACTCTCCCCAACTGACTGTAATGCTTTACAGAAGGCTCATATATAGATAAATAGTATTTTATTGCCTGGTCTCCAAGTTCCATGTGAACAGAGAGAGGGATATTTTCATTCATAGCTGCTCTTTGCCTTGCCAAGCAGTCTTTTTTCTTTTCTTCAACAAACCATTTTCGATTAACCATTTCACGGGGCGTGAGCTGGGGGGTGTAAGGATAGGGCAGAAGAAGCAGAAAGGAGCAGTTAGTAGGATAGAAAGTGGTCACTGACTGAGGGCGACAATGCCGACATATCCTAGGGGCGAAGGACCCAGCGACCGAAAACGCATACGGGGGTTATGACTCGGGGAGCCGCCCCTCGAGAGGAAGTCGGTCCCAGAAGACCGGGACATGAAAGGAGATCAGAGAGAGAGGAACCCAGCATCTGAGACTTCTGTAAAGGGTCGCTCATTAAACCCCCGATTGGCCGAGACTTCGCGCTGCCTGGGACCTGAAATAAGGACAAAGCACAGAGGTTAGTATGGGACTCGAGCACGAGTGGCCACATCCCAAAAGGCAGAATAGAACAGAGCCTCGAGTGAGGTAAGATAAGCGCAGGAGCTGCGACAGGACAGATTATGGCCGGGGATCCGCTCTGACTCACATGGTGAGAACCCCCCTGAAGGTAAGGGAGGTGGATGCCTTGCCCTGAGGTCAGGGAAGTGAGACTTACTTGCCCCCCAAAGGATGGACCCCCGGCAACTCATGAAATCTCCCACACCGTGAGACAAACAAAAGACAGCACATGCCAACGCATAACATAAACAAAAGACCTGAAGGACAAACGGGACAAACGGAGAGATGGTTAGTAATTTGCTAGTAGGATGTGACAATGTGTATACCTGCCGCTTAGTGGAGAGGAAAAAACCCCTTGAGTCTGATTAGGTGAAAACCTCTGGTGGCCCCGGCGGATTAACAGTAGAGGACGGGATCTGAACAGTGCAGAGATCTGAGGAAGTCACAATGAAGTGCTGTCAATAATGAGCAGTGGCCTGCTGTAGAGAGCAGAGATCTGCTGAAGCAGTGATCTGTAATAGTGAATGGTGGACTGCCATCGGTAGAGTGTGGTGGTCTGCTGCAGAGCGCAGAGATCTGCTGAAGCAGTGATCTGTAATAGTGAACAGTGGACTGCCATTGGTAGAGTGTGGTGGTCTGCTGCAGAGAGCAGAGATCTGCTGAATGCGGTGGATATTGGTCTTTGAGTGTTAAGGTTATTTAGATGAAGCCGGAGATGGGGCAGAGATGAACAATGCATAGATTTGAGGCAGCTGCAGAACCTGAGAGGATGAAGAATGCGTTGCTCTGAGGCTGCTGCAAATCTCTTGTTTTGGTCGGGAGCAGTCTATGAGTGTATTGTCTATTGCAGGATAGGAGGACACTTGACTGAAATGTTGATAGTTATAGGACATGGTTTCCGTATCTGACTGGCAGCTCACCTTGATGAAATGATAACTTTGAAGGTTGAATAAAGTGCCTTGGTGAAGTTTGTCGGTTTGGAGGAGAGGAGCCAGATGAGGAAGCATGAATCCGGGAACAGGAAGAGGTTGCTGGAATGGAATCCTGATGCAGGGAAGCTGGAAGTTAATGTGACAGTAGATTTGGAGCATCTCAGAAAGCCGATAGGTGCGTGCTTCATGACCATGTCCTCAAAGGGGCAAGGGGGTGAGTAGAGTTGAAATTAAAGAATGTCAGTTCATATAGGTAGACAAAAGGTTGAGGCAGGAGGGGAACTCCCGAGAATCCATCAGAGCGACAACAAACTGCAGGAATGGATAGAAAAGCTGAGAGAGAGAGAGAGAGAGAGAGAGAGAGAGAGAGAGAGAGAGAGAGAGAGAGAGAGAACTTGTGGTATTATACTACCATCTAGAGGTTATGATTGGAATGAAACCATTGGCTTGAGTGAAGCAGAGTATGAATATATGAGGTTATTACGATTAAAATCCTTGTCTATGCAGAATAACATTTGCTTATTCCTTTAGATTTTAATAGTAAATATTCCAGACATGTTAGGACAGTTAGTCATGTATATGAATAAGTTAACACAGTATTTAGATGTCATGATTCGGCACGTTGAATTCGTCCCCACCAGTTGTGAAAGTGCAGCGACATGAAGCTAGAAGATTGCAGTACTGAGGTACAGAGCATGCAGTGCCTGATGAAGCTGCCTGGTCACCATGGCAACTTACCACTCCCCGCAGTCACTCAATGAGGGCATTGCCATGGTAACCATGGTCTGTGAGGCGCCGGTGGAAGAGTTGCAGTACAGCAGTGTCATTGGAGCATGTTGTGACCAGTCAAATCACGAGCCGCCACTGGTTGAAATGGAGTTTGTAATAGGCTGGATACGTCTTTAAAAGGTTGAACGTCTCTGATGGAGCTGTTGCTGAGGTGGAGACTGGATGGAGCAGGAAAGACTAACGTTGGAGCTCTTGAAGCCAAAAAGAGAAGCTGAATGAAAAGAAAGATCACCTGAGCAGGTAGGAAAATGATTGATAATATCTTGGCAGCACTGTGCAGAGAAATGACCTGCAGTGAGTGAGACAACGAAGTTTAGATATTAGCGGTGGAGCACGAAACAACGGCGTCTGAGCGCTTGCTACAAAACGAAACACTAGACACCAAAGGTTCAAGTGATCAGGGCCTAAAATAGAAAATAGGTACTAATTAACAGGAAATAAGAAGCCCCGAGCTCCACGCCCCCTGAACCACGCAAACTAACATTTCAATAAGAATATCTTCCTGTAGACATTCTGGGATTTGTTCAGAAGAGCAGAACTCTACAGATTTTAAGTGGCTGCACTGAAAGGATCGTGCAAACGACAGCTGCAGGAATCCAGCCTGCTAATGGAAAACAGAGGGCTGACAGCCTCTGCAGACGCAGAGCGACCATTACGTCATGCAGAGAGAGATCAGGCGCTGCAGAACACAGTGAGAGAGAGAGAGGACATACAGCAACGAGACACGCCCCCTGCAAGGAGGAAGAGAATCCAGGCTGAAGTTACAGATGGAGGGGGATGGGCCACAACCTGTCTTGCTTTCCCAACCACCTGCCCCTTTGCATGGACCGGTCCCGAAGCTTCCTCGGTACAATGGTGTCATGTCTTTGGAAGCCTTTTTGACTCAGTTTGAGTTAGTGGCTGAAGATTATGCCTGGTCCCAGCGAAAGAAGGCTTTCCTGCCTGTCTCAGTCACTGGAAGGCGCTGCAGCAGAGGTATTGCTGGACTTCGGGCCAGAAGAGAGAGTGAATTACCCTGCTCTGGTTTAAGTGCCACTTCGGAGACAGCAAATCTCTGTACCGCCTACAGGATCAACTTCAGAGTAGATGCAGAGCTAGGGGGAAAAACTAGGAGCCCTGGCCACTGACATCGCTCACCTCTCCCGCAAAGCGTACCATGATGATCCCACCAGCTTTAGCCAAAGGATCATTTGGACACCTTCCCCCGCAGCCTACAGCCCCCAGAGCTGCGTCACCAGGTCCGCCTGAAGAGGCCCAGCACACTAAAAGAAGCCCTTGCATATGCCCAGTTCATTGAAGAGGTGTTACTGGACGAAGAGCCACTACCATGCCACCTTACTTCCAAGCCAGTCCGATCGGTGGCGCATACATGGAAAGACACTGAAGGCAGTGACAGCGAACCAGAGTTCACTTATAACGTGAGAGCGGCTACTACCAACCCTCGATGAGTGACAGAGCGAATCTGCTGGAGGTGCGGACAGCCTGGGCACCTCATCGCTGACTGTCGCCAACGAGAGTCCCAGGAAAAAGGGGTGATGGAACTGTTGGGAAACGGGAACGGGTCCGCGTAGAGGAAAACGCAGGCCCAGCAGTTGAACCCATCTGCAAAGCCAGAGTGCTGCTCACAAGGGTCCTTCAGGGCAGCCTCATGCCCCCCTGCAGCAATGTCCAGTGGGCAGTCTAATGCAACGAGTGGGAGTGGACATCCTTGGTCCACTACCTGTGCCTGACAAGGGCAATAAGTATGTGCTGATGGCGATGGATTATTTTTCGAAATGGCCAGAAGCCTATGCACTACCGGATCAAGAGGCAAGCACGGTAACAGAGACTCTTATTGAAGGCTTATTCTCAAGGTACGGGGTCCCTCAGGAGCTCCATTCTGATCAGGGCCGAAACTTCGAATCCCGGATCTTTGCGGAGATGTGCCGTCGCCTAGGATAAAGAAAACCCGCACCACCCGTCTCCACCCACAGAGAGATGGCCTCGTGGAGTGCTTCAATAGGACCCTCTCAGCGCAGCTTGCCACTGCTATCAGCCAGCACCAACGAGACTGGGACCTCCAGCTGCCTTTTATCATGTTGGCGTACCGCACGGCAGTGCAGGAATCAACAAGTTGCACTTCTGCATTACTGCTCCTTGGCCAGGAGCTCCAAGCACTGTCCATGCTTGAGTTCGGCCATCCTCCTGATGCCACAGCTCTCCCTCCTGGACCGAGTACGCCTGACGCCTTCAGGACTGGATCGATGCTGCTCACCAGTTTGCCTGGGATCGTCTGCTGGCTGCCGGCATCCGACAGAAGAGAAATGATGACGTCCGGGAGAAGGGTCGACACTTCCAAGTGGGGGAGCTTGTTTTGGTCTATGGACCCAAACGGAAGAAGGGCCGTTGCCCCAAGTTGGACAGCCGCTGGTTGGGCCCCTGCCGGATCCTGGAGCAGCTGGGCCAGGTGGTGTACCGGGTCCAAATACACCTCAAGGCACGCCGTCTGGTCCTGCACCAGGACCGTCTCGTTCCCTACGGTGGAGACCAGGTACCCAGCGCACCCCAGGAATCTGGCCAACCAGGACAGGAACTTCGGCTTGCTCCATCGGGGGTCCACAGATGGAGGCCCCATCATTCCACAACAGCAGCCCCTGCGGCGGCAGTCCACCGCTGGCTGCAAGCCTCTACTTCCCCGGACCCCCATCCCTCCAACCCGGACGTCTCGCCTCTGACCCAAACCAAAGACCCTGCCGCACGGTTCAGCCACCCCTCCGCTTCCAGGACAGAGACTGAGCTTTCCAAGGGTAAGCAGCAAGAGGGGAGACTGATGCGGACTGAAGGGGGGGGAGAGGGAGCGAGGGATAAACACATAGTTAGATGCCTTGTATTGTGTAGTATATTAGTAAGGTATGATTGGTGCGTGGGTGCAGACTGTGTACAACTGAGATTGGGTGGGAGAATAGTTAGTTGAGGATTGGGGGGCTAGCATGCTATAAGGAAAACCTTAGTTGACCGATGACCGAGCCCGGTTGGGCTATATAGGGCAAACAGCGCCGCTGTTCGGGTTGGTTTTTTTGAGTTTTTAGGGGTTCATAAAAGAGCGATAAACGATACTTTTAAGTGCCTTTCAACCTCAAACGTTGTCTGTATCATTATTTCACCTTCGCCGCCGCTGAACTAACCTCCTAAAAGCCAGTATGTTAAAATATTTAACTAGAAAATCAATACGAGTACTTTCACAATGAATAATATCTATGACTAAAAATTAACTTGAGTGTCGAAGATTGCAAGTTTAAGTGTCGCAGGCTAAATGTATTTAGAAAGTATGCATACATTCTCAATAGTTTTGTGGCCTGTAAGATTGTAAATCAACTTTATACCAAATGATTATTATTATTTTATAGCCTTACCTCTGTTTTTAGCAGCAAATTATATGTTTTTTTTCTTTAAAATGAGCCAGTATCAGCAAAAGAATTACTGGAATTTCAGGGAAACCGCTCTGAACAGCAGTTTTGGCATTTTCTATGTCTGACAGGATCGCCTGATTTCTTTGTTGCAGCTGGCAATGCTGTTCATATATTGGGTCAGCCTTTTTCCTTTTGTTTCCAGTGAGTTTTTCAGAGCCTCTTTTAGGTCAATACCCACAAGTTGCGTAAAGTATGCCATCATTCCTGCTTCCTGGAACAGAAATGACCACTATATTCATAATGTTTCGGTATGTGTCCCAGCATTTATGTCTTCCTTTGCAAGAAGTATGTATCCTCCATTTTGTTGCATTTGTCTGTAATGTCCCAGTTGCTTCTTCCAAAGCTGAACAATGATTTTAGATATTCTTTCTTTTCTATTTGGGTGTGTTGTTCTTCTTCATCAAGAATTTCTTACAACTCCCAATTTATACAACCTTAACTGTCCTGGAGCTGCATTTTTTTGGCATGTTCCACATCCTGAGAGCTGCTCTGCTGAAATACTCGTTTTCTTGAATTATTGGCCTCTGTTGACATTTTCAGTTTGAGAAATGAGTTGTTTCTAAATGGAATCACATCCATTGCCATTAACCGTTCCATCAATAAGATGACTAACAGTTTCCTCTGTTGAGGTGGGGCTGCCTTGTGGTATCTAGGAGGAGCTGAACTGAGACCCACTCTTCCAACTTCGCACATGATATCATCGAAGGAGAGAAACGCTGATATACAGGTAAGAAAGATGGACTGACTGGAGGGGGGTGATGGAGGAACGCCAGAATCACCGTCGAGCCCTCTTGAGGTGTGGGCTAGTCGACGAAACACCGAGGATGGCAGGTGCCCACTTGAAGACCCCAGAGATATACCCTACTTAACTCAATCCAGAGGGTTCTCATGCTGGGGAGAATCACTGTGGATTATCCCCATAGCCAGCATCTCAGACGTGTGTGCTGATGCGCTACTAAAATGATTAAAGCTTCCAATTTCTCTACAGTTGTTTCGAATTGGTGAAAGTTCAGCATTGAAGGGTGGGTCTTGGTCTCAGTTCAGCTCCTCCTATATACCACAAGGCAGCCCCACCTCAACGGAAGAAACTGTTAGTCAACGAATGCAAAAAGCAGGAGGAGGTTGAGGGAAGTAAAGGACGTTTCCTAGGTCAAGCAGAGAGTGGATGAGATATGGGAGAATATGGAACAACGCAAGATCGGCTGGCATGACCTTTGGAAAATGGAATAGAGGAGAATCAGTTTCATCATCAGGTCAATATATGATGTTCTCCCATCACCACATAACCTTAAACCTCTGGATAGGAGAGGAATCCTCATGTTTGTGTTCATCACCTGCAACATTAAGGCACATTTCGACAGGATGCAAGGTGGCTGGCCAAGGACGGTTTACTTGGCGCCATGACCTGGTGCTGCGATGTTTGACCTTAGCAATGGAAGACAAGCGTAACATGAGCACTAAGTTGCCCCCAGTTTCATAAAAACATTACACACAAAAAACTTCATTCCTCCGCCCAGGAGAGCAACCGCCAGGAAAATGTGTTAAAACCAAGCGGAATGAAGTGGAATATGCAATGAGGAGAGTCAGGGTTTACCGAGTGGAGGATTTGTGGCACACACTACAGCCTGGTTTCTCAGAGACGTCTGACTCAGTGGCCAGAGTTTCGTCGTACAATAAAGAACATTGCTACATCAGCAGACAGGAGCAGATATTGCCTGCTGTTAGACGGAAATATTCTGGTAGGGGATCTCAAGCACAATCGAAGGGAAGAAACGTTGATGTACGAGTAAGTAAGCTGGACTGACTGGAGGGGGGGGGGGGGTTGATGGTAGAACGCCAGAATCACCGTCAAGCCGTCTTGAGGTGTGGGCTAGTAGACGAAACACTGAGGATGGCAGGCGCCCACTTGTAGACCCCAGCGATGTACAGTACTTACCTCAATCCAGACGGTTGTCATGCTGGTGAGACCTCACTGTGGTTTATCCCCGGAGCCAGCATCGCACACGTGTGTGCTGATGCGCTACTGAACTGATTAAAGCTTCCAGATTTTCACCAGTTGTCTCACCTGCAACATTAAGGCACATTTTGACAGGATGCAAGGTGGCTAGCCAAGGACGGTTTACTTGGCGCCATGACCAGGTGCTGCGATGTTTGACCTTAGCAATGGAAGACAAGCGTAACATGAGCACTAAGTTGCCCCCAGTTTCATAAAAACATTACACACAAAAAACTTCATTCCTCCGCCCAGGAGAGCAACCGCCAGGAAAGTGTGTTAAAACCAAGCCCCGGCGAGGACAACTGGACGCTGCTGGCAGATGTTTGTCAACGGCTTATTTTTCCACCTATGATTGCCACCACTAATTTTAAACCAATTGTCTTGTGTTCTGGATCAGCACGCCTTGTTC
Organism: Acipenser ruthenus; assembly: GCF_902713425.1. Taxonomy (NCBI): domain Eukaryota; kingdom Metazoa; phylum Chordata; class Actinopteri; order Acipenseriformes; family Acipenseridae; genus Acipenser; species Acipenser ruthenus. The sequence goes on from NC_081196.1 coordinate 25,169,295, forward strand.
TCCTGCTAGCGTTAACAGTGCCATGGGCGGATGCTGTACATGAGGCGTATGAGAGCGAGGAACTGCGGTCTGCTGAACTAGTCACTGAAGCGGAATACCGAGGATGGAGAGTCCGGATTTACCCAGTGGAGATTGTTTGTGGAGGATTTGTAGCACACACTACAACCCGCTTTCGCACAGACGTCGGATTCAGTGGCGAAGAGTTGCGTCGCACAGTAAAGACCGTTTCTGAAGCAGCAGAGAGGAGCAGTAAGTGCTTGTTGCTAGACGGAAATATTCTGGTAGGGGATCTCAAGCACAATCGAAGGAAAGAAACGCTGATGTACGAGTAAGTAAGCTGGACTGACTGGAGGGGCGGTGATGGTGGAACACCAGAATCACCGTCGAGCCGTCTTGATATGTGGGCTAGTCGACGAAACACTGAGGATGGCAGGTGCCCACCTGTAAACCCCAGCGATGTACCGTATACCTCAATCGATACGGTTGTTATGCTGGGGAGACCTCACTGTGGTTTCTCCCCGGAGCCAGCATCGCACACGTGTGTGCTGATGCGCTACTGTACTGATTAAAGCTTTCAGCTTCTCAGCAGTTGTTTCGAATCGGTGATATTATGGGGAATGTTCAGCATGGAAGAGTGGGTCTTGGTATCAGTTCAGCTCCTCCTACATACCACAAGGCAGCCCCACCTCAACGGAAGAAACTGCTAGTCAACGCATGCAAAAAGCGCAACCACCAGGAAAAGGTGTTAATAAAAGCAAGCCTCGCATAGGACAACTGGAAGATGCTGGCAAATGTTGGTCAACGGCTTATTTTTCCACCTGAGATTGCCACCACTAATCTTCGACCAATTGTCTTTTGTTCTGGATCAGCACGCCTTGTTCAGCTGATAGAGATAACAGTGCCATGGGAGGATGCTGTAAATGAGGCATATGAGAGGAATAAACTGCTGTATGCTCAACTAGCCAATGAAGCGGAATATGCGTGGAGGAGAGGAGTCAGGGTTTACCGAGTGGAGGATTTGTGGCACACACTACAGCCCGGTTTCTCAGAGACGTCTGATTCAGTGGCCAAGAGTTTCGTCGTACAATAAAGAACATTGCTACATGAGCAGACAGGAGCAGATATTGCCTGCTGTTAGACTAAAATATTCTGGTAGGGGATCTCAAGCACAATCGAAGGGAAGAAACGTTGATGTATGGGTAAGTAAGCTGGACTGACTGGAGGGGGGGGGTTGATGGTAGAACGCCAGAATCACCGTCAAGCCGTCTTGAGGTGTGGGCTAGTCGACAAAACACTGAGGATGGCAGGCGCCCACTTGTAGACCCCAGCGATGTACCGTACTTACCTCAATCCAGACGGTTGCCATGCTGGTGAGACCTCACTGTGGTTTATCCCCGGAGCCAGCATCGCACACGTGTGTGCTGATGCGCTACTGAACTGATTAAAGCTTCCAGATTTTCACCAGTTGTCTCACCTGCAACATTAAGGCACATTTTGACAGGATGCAAGGTGGCTAGCCAAGGACGGTTTACTTGGCGCCATGACCAGGTGCTGCGATGTTTGACCTTAGCAATGGAAGACAAGCGTAACATGAGCACTAAGTTGCCCCCAGTTTCATAAAAACATTACACACAAAAAACTTCATTCCTCCGCCCAGGAGAGCAACCGTCAGGAAAATGTGTTAAAACCAAGCCCCGCCGAGGACAACTGGACGCTGCTGGCAGATGTTTGTCAACGGCTTATTTTTCCACCTATGATTGCCACCACTAATTTTAGACCAATTGTCTTGTGTTCTGGATCAGCACGCCTTGTTCTCCTGCTAGCGTTAACAGTGCCATGGGCGGATGCTGTACATGAGGCGTATGAGAGCGAGGAACTGCGGTCTGCTGAACTAGTCACTGAAGCGGAAGACCGAGGATGGAGAGTCCGGATTTACCCAGTGGAGATTGTTTGTGGAGGATTTGTAGTACACACTACAACCCGCTTTCGCACAGACGTCGGATTCAGTGGCGAAGAGTTGCGTCGCACGGTAAAGACCGTTTCTGAAGCAGCAGAGAGGAGCAGTAAGTGCTTGTTGCTAGACGGAAATATTCTGGTAGGGGATCTCAAGCACAATCGAAGGAAAGAAACGCTGATGTACGAGTAAGTAAGCTGGACTGACTGGAGGGGCGGTGATGGTGGAACACCAGAATCACCGTCGAGCCGTCTTGATATGTGGGCTAGTCGACGAAACACTGAGGATGGCAGGTGCCCACCTGTAAACCCCAGCGATGTACCGTATACCTCAATCGATACGGTTGTTATGCTGGGGAGACCTCACTGTGGTTTCTCCCCGGAGCCAGCATCGCACACGTGTGTGCTGATGCGCTACTGTACTGATTAAAGCTTTCAGCTTCTCAGCAGTTGTTTCGAATCGGTGATATTATGGGGAATGTTCAGCATGGAAGAGTGGGTCTTGGTATCAGTTCAGCTCCTCCTACATACCACAAGGCAGCCCCACCTCAACGGAAGAAACTGCTAGTCAACGCATGCAAAAAGCGCAACCACCAGGAAAAGGTGTTAATAAAAGCAAGCCTCGCATAGGACAACTGGAAGATGCTGGCAAATGTTGGTCAACGGCTTATTTTTCCACCTGAGATTGCCACCACTAATCTTCGACCAATTGTCTTTTGTTCTGGATCAGCACGCCTTGTTCAGCTGATAGAGATAACAGTGCCATGGGAGGATGCTGTAAATGAGGCATAAACTGCTGTATGCTCAACTAGCCAATGAAGCGGAATATGCGTGGAGGAGAGGAGTCAGGGTTTACAGAGTGGAGGATTTGTGGCACACACTACAGCCCGGTTTCTCAGAGACGTCTGATTCAGTGGCCAAGAGTTTCGTCGTACAATAAAGAACATTGCTACATGAGCAGACAGGAGCAGATATTGCCTGCTGTTAGACGGAAATATTCTGGTAGGGGATCTCAAGCACAATCGAAGGGAAGAAACGTTGATGTACGGGTAAGTAAGCTGGACTGACTGGAGGGGGGGGGGTTGATGGTAGAACGCCAGAATCACCGTCAAGCCGTCTTGAGGTGTGGGCTAGTCGACAAAACACTGAGGATGGCAGGCGCCCACTTGTAGACCCCAGCGATGTACCGTACTTACCTCAATCCAGACGGTTGCCATGCTGGTGAGACCTCACTGTGGTTTATCCCCGGAGCCAGCATCGCACACGTGTGTGCTGATGCGCTACTGAACTGATTAAAGCTTCCAGATTTTCACCAGTTGTCTCACCTGCAACATTAAGGCACATTTTGACAGGATGCAAGGTGGCTAGCCAAGGACGGTTTACTTGGCGCCATGACCAGGTGCTGCGATGTTTGACTAGCAATGGAAGACAAGCGTAACATGAGCACTAAGTTGCCCCCAGTTTCATAAAAACATTACACACAAAAAACTTCATTCCTCCGCCCAGGAGAGCAACCGTCAGGAAAATGTGTTAAAACCAAGCCCCGCCGAGGACAACTGGACGCTGCTGGCAGATGTTTGTCAACGGCTTATTTTTCCACCTATGATTGCCACCACTAATTTTAGACCAATTGTCTTGTGTTCTGGATCAGCACGCCTTGTTCTCCTGCTAGCGTTAACAGTGCCATGGGCGGATGCTGTACATGAGGCGTATGAGAGCGAGGAACTGCGGTCTGCTGAACTAGTCACTGAAGCGGAAGACCGAGGATGGAGAGTCCGGATTTACCCAGTGGAGATTGTTTGTGGAGGATTTGTAGTACACACTACAACCCGCTTTCGCACAGACGTCGGATTCAGTGGCGAAGAGTTGCGTCGCACGGTAAAGACCGTTTCTGAAGCAGCAGAGAGGAGCAGTAAGTGCTTGTTGCTAGACGGAAATATTCTGGTAGGGGATCTCAAGCACAATCGAAGGAAAGAAACGCTGATGTACGAGTAAGTAAGCTGGACTGACTGGAGGGGCGGTGATGGTGGAACACCAGAATCACCGTCGAGCCGTCTTGATATGTGGGCTAGTCGACGAAACACTGAGGATGGCAGGTGCCCACCTGTAAACCCCAGCGATGTACCGTATACCTCAATCGATACGGTTGTTATGCTGGGGAGACCTCACTGTGGTTTCTCCCCGGAGCCAGCATCGCACACGTGTGTGCTGATGCGCTACTGTACTGATTAAAGCTTTCAGCTTCTCAGCAGTTGTTTCGAATCGGTGATATTATGGGGAATGTTCAGCATGGAAGAGTGGGTCTTGGTATCAGTTCAGCTCCTCCTACATACCACAAGGCAGCCCCACCTCAACGGAAGAAACTGCTAGTCAACGCATGCAAAAAGCGCAACCACCAGGAAAAGGTGTTAATAAAAGCAAGCCTCGCATAGGACAACTGGAAGATGCTGGCAAATGTTGGTCAACGGCTTATTTTTCCACCTGAGATTGCCACCACTAATCTTCGACCAATTGTCTTTTGTTCTGGATCAGCACGCCTTGTTCAGCTGATAGAGATAACAGTGCCATGGGAGGATGCTGTAAATGAGGCATAAACTGCTGTATGCTCAACTAGCCAATGAAGCGGAATATGCGTGGAGGAGAGGAGTCAGGGTTTACCGAGTGGAGGATTTGTGGCACACACTACAGCCCGGTTTCTCAGAGACGTCTGATTCAGTGGCCAAGAGTTTCGTCGTACAATAAAGAACATTGCTACATGAGCAGACAGGAGCAGATATTGCCTGCTGTTAGACGGAAATATTCTGGTAGGGGATCTCAAGCACAATCGAAGGGAAGAAACGTTGATGTACGGGTAAGTAAGCTGGACTGACTGGAGGGGGGGGGGTTGATGGTAGAACGCCAGAATCACCGTCAAGCCGTCTTGAGGTGTGGGCTAGTCGACAAAACACTGAGGATGGCAGGCGCCCACTTGTAGACCCCAGCGATGTACCGTACTTACCTCAATCCAGACGGTTGCCATGCTGGTGAGACCTCACTGTGGTTTATCCCCGGAGCCAGCATCGCACACGTGTGTGCTGATGCGCTACTGAACTGATTAAAGCTTCCAGATTTTCACCAGTTGTCTCACCTGCAACATTAAGGCACATTTTGACAGGATGCAAGGTGGCTAGCCAAGGACGGTTTACTTGGCGCCATGACCAGGTGCTGCGATGTTTGACTAGCAATGGAAGACAAGCGTAACATGAGCACTAAGTTGCCCCCAGTTTCATAAAAACATTACACACAAAAAACTTCATTCCTCCGCCCAGGAGAGCAACCGTCAGGAAAATGTGTTAAAACCAAGCCCCGCCGAGGACAACTGGACGCTGCTGGCAGATGTTTGTCAACGGCTTATTTTTCCACCTATGATTGCCACCACTAATTTTAGACCAATTGTCTTGTGTTCTGGATCAGCACGCCTTGTTCTCCTGCTAGCGTTAACAGTGCCATGGGCGGATGCTGTACATGAGGCGTATGAGAGCGAGGAACTGCGGTCTGCTGAACTAGTCACTGAAGCGGAAGTCCGAGGATGGAGAGTCCGGATTTACCCAGTGGAGATTGTTTGTGGAGGATTTGTAGCACACACTACAACCCGCTTTCGCACAGACGTCGGATTCAGTGGCGAAGAGTTGCGTCGCACGGTAAAGACCGTTTCTGAAGCAGCAGAGAGGAGCAGTAAGTGCTTGTTGCTAGACGGAAATATTCTGGTAGGGGATCTCAAGCACAATCGAAGGAAAGAAACGCTGATGTACGAGTAAGTAAGCTGGACTGACTGGAGGGGCGGTGATGGTGGAACACCAGAATCACCGTCGAGCCGTCTTGATATGTGGGCTAGTCGACGAAACACTGAGGATGGCAGGTGCCCACCTGTAAACCCCAGCGATGTACCGTATACCTCAATCGATACGGTTGTTATGCTGGGGAGACCTCACTGTGGTTTCTCCCCGGAGCCAGCATCGCACACGTGTGTGCTGATGCGCTACTGTACTGATTAAAGCTTTCAGCTTCTCAGCAGTTGTTTCGAATCGGTGATATTATGGGGAATGTTCAGCATGGAAGAGTGGGTCTTGGTATCAGTTCAGCTCCTCCTACATACCACAAGGCAGCCCCACCTCAACGGAAGAAACTGCTAGTCAACGCATGCAAAAAGCGCAACCACCAGGAAAAGGTGTTAATAAAAGCAAGCCTCGCATAGGACAACTGGAAGATGCTGGCAAATGTTGGTCAACGGCTTATTTTTCCACCTGAGATTGCCACCACTAATCTTCGACCAATTGTCTTTTGTTCTGGATCAGCACGCCTTGTTCAGCTGATAGAGATAACAGTGCCATGGGAGGATGCTGTAAATGAGGCATAAACTGCTGTATGCTCAACTAGCCAATGAAGCGGAATATGCGTGGAGGAGAGGAGTCAGGGTTTACCGAGTGGAGGATTTGTGGCACACACTACAGCCCGGTTTCTCAGAGACGTCTGATTCAGTGGCCAAGAGTTTCGTCGTACAATAAAGAACATTGCTACATGAGCAGACAGGAGCAGATATTGCCTGCTGTTAGACGGAAATATTCTGGTAGGGGATCTCAAGCACAATCGAAGGGAAGAAACGTTGATGTACGGGTAAGTAAGCTGGACTGACTGGAGGGGGGGGGGTTGATGGTAGAACGCCAGAATCACCGTCAAGCCGTCTTGAGGTGTGGGCTAGTCGACAAAACACTGAGGATGGCAGGCGCCCACTTGTAGACCCCAGCGATGTACCGTACTTACCTCAATCCAGACGGTTGCCATGCTGGTGAGACCTCACTGTGGTTTATCCCCGGAGCCAGCATCGCACACGTGTGTGCTGATGCGCTACTGAACTGATTAAAGCTTCCAGATTTTCACCAGTTGTCTCACCTGCAACATTAAGGCACATTTTGACAGGATGCAAGGTGGCTAGCCAAGGACGGTTTACTTGGCGCCATGACCAGGTGCTGCGATGTTTGACTAGCAATGGAAGACAAGCGTAACATGAGCACTAAGTTGCCCCCAGTTTCATAAAAACATTACACACAAAAAACTTCATTCCTCCGCCCAGGAGAGCAACCGTCAGGAAAATGTGTTAAAACCAAGCCCCGCCGAGGACAACTGGACGCTGCTGGCAGATGTTTGTCAACGGCTTATTTTTCCACCTATGATTGCCACCACTAATTTTAGACCAATTGTCTTGTGTTCTGGATCAGCACGCCTTGTTCTCCTGCTAGCGTTAACAGTGCCATGGGCGGATGCTGTACATGAGGCGTATGAGAGCGAGGAACTGCGGTCTGCTGAACTAGTCACTGAAGCGGAAGTCCGAGGATGGAGAGTCCGGATTTACCCAGTGGAGATTGTTTGTGGAGGATTTGTAGCACACACTACAACCCGCTTTCGCACAGACGTCGGATTCAGTGGCGAAGAGTTGCGTCGCACGGTAAAGACCGTTTCTGAAGCAGCAGAGAGGAGCAGTAAGTGCTTGTTGCTAGACGGAAATATTCTGGTAGGGGATCTCAAGCACAATCGAAGGAAAGAAACGCTGATGTACGAGTAAGTAAGCTGGACTGACTGGAGGGGCGGTGATGGTGGAACACCAGAATCACCGTCGAGCCGTCTTGATATGTGGGCTAGTCGACGAAACACTGAGGATGGCAGGTGCCCACCTGTAGACCCCAGCGATGTACCGTATACCTCAATCGATACGGTTGTTATGCTGGGGAGACCTCACTGTGGTTTCTCCCCGGAGCCAGCATCGCACACGTGTGTGCTGATGCGCTACTGTACTGATTAAAGCTTTCAGCTTCTCAGCAGTTGTTTCGAATCGGTGATATTATGGGGAATGTTCAGCATGGAAGAGTGGGTCTTGGTATCAGTTCAGCTCCTCCTACATACCACAAGGCAGCCCCACCTCAACGGAAGAAACTGCTAGTCAACGCATGCAAAAAGCGCAACCACCAGGAAAAGGTGTTAATAAAAGCAAGCCTCGCATAGGACAACTGGAAGATGCTGGCAAATGTTGGTCAACGGCTTATTTTTCCACCTGAGATTGCCACCACTAATCTTCGACCAATTGTCTTTTGTTCTGGATCAGCACGCCTTGTTCAGCTGATAGAGATAACAGTGCCATGGGAGGATGCTGTAAATGAGGCATAAACTGCTGTATGCTCAACTAGCCAATGAAGCGGAATATGCGTGGAGGAGAGGAGTCAGGGTTTACCGAGTGGAGGATTTGTGGCACACACTACAGCCCGGTTTCTCAGAGACGTCTGATTCAGTGGCCAAGAGTTTCGTCGTACAATAAAGAACATTGCTACATGAGCAGACAGGAGCAGATATTGCCTGCTGTTAGACGGAAATATTCTGGTAGGGGATCTCAAGCACAATCGAAGGGAAGAAACGTTGATGTACGGGTAAGTAAGCTGGACTGACTGGAGGGGGGGGGGTTGATGGTAGAACGCCAGAATCACCGTCAAGCCGTCTTGAGGTGTGGGCTAGTCGACAAAACACTGAGGATGGCAGGCGCCCACTTGTAGACCCCAGCGATGTACCGTACTTACCTCAATCCAGACGGTTGCCATGCTGGTGAGACCTCACTGTGGTTTATCCCCGGAGCCAGCATCGCACACGTGTGTGCTGATGCGCTACTGAACTGATTAAAGCTTCCAGATTTTCACCAGTTGTCTCACCTGCAACATTAAGGCACATTTTGACAGGATGCAAGGTGGCTAGCCAAGGACGGTTTACTTGGCGCCATGACCAGGTGCTGCGATGTTTGACTAGCAATGGAAGACAAGCGTAACATGAGCACTAAGTTGCCCCCAGTTTCATAAAAACATTACACACAAAAAACTTCATTCCTCCGCCCAGGAGAGCAACCGTCAGGAAAATGTGTTAAAACCAAGCCCCGCCGAGGACAACTGGACGCTGCTGGCAGATGTTTGTCAACGGCTTATTTTTCCACCTATGATTGCCACCACTAATTTTAGACCAATTGTCTTGTGTTCTGGATCAGCACGCCTTGTTCTCCTGCTAGCGTTAACAGTGCCATGGGCGGATGCTGTACATGAGGCGTATGAGAGCGAGGAACTGCGGTCTGCTGAACTAGTCACTGAAGCGGAAGTCCGAGGATGGAGAGTCCGGATTTACCCAGTGGAGATTGTTTGTGGAGGATTTGTAGCACACACTACAACCCGCTTTCGCACAGACGTCGGATTCAGTGGCGAAGAGTTGCGTCGCACGGTAAAGACCGTTTCTGAAGCAGCAGAGAGGAGCAGTAAGTGCTTGTTGCTAGACGGAAATATTCTGGTAGGGGATCTCAAGCACAATCGAAGGAAAGAAACGCTGATGTACGAGTAAGTAAGCTGGACTGACTGGAGGGGCGGTGATGGTGGAACACCAGAATCACCGTCGAGCCGTCTTGATATGTGGGCTAGTCGACGAAACACTGAGGATGGCAGGTGCCCACCTGTAAACCCCAGCGATGTACCGTATACCTCAATCGATACGGTTGTTATGCTGGGGAGACCTCACTGTGGTTTCTCCCCGGAGCCAGCATCGCACACGTGTGTGCTGATGCGCTACTGTACTGATTAAAGCTTTCAGCTTCTCAGCAGTTGTTTCGAATCGGTGATATTATGGGGAATGTTCAGCATGGAAGAGTGGGTCTTGGTATCAGTTCAGCTCCTCCTACATACCACAAGGCAGCCCCACCTCAACGGAAGAAACTGCTAGTCAACGCATGCAAAAAGCGCAACCACCAGGAAAAGGTGTTAATAAAAGCAAGCCTCGCATAGGACAACTGGAAGATGCTGGCAAATGTTGGTCAACGGCTTATTTTTCCACCTGAGATGGCCACCACTAATCTTCGACCAATTGTCTTTTGTTCTGGATCAGCACGCCTTGTTCAGCTGATAGAGATAACAGTGCCATGGGAGGATGCTGTAAATGAGGCATAAACTGCTGTATGCTCAACTAGCCAATGAAGCGGAATATGCGTGGAGGAGAGGAGTCAGGGTTTACCGAGTGGAGGATTTGTGGCACACACTACAGCCCGGTTTCTCAGAGACGTCTGATTCAGTGGCCAAGAGTTTCGTCGTACAATAAAGAACATTGCTACATGAGCAGACAGGAGCAGATATTGCCTGCTGTTAGACGGAAATATTCTGGTAGGGGATCTCAAGCACAACCGAAGGGAAGAAACGTTGATGTACGGGTAAGTAAGCTGGACTGACTGGAGGGGGGGGGGTTGATGGTAGAACGCCAGAATCACCGTCAAGCCGTCTTGAGGTGTGGGCTAGTCGACAAAACACTGAGGATGGCAGGCGCCCACTTGTAGACCCCAGCGATGTACCGTACTTACCTCAATCCAGACGGTTGCCATGCTGGTGAGACCTCACTGTGGTTTATCCCCGGAGCCAGCATCGCACACGTGTGTGCTGATGCGCTACTGAACTGATTAAAGCTTCCAGATTTTCACCAGTTGTCTCACCTGCAACATTAAGGCACATTTTGACAGGATGCAAGGTGGCTAGCCAAGGACGGTTTACTTGGCGCCATGACCAGGTGCTGCGATGTTTGACCTTAGCAATGGAAGACAAGCGTAACATGAGCACTAAGTTGCCCCCAGTTTCATAAAAACATTACACACAAAAAACTTCATTCCTCCGCCCAGGAGAGCAACCGTCAGGAAAATGTGTTAAAACCAAGCCCCGCCGAGGACAACTGGACGCTGCTGGCAGATGTTTGTCAACGGCTTATTTTTCCACCTATGATTGCCACCACTAATTTTAGACCAATTGTCTTGTGTTCTGGATCAGCACGCCTTGTTCTCCTGCTAGCGTTAACAGTGCCATGGGCGGATGCTGTACATGAGGCGTATGAGAGCGAGGAACTGCGGTCTGCTGAACTAGTCACTGAAGCGGAAGACCGAGGATGGAGAGTCCGGATTTACCCAGTGGAGATTGTTTGTGGAGGATTTGTAGCACACACTACAACCCGCTTTCGCACAGACGTCGGATTCAGTGGCGAAGAGTTGCGTCGCACGGTAAAGACCGTTTCTGAAGCAGCAGAGAGGAGCAGTAAGTGCTTGTTGCTAGACGGAAATATTCTGGTAGGGGATCTCAAGCACAATCGAAGGAAAGAAACGCTGATGTACGAGTAAGTAAGCTGGACTGACTGGAGGGGCGGTGATGGTGGAACACCAGAATCACCGTCGAGCCGTCTTGATATGTGGGCTAGTCGACGAAACACTGAGGATGGCAGGTGCCCACCTGTAAACCCCAGCGATGTACCGTATACCTCAATCGATACGGTTGTTATGCTGGGGAGACCTCACTGTGGTTTCTCCCCGGAGCCAGCATCGCACACGTGTGTGCTGATGCGCTACTGTACTGATTAAAGCTTTCAGCTTCTCAGCAGTTGTTTCGAATCGGTGATATTATGGGGAATGTTCAGCATGGAAGAGTGGGTCTTGGTATCAGTTCAGCTCCTCCTACATACCACAAGGCAGCCCCACCTCAACGGAAGAAACTGCTAGTCAACGCATGCAAAAAGCGCAACCACCAGGAAAAGGTGTTAATAAAAGCAAGCCTCGCATAGGACAACTGGAAGATGCTGGCAAATGTTGGTCAACGGCTTATTTTTCCACCTGAGATTGCCACCACTAATCTTCGACCAATTGTCTTTTGTTCTGGATCAGCACGCCTTGTTCAGCTGATAGAGATAACAGTGCCATGGGAGGATGCTGTAAATGAGGCATATGAGAGGAATAAACTGCTGTATGCTCAACTAGCCAATGAAGCGGAATATGCGTGGAGGAGAGGAGTCAGGGTTTACCGAGTGGAGGATTTGTGGCACACACTACAGCCCGGTTTCTCAGAGACGTCTGATTCAGTGGCCAAGAGTTTCGTCGTACAATAAAGAACATTGCTACATGAGCAGACAGGAGCAGATATTGCCTGCTGTTAGACGGAAATATTCTGGTAGGGGATCTCAAGCACAATCGAAGGGAAGAAACGTTGATGTACGGGTAAGTAAGCTGGACTGACTGGAGGGGGGGGGGTTGATGGTAGAACGCCAGAATCACCGTCAAGCCGTCTTGAGGTGTGGGCTAGTCGACAAAACACTGAGGATGGCAGGCGCCCACTTGTAGACCCCAGCGATGTACCGTACTTACCTCAATCCAGACGGTTGCCATGCTGGTGAGACCTCACTGTGGTTTATCCCCGGAGCCAGCATCGCACACGTGTGTGCTGATGCGCTACTGAACTGATTAAAGCTTCCAGATTTTCACCAGTTGTCTCACCTGCAACATTAAGGCACATTTTGACAGGATGCAAGGTGGCTAGCCAAGGACGGTTTACTTGGCGCCATGACCAGGTGCTGCGATGTTTGACCTTAGCAATTGAAGACAAGCGTAACATGAGCACTACGTTGCCCCCAGTTTCATAAAAACATTACACACAAAAAACTTCATTCCTCCGCCCAGGAGAGCAACCGTCAGGAAAATGTGTTAAAACCAAGCCCCGCCGAGGACAACTGGACGCTGCTGGCAGATGTTTGTCAACGGCTTATTTTTCCACCTATGATTGCCACCACTAATTTTAGACCAATTGTCTTGTGTTCTGGATCAGCACGCCTTGTTCTCCTGCTAGCGTTAACAGTGCCATGGGCGGATGCTGTACATGAGGCGTATGAGAGCGAGGAACTGCGGTCTGCTGAACTAGTCACTGAAGCGGAAGACCGAGGATGGAGAGTCCGGATTTACCCAGTGGAGATTGTTTGTGGAGGATTTGTAGCACACACTACAACCCGCTTTCGCACAGACGTCGGATTCAGTGGCGAAGAGTTGCGTCGCACGGTAAAGACCGTTTCTGAAGCAGCAGAGAGGAGCAGTAAGTGCTTGTTGCTAGACGGAAATATTCTGGTAGGGGATCTCAAGCACAATCGAAGGAAAGAAACGCTGATGTACGAGTAAGTAAGCTGGACTGACTGCAGGGGCGGTGATGGTGGAACACCAGAATCACCGTCGAGCCGTCTTGATATGTGGGCTAGTCGACGAAACACTGAGGATGGCAGGTGCCCACCTGTAAACCCCAGCGATGTACCGTATACCTCAATCGATACGGTTGTTATGCTGGGGAGACCTCACTGTGGTTTCTCCCCGGAGCCAGCATCGCACACGTGTGTGCTGATGCGCTACTGTACTGATTAAAGCTTTCAGCTTCTCAGCAGTTGTTTCGATTCGGTGATATTATGGGGAATGTTCAGCATGGAAGAGTGGGTCTTGGTATCAGTTCAGCTCCTCCTACATACCACAAGGCAGCCCCACCTCAACGGAAGAAACTGCTAGTCAACGCATGCAAAAAGCGCAACCACCAGGAAAAGGTGTTAATAAAAGCAAGCCTCGCATAGGACAACTGGAAGATGCTGGCAAATGTTGGTCAACGGCTTATTTTTCCACCTGAGATTGCCACCACTAATCTTCGACCAATTGTCTTTTGTTCTGGATCAGCACGCCTTGTTCAGCTGATAGAGATAACAGTGCCATGGGAGGATGCTGTAAATGAGGCATATGAGAGGAATAAACTGCTGTATGCTCAACTAGCCAATGAAGCGGAATATGCGTGGAGGAGAGGAGTCAGGGTTTACCGAGTGGAGGATTTGTGGCACACACTACAGCCCGGTTTCTCAGAGACGTCTGATTCAGTGGCCAAGAGTTTCGTCGTACAATAAAGAACATTGCTACATGAGCAGACAGGAGCAGATATTGCCTGCTGTTAGACGGAAATATTCTGGTAGGGGATCTCAAGCACAATCGAAGGGAAGAAACGTTGATGTACGGGTAAGTAAGCTGGACTGACTGGAGGGGGGGGGGGTTGATGGTAGAACGCCAGAATCACCGTCAAGCCGTCTTGAGGTGTGGGCTAGTCGACAAAACACTGAGGATGGCAGGCGCCCACTTGTAGACCCCAGCGATGTACCGTACTTACCTCAATCCAGACGGTTGCCATGCTGGTGAGACCTCACTGTGGTTTATCCCCGGAGCCAGCATCGCACACGTGTGTGCTGATGCGCTACTGAACTGATTAAAGCTTCCAGATTTTCACCAGTTGTCTCACCTGCAACATTAAGGCACATTTTGACAGGATGCAAGGTGGCTAGCCAAGGACGGTTTACTTGGCGCCATGACCAGGTGCTGCGATGTTTGACCTTAGCAATGGAAGACAAGCGTAACATGAGCACTAAGTTGCCCCCAGTTTCATAAAAACATTACACACAAAAAACTTCATTCCTCAGTCCAGGAGAGCAACCGTCAGGAAAATGTGTTAAAACCAAGCCCCGCCGAGGACAACTGGACGCTGCTGGCAGATGTTTGTCAACGGCTTATTTTTCCACCTATGATTGCCACCACTAATTTTAGACCAATTGTCTTGTGTTCTGGATCAGCACGCCTTGTTCTCCTGCTAGCGTTAACAGTGCCATGGGCGGATGCTGTACATGAGGCGTATGAGAGCGAGGAACTGCGGTCTGCTGAACTAGTCACTGAAGCGGAAGACCGAGGATGGAGAGTCCGGATTTACCCAGTGGAGATTGTTTGTGGAGGATTTGTAGCACACACTACAACCCGCTTTCGCACAGACGTCGGATTCAGTGGCGAAGAGTTGCGTCGCACGGTAAAGACCGTTTCTGAAGCAGCAGAGAGGAGCAGTAAGTGCTCGTTGCTAGACGGAAATATTCTGGTAGGGGATCTCAAGCACAATCGAAGGAAAGAAACGCTGATGTACGAGTAAGTAAGCTGGACTGACAGGAGGGGCGGTGATGGTGGAACACCAGAATCACCGTCGAGCCGTCTTGATATGTGGGCTAGTCGACGAAACACTGAGGATGGCAGGTGCCCACCTGTAAACCCCAGCGATGTACCGTATACCTCAATCGATACGGTTGTTATGCTGGGGAGACCTCACTGTGGTTTCTCCCCGGAGCCAGCATCGCACACGTGTGTGCTGATGCGCTACTGTACTGATTAAAGCTTTCAGCTTCTCAGCAGTTGTTTCGAATCGGTGATATTATGGGGAATGTTCAGCATGGAAGAGTGGGTCTTGGTATCAGTTCAGCTCCTCCTACATACCACAAGGCAGCCCCACCTCAACGGAAGAAACTGCTAGTCAACGCATGCAAAAAGCGCAACCACCAGGAAAAGGTGTTAATAAAAGCAAGCCTCGCATAGGACAACTGGAAGATGCTGGCAAATGTTGGTCAACGGCTTATTTTTCCACCTGAGATTGCCACCACTAATCTTCGACCAATTGTCTTTTGTTCTGGATCAGCACGCCTTGTTCAGCTGATAGAGATAACAGTGCCATGGGAGGATGCTGTAAATGAGGCATATGAGAGGAATAAACTGCTGTATGCTCAACTAGCCAATGAAGCGGAATATGCGTGGAGGAGAGGAGTCAGGGTTTACCGAGTGGAGGATTTGTGGCACACACTACAGCCCGGTTTCTCAGAGACGTCTGATTCAGTGGCCAAGAGTTTCGTCGTACAATAAAGAACATTGCTACATGAGCAGACAGGAGCAGATATTGCCTGCTGTTAGACGGAAATATTCTGGTAGGGGATCTCAAGCACAATCGAAGGGAAGAAACGTTGATGTACGGGTAAGTAAGCTGGACTGACTGGAGGGGGGGGGGTTGATGGTAGAACGCCAGAATCACCGTCAAGCCGTCTTGAGGTGTGGGCTAGTCGACAAAACACTGAGGATGGCAGGCGCCCACTTGTAGACCCCAGCGATGTACCGTACTTACCTCAATCCAGACGGTTGCCATGCTGGTGAGACCTCACTGTGGTTTATCCCCGGAGCCAGCATCGCACACGTGTGTGCTGATGCGCTACTGAACTGATTAAAGCTTCCAGATTTTCACCAGTTGTCTCACCTGCAACATTAAGGCACATTTTGACAGGATGCAAGGTGGCTAGCCAAGGACGGTTTACTTGGCGCCATGACCAGGTGCTGCGATGTTTGACCTTAGCAATGGAAGACAAGCGTAACATGAGCACTAAGTTGCCCCCAGTTTCATAAAAACATTACACACAAAAAACTTCATTCCTCCGCCCAGGAGAGCAACCGTCAGGAAAATGTGTTAAAACCAAGCCCCGCCGAGGACAACTGGACGCTGCTGGCAGATGTTTGTCAACGGCTTATTTTTCCACCTATGATTGCCACCACTAATTTTAGACCAATTGTCTTGTGTTCTGGATCAGCACGCCTTGTTCTCCTGCTAGCGTTAACAGTGCCATGGGCGGATGCTGTACATGAGGCGTATGAGAGCGAGGAACTGCGGTCTGCTGAACTAGTCACTGAAGCGGAAGACCGAGGATGGAGAGTCCGGATTTACCCAGTGGAGATTGTTTGTGGAGGATTTGTAGCACACACTACAACCCGCTTTCGCACAGACGTCGGATTCAGTGGCGAAGAGTTGCGTCGCACGGTAAAGACCGTTTCTGAAGCAGCAGAGAGGAGCAGTAAGTGCTCGTTGCTAGACGGAAATATTCTGGTAGGGGATCTCAAGCACAATCGAAGGAAAGAAACGCTGATGTACGAGTAAGTAAGCTGGACTGACAGGAGGGGCGGTGATGGTGGAACACCAGAATCACCGTCGAGCCGTCTTGATATGTGGGCTAGTCGACGAAACACTGAGGATGGCAGGTGCCCACCTGTAAACCCCAGCGATGTACCGTATACCTCAATCGATACGGTTGTTATGCTGGGGAGACCTCACTGTGGTTTCTCCCCGGAGCCAGCATCGCACACGTGTGTGCTGATGCGCTACTGTACTGATTAAAGCTTTCAGCTTCTCAGCAGTTGTTTCGAATCGGTGATATTATGGGGAATGTTCAGCATGGAAGAGTGGGTCTTGGTATCAGTTCAGCTCCTCCTACATACCACAAGGCAGCCCCACCTCAACGGAAGAAACTGCTAGTCAACGCATGCAAAAAGCGCAACCACCAGGAAAAGGTGTTAATAAAAGCAAGCCTCGCATAGGACAACTGGAAGATGCTGGCAAATGTTGGTCAACGGCTTATTTTTCCACCTGAGATTGCCACCACTAATCTTCGACCAATTGTCTTTTGTTCTGGATCAGCACGCCTTGTTCAGCTGATAGAGATAACAGTGCCATGGGAGGATGCTGTAAATGAGGCATATGAGAGGAATAAACTGCTGTATGCTCAACTAGCCAATGAAGCGGAATATGCGTGGAGGAGAGGAGTCAGGGTTTACCGAGTGGAGGATTTGTGGCACACACTACAGCCCGGTTTCTCAGAGACGTCTGATTCAGTGGCCAAGAGTTTCGTCGTACAATAAAGAACATTGCTACATGAGCAGACAGGAGCAGATATTGCCTGCTGTTAGACGGAAATATTCTGGTAGGGGATCTCAAGCACAATCGAAGGGAAGAAACGTTGATGTACGGGTAAGTAAGCTGGACTGACTGGAGGGGGGGGGGGTTGATGGTAGAACGCCAGAATCACCGTCAAGCCGTCTTGAGGTGTGGGCTAGTCGACAAAACACTGAGGATGGCAGGCGCCCACTTGTAGACCCCAGCGATGTACCGTACTTACCTCAATCCAGACGGTTGCCATGCTGGTGAGACCTCACTGTGGTTTATCCCCGGAGCCAGCATCGCACACGTGTGTGCTGATGCGCTACTGAACTGATTAAAGCTTCCAGATTTTCACCAGTTGTCTCACCTGCAACATTAAGGCACATTTCGACAGGATGCAAGGTGGCTAGCCAAGGACGGTTTACTTGGCGCCATGACCAGGTGCTGCGATGTTTGACCTTAGCAATGGAAGACAAGCGTAACATGAGCACTAAGTTGCCCCCAGTTTCATAAAAACATTACACACAAAAAACTTCATTCCTCCGCCCAGGAGAGCAACCGTCAGGAAAATGTGTTAAAACCAAGCCCCGCCGAGGACAACTGGACGCTGCTGGCAGATGTTTGTCAACGGCTTATTTTTCCACCTATGATTGCCACCACTAATTCTAGACCAATTGTCTTGTGTTCTGGATCAGCACGCCTTGTTCTCCTGCTAGCGTTAACAGTGCCATGGGCGGATGCTGTACATGAGGCGTATGAGAGCGAGGAACTGCGGTCTGCTGAACTAGTCACTGAAGCGGAAGACCGAGGATGGAGAGTCCGGATTTACCCAGTGGAGATTGTTTGTGGAGGATTTGTAGCACACACTACAACCCGCTTTCGCACAGACGTCGGATTCAGTGGCGAAGAGTTGCGTCGCACGGTAAAGACCGTTTCTGAAGCAGCAGAGAGGAGCAGTAAGTGCTTGTTGCTAGACGGAAATATTCTGGTAGGGGATCTCAAGCACAATCGAAGGAAAGAAACGCTGATGTACGAGTAAGTAAGCTGGACTGACTGGAGGGGCGGTGATGGTGGAACACCAGAATCACCGTCGAGCCGTCTTGATATGTGGGCTAGTCGACGAAACACTGAGGATGGCAGGTGCCCACCTGTAAACCCCAGCGATGTACCGTATACCTCAATCGATACGGTTGTTATGCTGGGGAGACCTCACTGTGGTTTCTCCCCGGAGCCAGCATCGCACACGTGTGTGCTGATGCGCTACTGTACTGATTAAAGCTTTCAGCTTCTCAGCAGTTGTTTCGAATCGGTGATATTATGGGGAATGTTCAGCATGGAAGAGTGGGTCTTGGTATCAGTTCAGCTCCTCCTACATACCACAAGGCAGCCCCACCTCAACGGAAGAAACTGCTAGTCAACGCATGCAAAAAGCGCAACCACCAGGAAAAGGTGTTAATAAAAGCAAGCCTCGCATAGGACAACTGGAAGATGCTGGCAAATGTTGGTCAACGGCTTATTTTTCCACCTGAGATTGCCACCACTAATCTTCGACCAATTGTCTTTTGTTCTGGATCAGCACGCCTTGTTCAGCTGATAGAGATAACAGTGCCATGGGAGGATGCTGTAAATGAGGCATATGAGAGGAATAAACTGCTGTATGCTCAACTAGCCAATGAAGCGGAATATGCGTGGAGGAGAGGAGTCAGGGTTTACCGAGTGGAGGATTTGTGGCACACACTACAGCCCGGTTTCTCAGAGACGTCTGATTCAGTGGCCAAGAGTTTCGTCGTACAATAAAGAACATTGCTACATGAGCAGACAGGAGCAGATATTGCCTGCTGTTAGACGGAAATATTCTGGTAGGGGATCTCAAGCACAATCGAAGGGAAGAAACGTTGATGTACGGGTAAGTAAGCTGGACTGACTGGAGGGGGGGGGGTTGATGGTAGAACGCCAGAATCACCGTCAAGCCGTCTTGAGGTGTGGGCTAGTCGACAAAACACTGAGGATGGCAGGCGCCCACTTGTAGACCCCAGCGATGTACCGTACTTACCTCAATCCAGACGGTTGCCATGCTGGTGAGACCTCACTGTGGTTTATCCCCGGAGCCAGCATCGCACACGTGTGTGCTGATGCGCTACTGAACTGATTAAAGCTTCCAGATTTTCACCAGTTGTCTCACCTGCAACATTAAGGCACATTTTGACAGGATGCAAGGTGGCTAGCCAAGGACGGTTTACTTGGCGCCATGACCAGGTGCTGCGATGTTTGACCTTAGCAATTGAAGACAAGCGTAACATGAGCACTACGTTGCCCCCAGTTTCATAAAAACATTACACACAAAAAACTTCATTCCTCCGCCCAGGAGAGCAACCGTCAGGAAAATGTGTTAAAACCAAGCCCCGCCGAGGACAACTGGACGCTGCTGGCAGATGTTTGTCAACGGCTTATTTTTCCACCTATGATTGCCACCACTAATTTTAGACCAATTGTCTTGTGTTCTGGATCAGCACGCCTTGTTCTCCTGCTAGCGTTAACAGTGCCATGGGCGGATGCTGTACATGAGGCGTATGAGAGCGAGGAACTGCGGTCTGCTGAACTAGTCACTGAAGCGGAAGACCGAGGATGGAGAGTCCGGATTTACCCAGTGGAGATTGTTTGTGGAGGATTTGTAGCACACACTACAACCCGCTTTCGCACAGACGTCGGATTCAGTGGCGAAGAGTTGCGTCGCACGGTAAAGACCGTTTCTGAAGCAGCAGAGAGGAGCAGTAAGTGCTTGTTGCTAGACGGAAATATTCTGGTAGGGGATCTCAAGCACAATCGAAGGAAAGAAACGCTGATGTACGAGTAAGTAAGCTGGACTGACTGCAGGGGCGGTGATGGTGGAACACCAGAATCACCGTCGAGCCGTCTTGATATGTGGGCTAGTCGACGAAACACTGAGGATGGCAGGTGCCCACCTGTAAACCCCAGCGATGTACCGTATACCTCAATCGATACGGTTGTTATGCTGGGGAGACCTCACTGTGGTTTCTCCCCGGAGCCAGCATCGCACACGTGTGTGCTGATGCGCTACTGTACTGATTAAAGCTTTCAGCTTCTCAGCAGTTGTTTCGATTCTGTGATATTATGGGGAATGTTCAGCATGGAAGAGTGGGTCTTGGTATCAGTTCAGCTCCTCCTACATACCACAAGGCAGCCCCACCTCAACGGAAGAAACTGCTAGTCAACGCATGCAAAAAGCGCAACCACCAGGAAAAGGTGTTAATAAAAGCAAGCCTCGCATAGGACAACTGGAAGATGCTGGCAAATGTTGGTCAACGGCTTATTTTTCCACCTGAGATTGCCACCACTAATCTTCGACCAATTGTCTTTTGTTCTGGATCAGCACGCCTTGTTCAGCTGATAGAGATAACAGTGCCATGGGAGGATGCTGTAAATGAGGCATATGAGAGGAATAACCTGCTGTATGCTCAACTAGCCAATGAAGCGGAATATGCGTGGAGGAGAGGAGTCAGGGTTTACCGAGTGGAGGATTTGTGGCACACACTACAGCCCGGTTTCTCAGAGACGTCTGATTCAGTGGCCAAGAGTTTCGTCGTACAATAAAGAACATTGCTACATGAGCAGACAGGAGCAGATATTGCCTGCTGTTAGACGAAAATATTCTGGTAGGGGATCTCAAGCACAATCGAAGGGAAGAAACGTTGATGTACGGGTAAGTAAGCTGGACTGACTGGAGGGGGGGGGGTTGATGGTAGAACGCCAGAATCACCGTCAAGCCGTCTTGAGGTGTGGGCTAGTCGACAAAACACTGAGGATGGCAGGCGCCCACTTGTAGACCCCAGCGATGTACCGTACTTACCTCAATCCAGACGGTTGCCATGCTGGTGAGACCTCACTGTGGTTTATCCCCGGAGCCAGCATCGCACACGTGTGTGCTGATGCGCTACTGAACTGATTAAAGCTTCCAGATTTTCACCAGTTGTCTCACCTGCAACATTAAGGCACATTTTGACAGGATGCAAGGTGGCTAGCCAAGGACGGTTTACTTGGCGCCATGACCAGGTGCTGCGATGTTTGACCTTAGCAATGGAAGACAAGCGTAACATGAGCACTAAGTTGCCCCCAGTTTCATAAAAACATTACACACAAAAAACTTCATTCCTCCGCCCAGGAGAGCAACCGTCAGGAAAATGTGTTAAAACCAAGCCCCGCCGAGGACAACTGGACGCTGCTGGCAGATGTTTGTCAACGGCTTATTTTTCCACCTATGATTGCCACCACTAATTTTAGACCAATTGTCTTGTGTTCTGGATCAGCACGCCTTGTTCTCCTGCTAGCGTTAACAGTGCCATGGGCGGATGCTGTACATGAGGCGTATGAGAGCGAGGAACTGCGGTCTGCTGAACTAGTCACTGAAGCGGAAGACCGAGGATGGAGAGTCCGGATTTACCCAGTGGAGATTGTTTGTGGAGGATTTGTAGCACACACTACAACCCGCTTTCGCACAGACGTCGGATTCAGTGGCGAAGAGTTGCGTCGCACGGTAAAGACCGTTTCTGAAGCAGCAGAGAGGAGCAGTAAGTGCTCGTTGCTAGACGGAAATATTCTGGTAGGGGATCTCAAGCACAATCGAAGGAAAGAAACGCTGATGTACGAGTAAGTAAGCTGGACTGACAGGAGGGGCGGTGATGGTGGAACACCAGAATCACCGTCGAGCCGTCTTGATATGTGGGCTAGTCGACGAAACACTGAGGATGGCAGGTGCCCACCTGTAAACCCCAGCGATGTACCGTATACCTCAATCGATACGGTTGTTATGCTGGGGAGACCTCACTGTGGTTTCTCCCCGGAGCCAGCATCGCACACGTGTGTGCTGATGCGCTACTGTACTGATTAAAGCTTTCAGCTTCTCAGCAGTTGTTTCGAATCGGTGATATTATGGGGAATGTTCAGCATGGAAGAGTGGGTCTTGGTATCAGTTCAGCTCCTCCTACATACCACAAGGCAGCCCCACCTCAACGGAAGAAACTGCTAGTCAACGCATGCAAAAAGCGCAACCACCAGGAAAAGGTGTTAATAAAAGCAAGCCTCGCATAGGACAACTGGAAGATGCTGGCAAATGTTGGTCAACGGCTTATTTTTCCACCTGAGATTGCCACCACTAATCTTCGACCAATTGTCTTTTGTTCTGGATCAGCACGCCTTGTTCAGCTGATAGAGATAACAGTGCCATGGGAGGATGCTGTAAATGAGGCATATGAGAGGAATAAACTGCTGTATGCTCAACTAGCCAATGAAGCGGAATATGCGTGGAGGAGAGGAGTCAGGGTTTACCGAGTGGAGGATTTGTGGCACACACTACAGCCCGGTTTCTCAGAGACGTCTGATTCAGTGGCCAAGAGTTTCGTCGTACAATAAAGAACATTGCTACATGAGCAGACAGGAGCAGATATTGCCTGCTGTTAGACGGAAATATTCTGGTAGGGGATCTCAAGCACAATCGAAGGGAAGAAACGTTGATGTACGGGTAAGTAAGCTGGACTGACTGGAGGGGGGGGGGTTGATGGTAGAACGCCAGAATCACCGTCAAGCCGTCTTGAGGTGTGGGCTAGTCGACAAAACACTGAGGATGGCAGGCGCCCACTTGTAGACCCCAGCGATGTACCGTACTTACCTCAATCCAGACGGTTGCCATGCTGGTGAGACCTCACTGTGGTTTATCCCCGGAGCCAGCATCGCACACGTGTGTGCTGATGCGCTACTGAACTGATTAAAGCTTCCAGATTTTCACCAGTTGTCTCACCTGCAACATTAAGGCACATTTCGACAGGATGCAAGGTGGCTAGCCAAGGACGGTTTACTTGGCGCCATGACCAGGTGCTGCGATGTTTGACCTTAGCAATGGAAGACAAGCGTAACATGAGCATTAAGTTGCCCCCAGTTTCATAAAAACATTACACACAAAAAACTTCATTCCTCCGCCCAGGAGAGCAACCGTCAGGAAAATGTGTTAAAACCAAGCCCCGCCGAGGACAACTGGACGCTGCTGGCAGATGTTTGTCAACGGCTTATTTTTCCACCTATGATTGCCACCACTAATTCTAGACCAATTGTCTTGTGTTCTGGATCAGCACGCCTTGTTCTCCTGCTAGCGTTAACAGTGCCATGGGCGGATGCTGTACATGAGGCGTATGAGAGCGAGGAACTGCGGTCTGCTGAACTAGTCACTGAAGCGGAAGACCGAGGATGGAGAGTCCGGATTTACCCAGTGGAGATTGTTTGTGGAGGATTTGTAGCACACACTACAACCCGCTTTCGCACAGACGTCGGATTCAGTGGCGAAGAGTTGCGTCGCACGGTAAAGACCGTTTCTGAAGCAGCAGAGAGGAGCAGTAAGTGCTTGTTGCTAGACGGAAATATTCTGGTAGGGGATCTCAAGCACAATCGAAGGAAAGAAACGCTGATGTACGAGTAAGTAAGCTGGACTGACTGGAGGGGCGGTGATGGTGGAACACCAGAATCACCGTCGAGCCGTCTTGATATGTGGGCTAGTCGACGAAACACTGAGGATGGCAGGTGCCCACCTGTAAACCCCAGCGATGTACCGTATACCTCAATCGATACGGTTGTTATGCTGGGGAGACCTCACTGTGGTTTCTCCCCGGAGCCAGCATCGCACACGTGTGTGCTGATGCGCTACTGTACTGATTAAAGCTTTCAGCTTCTCAGCAGTTGTTTCGAATCGGTGATATTATGGGGAATGTTCAGCATGGAAGAGTGGGTCTTGGTATCAGTTCAGCTCCTCCTACATACCACAAGGCAGCCCCACCTCAACGGAAGAAACTGCTAGTCAACGCATGCAAAAAGCGCAACCACCAGGAAAAGGTGTTAATAAAAGCAAGCCTCGCATAGGACAACTGGAAGATGCTGGCAAATGTTGGTCAACGGCTTATTTTTCCACCTGAGATTGCCACCACTAATCTTCGACCAATTGTCTTTTGTTCTGGATCAGCACGCCTTGTTCAGCTGATAGAGATAACAGTGCCATGGGAGGATGCTGTAAATGAGGCATATGAGAGGAATAAACTGCTGTATGCTCAACTAGCCAATGAAGCGGAATATGCGTGGAGGAGAGGAGTCAGGGTTTACCGAGTGGAGGATTTGTGGCACACACTACAGCCCGGTTTCTCAGAGACGTCTGATTCAGTGGCCAAGAGTTTCGTCGTACAATAAAGAACATTGCTACATGAGCAGACAGGAGCAGATATTGCCTGCTGTTAGACAGAAATATTCTGGTAGGGGATCTCAAGCACAATCGAAGGGAAGAAACGTTGATGTACGGGTAAGTAAGCTGGACTGACTGGAGGGGGGGGGGTTGATGGTAGAACGCCAGAATCACCGTCAAGCCGTCTTGAGGTGTGGGCTAGTCGACAAAACACTGAGGATGGCAGGCGCCCACTTGTAGACCCCAGCGATGTACCGTACTTACCTCAATCCAGACGGTTGCCATGCTGGTGAGACCTCACTGTGGTTTATCCCCGGAGCCAACATCGCACACGTGTGTGCTGATGCGCTACTGAACTGATTAAAGCTTCCAGATTTTCACCAGTTGTCTCACCTGCAACATTAAGGCACATTTTGACAGGATGCAAGGTGGCTAGCCAAGGACGGTTTACTTGGCGCCATGACCAGGTGCTGCGATGTTTGACCTTAGCAATGGAAGACAAGCGTAACATGAGCACTAAGTTGCCCCCAGTTTCATAAAAACATTACACACAAAAAACTTCATTCCTCCGCCCAGGAGAGCAACCGTCAGGAAAATGTGTTAAAACCAAGCCCCGCCGAGGACAACTGGACGCTGCTGGCAGATGTTTGTCAACGGCTTATTTTTCCACCTATGATTGCCACCACTAATTCTAGACCAATTGTCTTGTGTTCTGGATCAGCACGCCTTGTTCTCCTGCTAGCGTTAACAGTGCCATGGGCGGATGCTGTACATGAGGCGTATGAGAGCGAGGAACTGCGGTCTGCTGAACTAGTCACTGAAGCGGAAAACCGAGGATGGAGAGTCCGGATTTACCCAGTGGAGATTGTTTGTGGAGGATTTGTAGCACACACTACAACCCGCTTTCGCACAGACGTCGGATTCAGTGGCGAAGAGTTGCGTCGCACGGTAAAGACCGTTTCTGAAGCAGCAGAGAGGAGCAGTAAGTGCTTGTTGCTAGACGGAAATATTCTGGTAGGGGATCTCAAGCACAATCGAAGGAAAGAAACGCTGATGTACGAGTAAGTAAGCTGGACTGACTGGAGGGGCGGTGATGGTGGAACACCAGAATCACCGTCGAGCCGTCTTGATATGTGGGCTAGTCGACGAAACACTGAGGATGGCAGGTGCCCACCTGTAAACCCCAGCGATGTACCGTATACCTCAATCGATACGGTTGTTATGCTGGGGAGACCTCACTGTGGTTTCTCCCCGGAGCCAGCATCGCACACGTGTGTGCTGATGCGCTACTGTACTGATTAAAGCTTTCAGCTTCTCAGCAGTTGTTTCGAATCGGTGATATTATGGGGAATGTTCAGCATGGAAGAGTGGGTCTTGGTATCAGTTCAGCTCCTCCTACATACCACAAGGCAGCCCCACCTCAACGGAAGAAACTGCTAGTCAACGCATGCAAAAAGCGCAACCACCAGGAAAAGGTGTTAATAAAAGCAAGCCTCGCATAGGACAACTGGAAGATGCTGGCAAATGTTGGTCAACGGCTTATTTTTCCACCTGAGATTGCCACCACTAATCTTCGACCAATTGTCTTTTGTTCTGGATCAGCACGCCTTGTTCAGCTGATAGAGATAACAGTGCCATGGGAGGATGCTGTAAATGAGGCATATGAGAGGAATAAACTGCTGTATGCTCAACTAGCCAATGAAGCGGAATATGCATGGAGGAGAGGAGTCAGGGTTTACCGAGTGGAGGATTTGTGGCACACACTACAGCCCAGTTTCTCAGAGACGTCTGATTCAGTGGCCAAGAGTTTCGTCGTACAATAAAGAACATTGCTACATGAGCAGACAGGAGCAGATATTGCCTGCTGTTAGACAGAAATATTCTGGTAGGGGATCTCAAGCACAATCGAAGGGAAGAAACGTTGATGTACGGGTAAGTAAGCTGGACTGACTGGAGGGGGGGGGGTTGATGGTAGAACGCCAGAATCACCGTCAAGCCGTCTTGAGGTGTGGGCTAGTCGACAAAACACTGAGGATGGCAGGCGCCCACTTGTAGACCCCAGCGATGTACCGTACTTACCTCAATCCAGACGGTTGCCATGCTGGTGAGACCTCACTGTGGTTTATCCCCGGAGCCAGCATCGCACACGTGTGTGCTGATGCGCTACTGAACTGATTAAAGCTTCCAGGTTTTCACCAGTTGTCTCACCTGCAACATTAAGGCACATTTTGACAGGATGCAAGTGGCTAGCCAAGGACGGTTTACTTGGCGCCATGACCAGGTGCTGCGATGTTTGACCTTAGCAATGGAAGACAAGCGTAACATGAGCACTAAGTTGCCCCCAGTTTCATAAAAACATTACACACAAAAAACTTCATTCCTCCGCCCAGGAGAGCAACCGTCAGGAAAATGTGTTAAAACCAAGCCCCGCCGAGGACAACTGGACGCTGCTGGCAGATGTTTGTCAACGGCTTATTTTTCCACCTATGATTGCCACCACTAATTTTAGACCAATTGTCTTGTGTTCTGGATCAGCACGCCTTGTTCTCCTGCTAGCGTTAACAGTGCCATGGGCGGATGCTGTACATGAGGCGTATGAGAGCGAGGAACTGCGGTCTGCTGAACTAGTCACTGAAGCGGAAGACCGAGGATGGAGAGTCCGGATTTACCCAGTGGAGATTGTTTGTGGAGGATTTGTAGCACACACTACAACCCGCTTTCGCACAGACATCGGATTCAGTGGCGAAGAGTTGCGTCGCACGGTAAAGACCGTTTCTGAAGCAGCAGAGAGGAGCAGTAAGTGCTTGTTGCTAGACGGAAATATTCTGGTAGGGGATCTCAAGCACAATCGAAGGAAAGAAACGCTGATGTACGAGTAAGTAAGCTGGACTGACTGGAGGGGCGGTGATGGTGGAACACCAGAATCACCGTCGAGCCGTCTTGATATGTGGGCTAGTCGACGAAACACTGAGGATGGCAGGTGCCCACCTGTAAACCCCAGCGATGTACCGTATACCTCAATCGATACGGTTGTTATGCTGGGGAGACCTCACTGTGGTTTCTCCCCGGAGCCAGCATCGCACACGTGTGTGCTGATGCGCTACTGTACTGATTAAAGCTTTCAGCTTCTCAGCAGTTGTTTCGAATCGGTGATATTATGGGGAATGTTCAGCATGGAAGAGTGGGTCTTGGTATCAGTTCAGCTCCTCCTACATACCACAAGGCAGCCCCACCTCAACGGAAGAAACTGCTAGTCAACGCATGCAAAAAGCGCAACCACCAGGAAAAGGTGTTAATAAAACCAAGCCCCGCCGAGGACAACTGGACGCTGCTGGCAGATGTTTGTCAACGGCTTATTTTTCCACCTATGATTGCCACCACTAATTTTAGACCAATTGTCTTGTGTTCTGGATCAGCACGCCTTGTTCTCCTGCTAGCGTTAACAGTGCCATGGGCGGATGCTGTACATGAGGCGTATGAGAGCGAGGAACTGCGGTCTGCTGAACTAGTCACTGAAGCGGAAGACCGAGGATGGAGAGTCCGGATTTACCCAGTGGAGATTGTTTGTGGAGGATTTGTAGCACACACTACAACCCGCTTTCGCACAGACGTCGGATTCAGTGGCGAAGAGTTGCGTCGCACGGTAAAGACCGTTTCTGAAGCAGCAGAGAGGAGCAGTAAGTGCTTGTTGCTAGACGGAAATATTCTGGTAGGGGATCTCAAGCACAATCGAAGGAAAGAAACGCTGATGTACGAGTAAGTAAGCTGGACTGACTGGAGGGGCGGTGATGGTGGAACACCAGAATCACCGTCGAGCCGTCTTGAGGTGTGGGCTAGTTGACAAAACACTGAGGATGGCAGGCGCCCACTTGTAGACCCCAGCGATGTACCGTACTTACCTCAATCCAGACGGTTGCCATGCTGGTGAGACCTCACTGTGGTTTATCCCCGGAGCCAGCATCGCACACGTGTGTGCTGATGCGCTACTGAACTGATTAAATCTTCCAGATTTTCACCAGTTGTCTCACCTGCAACATTAAGGCACATTTCGACAGGATGCAAGGTGGCTAGCCAAGGACGGTTTACTTGGCGCCATGACCAGGTGCTGCGATGTTTGACCTTAGCAATGGAAGACAAGCGTAACATGAGCACCATACCCCCAGTTTCATAAAAACATTACACACAAAAAACTTCATTCCTCCGCCCAGGAGAGCAACCGTCAGGAAAATGTGTTAAAACCAAGCCCCGCCGAGGACAACTGGACGCTGCTGGCAGATGTTTGTCAACGGCTTATTTTTCCACCTATGATTGCCACCACTAATTTTAGACCAATTGTCTTGTGTTCTGGATCAGCACGCCTTGTTCTCCTGCTAGCGTTAACAGTGCCATGGGCGGATGCTGTACATGAGGCGTATGAGAGCGAGGAACTGCGGTCTGCTGAACTAGTCACTGAAGCGGAAGACCGAGGATGGAGAGTCCGGATTTACCCAGTGGAGATTGTTTGTGGAGGATTTGTAGCACACACTACAACCCGCTTTCGCACAGACGTCGGATTCAGTGGCGAAGAGTTGCATCGCACGGTAAAGACCGTTTCTGAAGCAGCAGAGAGGAGCAGTAAGTGCTTGTTGCTAGACGGAAATATTCTGGTAGGGGATCTCAAGCACAATCGAAGGAAAGAAACGCTGATGTACGAGTAAGTAAGCTGGACTGACTGGAGGGGCGGTGATGGTGGAACACCAGAATCACCGTCGAGCCGTCTTGATATGTGGGCTAGTCGACGAAACACTGAGGATGGCAGGTGCCCACCTGTAAACCCCAGCGATGTACCGTATACCTCAATCGATACGGTTGTTATGCTGGGGAGACCTCACTGTGGTTTCTCCCCGGAGCCAGCATCGCACACGTGTGTGCTGATGCGCTACTGTACTGATTAAAGCTTTCAGCTTCTCAGCAGTTGTTTCGAATCTGTGATATTATGGGGAATGTTCAGCATGGAAGAGTGGGTCTTGGTATCAGTTCAGCTCCTCCTCCTCCTACAACAAGGCAGCCCCACCTCAACGGAAGAAACTGCTAGTCAACGCATGCAAAAAGCGCAACCACCAGGAAAAGGTGTTAATAAAAGCAAGCCTCGCATAGGACAACTGGAAGATGCTGGCAAATGTTGGTCAACGGCTTGTTTTTCCACCTGAGATTGCCACCACTAATCTTCGACCAATTGTCTTTTGTTCTGGATGAGAACGCCTTGTTCAGCTGATAGAGATAACAGTGCCATGGGAGGATGCTGTAAAGAGGCATAAACTGCTGTATGCTCAACTAGCCAATGAAGCGGAATATGCGTGGAGGAGAGTCAGGGTTTACCGAGTGGAGGATTTGTGGCACACACTACAGCCCGGTTTCTCAGAGACGTCTGATTCAGTGGCCAAGAGTTTCGTCGTACAAAAAAGAACATTGCTACATCAGCAGACAGGAGCAGATATTGCCTGCTGTTAGACGGAAATATTCTGGCACGGGATCTCAAGCACAATCGAAGGAAAGAAACGCTGATGTACGAGTAAGTAAGCTGGACTGACTGGAGGGGCGGTGATGGTGGAACACCAGAATCACCGTCGAGCCGTCTTGAGATGTGGGCTAGTCGACAAAACACTGAGGATGGCAGGCGCCCACTTGTAGACCCCAGCGATGTACCGTACTTACCTCAATCCAGACGGTTGCCATGCTGGTGAGACCTCACTGTGGTTTATCCCCGGAGCCAGCATCGCACACGTGTGTGCTGATGCGCTACTGAACTGATTAAATCTTCCAGATTTTCACCAGTTGTCTCACCTGCAACATTAAGGCACATTTCGACAGGATGCAAGGTGGCTAGCCAAGGACGGTTTACTTGGCGCCATGACCAGGTGCTGCGATGTTTGACCTTAGCAATGGAAGACAAGCGTAACATGAGCACTAAGTTGCCCCCAGTTTCATAAAAACATTACACACAAAAAACTTCATTCCTCCGCCCAGGAGAGCAACCGCCAGGAAAGTGTGTTAAAACCAAGCCCCGGCGAGGACAACTGGACGCTGCTGGCAGATGTTTGTCAACGGCTTATTTTTCCACCTATGATTGCCACCACTAATTTTAAACCAATTGTCTTGTGTTCTGGATCAGCACGCCTTGTTCTCCTGCTAGCGTTAACAGTGCCATGGGCGGATGCTGTACATGAGGCGTATGAGAGCGAGGAACTGCGGTCTGCTGAACTAGTCACTGAAGCGGAAGACCGAGGATGGAGAGTCCGGATTTACCCAGTGGAGATTGTTTGTGGAGGATTTGTAGCACACACTACAACCCGCTTTCGCACAGACGTCGGATTCAGTGGCGAAGAGTTGCGTCGCACAGTAAAGACCGTTTCTGAAGCAGCAGAGAGGAGCAGTAAGTGCTTGTTGCTAGACGGAAATATTCTGGTAGGGGATCTCAAGCACAATCGAAGGAAAGAAACGCTGATGTACGAGTAAGTAAGCTGGACTGACTGGAGGGGCAGTGATGGTGGAACACCAGAATCACCGTCGAGCCGTCTTGATATGTGGGCTAGTCGACAAAACACCGAGGATGGCAGGTGCCCACCTGTAGCGATGTACCGTATACCTCAATCCATACGGTTGTTATGCTGGGGAGACCTCACTGTGGTTTCTCCCCGGAGCCAGCATCGCACACGTGTGTGCTGATGCGCTACTGTACTGATTAAAGCTTTCAGCTTCTCAGCAGTTGTTTCGAATCGGTGATATTATGGGGAATGTTCAGCATGGAAGAGTGGGTCTTGGTATCAGTTCAGCTCCTCCTACATACCACAAGGCAGCCCCACCTCAACGGAAGAAACTGCTAGTCAACGCATGCAAAAAGCGCAACCACCAGGAAAAGGTGTTAATAAAAGCAAGCCTCGCATAGGACAACTGGAAGATGCTGGCAAATGTTGGTCAACGGCTTATTTTTCCACCTGAGATTGCCACCACTAATCTTCGACCAATTGTCTTTTGTTCT
This sequence comes from Acipenser ruthenus, assembly GCF_902713425.1. Taxonomy (NCBI): domain Eukaryota; kingdom Metazoa; phylum Chordata; class Actinopteri; order Acipenseriformes; family Acipenseridae; genus Acipenser; species Acipenser ruthenus. The sequence continues at coordinate 25,200,928 of NC_081196.1, forward strand.
GGATCAGCACGCCTTGTTCAGCTGATAGAGATAACAGTGCCATGGGAGGATGCTGTAAATGAGGCATATGAGAGGAATAAACTGCTGTATGCTCAACTAGCCAATGAAGCGGAATATGCGTGGAGGAGAGGAGTCAGGGTTTACCGAGTGGAGGATTTGTGGCACACACTACAGCCCGGTTTCTCAGAGACGTCTGATTCAGTGGCCAAGAGTTTCGTCGTACAATAAAGAACATTGCTACATGAGCAGACAGGAGCAGATATTGCCTGCTGTTAGACGGAAATATTCTGGTAGGGGATCTCAAGCACAATCGAAGGGAAGAAACGTTGATGTATGGGTAAGTAAGCTGGACTGACTGGAGGGGGGGGGGTTGATGGTAGAACGCCAGAATCACCGTCAAGCCGTCTTGAGGTGTGGGCTAGTCGACGAAACACTGAGGATGGCAGGCGCCCACTTGTAGTCCCCAGCGATGTACCGTACTTACCTCAATCCAGACGGTTGCCATCCTGGTGAGACCTCACTGTGGTTTATTCCCGGAGCCAGCATCGCACACGTGTGTGCTGATGCGCTACTGAACTGATTAAAGCTTCCAGATTTTCACCAGTTGTCTCACCTGCAACATTAAGGCACATTTCGACAGGATGCAAGGTGGCTAGCCAAGGACGGTTTACTTGGCGCCATGACCAGGTGCTGCGATGTTTGACCTTAGCAATGGAAGACAAGCGTAACATGAGCACTAAGTTGCCCCCAGTTTCATAAAAACATTACACACAAAAAACTTCATTCCTCCGCCCAGGAGAGCAACCGTCAGGAAAATGTGTTAAAACCAAGCCCTGCCGAGGACAACTGGACGCTGCTGGCAGATGTTTGTCAACGGCTTATTTTTCCACGTATGATTGCCACCACTAATTTTAGACCAATTGTCTTGTGTTCTGGATCAGCACGCCTTGTTCTGCTAGCGTTAACAGTGCCATGGGCGGATGCTGTACATGAGGCGTATGAGAGCGAGGAACTGCGGTCTGCTGAACTAGTCACTGAAGCGGAAGACCGAGGATGGAGAGTCCGGATTTACCCAGTGGAGATTGTTTGTGGAGGATTTGTAGCACACACTACAACCCGCTTTCGCACAGACGTCGGATTCAGTGGCGAAGAGTTGCGTCGCACAGTAAAGACCGTTTCTGAAGCAGCAGAGAGGAGCAGTAAGTGCTTGTTGCTAGACGGAAATATTCTGGTAGGGGATCTCAAGCACAATCGAAGGAAAGAAACGCTGATGTACGAGTAAGTAAGCTGGACTGACTGGAGGGGCGGTGATGGTGGAACACCAGAATCACCGTCGAGCCGTCTTGATATGTGGGCTAGTCGACGAAACACAGAGGATGGCAGGTGCCCACCTGTAGACCCCAGCGATGTACCGTATACCTCAATCGATACGGTTGTTATGCTGGGGAGACCTCACTGTGGTTTCTCCCCGGAGCCAGCATCGCACACGTGTGTGCTGATGCGCTACTGTACTGATTAAAGCTTTCAGCTTCTCAGCAGTTGTTTCGAATCTGTGATATTATGGAAGCATGGAAGAATGGGTCTTGGTATCAGTTCAGCTCCTCCTACATACCACAAGGCAGCCCCACCTCAACGGAAGAAACTGCTACTCAACGCATGCAAAAAGCGCAACCACCAGGAAAAGGTGTTAATAAAAGCAAGCCTCGCATAGGACAACTGGAAGATGCTGGCAAATGTTGGTCAACGGCTTATTTTTCCACCTGAGATTGCCACCACTAATCTTCGACCAATTGTCTTTTGTTCTGGATCAGCAGCCTTGTTCAGCTGATAGAGATAACAGTGCCATGGGAGGATGCAGTAAATGAGGCATAAACTGCTGTATGCTCAACTAGCCAATGAAGCGGAATATGCGTGGAGGAGAGTCAGGGTTTACAGAGTGGAGGATTTGTGGCACACACTACAGCCCGGTTTCTCAGAGACGTCGATTCAGTGGCCAAGAGTTTCGTCGTACAATAAAGAACATTGCTACATCAGCAGACAGGAGCAGATATTGCCTGCTGTTAGACGGAAATATTCTGGTAGGGGATCTCAAGCACAATCGAAGGGAAGAAACGTTGATGTACGGGTAAGTAAGCTGGACTGACTGGAGGGGGGTTGATGGTAGAACGCCAGAATCACCGTCAAGCCGTCTGAGGTGTGGGCGAGTTGACAAAACACTGAGGATGGCAGGCGCCCACCTGTAGACCCCAGCGATGTACCGTATACCTCAATCCATACGGTTGTTATGCTGGTGAGACCTCACTGTGGTTTCTCCCCGGAGCCAGCATCGCACACGTGTGTGCTGATGCGCTACTGTACTGTTAAAGCTTTCAGCTTCTCAGCAGTTGTTTCGAATCTGTGATATTATGGGGAATGTTCAGCATGGAAGAGTGGGTCTTGGTATCAGTTCAGCTCCTCCTCCTCCTACCACAAGGCAGCCCCACCTCAACGGAAGAAACTGCTAGTCAACGCATGCAAAAAGCGCAACCACCAGGAAAAGGTGTTAATAAAAGCAAGCCTCGCATAGGACAACTGGAAGATGCTGGCAAATGTTGGTCAACGGCTTATTTTTCCACCTGAGATTGCCACCACTAATCTTCGACCAATTGTCTTTTGTTCTGGATCAGCATGCCTTGTTCAGCTGATAGAGATAACAGTGCCATGGGAGGATGCTGTAAAGAGGCATAAACTGCTGTATGCTCAACTAGCCAATGAAGCGGAATATGCGTGGAGGAGAGTCAGGGTTTACCGAGTGGAGGATTTGTGGCACACACTACAGCCCGGTTTCTCAGAGACGTCTGATTCAGTGGCCAAGAGTTTCGTCGTACAATAAAGAACATTGCTACATCAGCAGACAGGAGCAGATATTGCCTGCTGTTAGACGGAAATATTCTGGCACGGGATCTCAAGCACAATCGAAGGAAAGAAACGCTGATGTACGAGTAAGTAAGCTGGACTGACTGGAGGGGCGGTGATGGTGGAACACCAGAATCACCGTCGAGCCGTCTTGAGGTGTGGGCTAGTCGACAAAACACTGAGGATGGCAGGCGCCCACTTGTAGACCCCAGCGATGTACCGTACTTACCTCAATCCAGACGGTTGCCATGCTGGTGAGACCTCACTGTGGTTTATCCCCGGAGCCAGCATCGCACACGTGTGTGCTGATGCGCTACTGAACTGATTAAAGCTTCCAGATTTTCACCAGTTGTCTCACCTGCAACATTAAGGCACATTTCGACAGGATGCAAGGTGGCTAGCCAAGGACGGTTTACTTGGCGCCATGACCAGGTGCTGCGATGTTTGACCTTAGCAATGGAAGACAAGCGTAACATGAGCACTAAGTTGCCCCCAGTTTCATAAAAACATTACACACAAAAAACTTTATTCCTCCGCCCAGGAGAGCAACCGCCAGGAAAATGTGTTAAAACCAAGCCCCGCCGAGGACAACTGGACGCTGCTGGCAGATGTTTGTCAACGGCTTATTTTTCCATCTATGATTGCCACCACTAATTTTAGACCAATTGTCTTGTGTTCTGGATCAGCACGCCTTGTTCTGCAAGCGTTAACAGTGCCACGGGCGGATGCTGTACATGAGGCGTATGAGAGCGAGGAACTGCGGTCTGCTGAACTAGTCACTGAAGCGGAAGACCGAGGATGGAGAGTCCGGATTTACCCAGTGGAGATTGTTTGTGGAGGATTTGTAGCACACACTACAACCCGCTTTCGCACAGACGTCGGATTCAGTGGCGAAGAGTTGCGTCGCACAGTAAAGACCGTTTCTGAAGCAGCAGAGAGGAGCAGTAAGTGCTTGTTGCTAGACGGAAATATTCTGGTAGGGGATCTCAAGCACAATCGAAGGAAAGAAACGCTGATGTATGAGTAAGTAAGCTGGACTGACAGGAGGGGCGGTGATGGTGGAACAACAGAATCACCGTCGAGCCGTCTTGATATGTGGGCTAGTCGACGAAACACAGAGGATGGCAGGTGCCCACCTGTAGACCCCAGCGATGTACCGTATACCTCAATCGATACGGTTGTTATGCTGGGAAGACCTCACTGTGGTTTCTCCCCGGAGCCAGCATCGCACACGTGTGTGCTGATGCGCTACTGTACTGTTAAAGCTTTCAGCTTCTCAGCAGTTGTTTCGAATCTGTGATATTATGGGGAATGTTCAGCATGGAAGAGTGGGTCTTGGTATCAGTTCAGCTCCTCCTACATAAAACAAGGCAGCCCCACCTCAACGGAAGAAACTGCTAGTCAACGCATGCAAAAAGCGCAACCACCAGGAAAAGGTGTTAATAAAAGCAAGCCTCGCATAGGACAACTGGAAGATGCTGGCAAATGTTGGTCAACGGCTTATTTTTCCACCTGAGATTGCCACCACTAATCTTCGACCAATTGTCTTTTGTTCTGGATCAGCACGCCTTGTTCAGCTGATAGAGATAACAGTGCCATGGGAGGATGCTGTAAATGAGGCATAAACTGCTGTATGCTCAACTAGCCAATGAAGCGGAATATGCGTGGAGGAGAGTCAGGGTTTACCGAGTGGAGGATTTGTGGCACACACTACAGCCCGGTTTCTCAGAGACGTCTGATTCAGTGGCCAAGAGTTTCGTCGTACAATAAAGAACATTGCTACATCAGCAGACAGGAGCAGATATTGCCTGCTGTTAGACGGAAATATTCTGGCACGGGATCTCAAGCACAATCGAAGGAAAGAAACGCTGATGTACGAGTAAGTAAGCTGGACTGACTGGAGGGGCGGTGATGGTGGAACACCAGAATCACCGTCGAGCCGTCTTGAGGTGTGGGCTAGTCAAGAAAACACTGAGGATGGCAGGCGCCCACTTGTAGACCCCAGCGATGTACCGTACTTACCTCAATCCAGACGGTTGCCATGCTGGTGAGACCTCACTGTGGTTTATCCCCGGAGCCAGCATCGCACACGTGTGTGCTGATGCGCTACTGAACTGATTAAATCTTCCAGATTTTCACCAGTTGTCTCACCTGCAACATTAAGGCACATTTCGACAGGATGCAAGGTGGCTAGCCAAGGACGGTTTACTTGGCGCCATGACCAGGTGCTGCGATGTTTGACCTTAGCAATGGAAGACAAGCGTAACATGAGCCCTAAGTTGCCCCCAGTTTCATAAAAACATTACACACAAAAAACTTCATTCCTCCGCCCAGGAGAGCAACCGCCAGGAAAATGTGTTAAAACCAAGCCCCGCCGAGGACAACTGGACGCTGCTGGCAGATGTTTGTCAACGGCTTATTTTTCCATCTATGATTGCCACCACTAATTTTAGACCAATTGTCTTGTGTTCTGGATCAGCACGCCTTGTTCTGCTAGCGTTAACAGTGCCATGGGCGGATGCTGTACATGAGGCGTATGAGAGCGAGGAACTGCGGTCTGCTGAACTAGTCACTGAAGCGGAAGACCGAGGATGGAGAGTCCGGATTTACCCAGTGGAGATTGTTTGTGGAGGATTTGTAGCACACACTACAACCCGCTTTCGCACAGACGTCGGATTCAGTGGCGAAGAGTTGCGTCGCACAGTAAAGACCGTTTCTGAAGCAGCAGAGAGGAGCAGTAAGTGCTTGTTGCTAGACGGAAATATTCTGGTAGGGGATCTCAAGCACAATCGAAGGAAAGAAACGCTGATGTACGAGTAAGTAAGCTGGACTGACTGGAGGGGCGGTGATGGTGGAACACCAGAATCACCGTCGAACCGTCTTGATATGTGGGCTAGTCGACGAAACACAGAGGATGGCAGGTGCCCACCTGTAGACCCCAGCGATGTACCGTATACCTCAATCGATACGGTTGTTATGCTGGGGAGACCTCACTGTGGTTTCTCCCCGGAGCCAGCATCGCACGTGTGTGCTGATGCGCTACTGTACTGTTAAAGCTTTCAGCTTCTCAGCAGTTGTTTCGAATCGGTGATATTATGGGGAATGTTCAGCATGGAAGAGTGGGTCTTGGTATCAGTTCAGCTCCTCCTACATACCACAAGGCAGCCCCACCTCAACGGAAGAAACTGCTAGTCAACGCATGCAAAAAGCGCAACCACCAGGATAAGGTGTTAATAAAAGCAAGCCTCGCATAGGACAACTGGAAGATGCTGGCAAATGTTGGTCAACGGCTTATTTTTCCACCTGAGATTGCCACCACTAATCTTCGACCAATTGTCTTTTGTTCTGGATCAGCACGCCTTGTTCAGCTGATAGAGATAACAGTGCCATGGGAGGATGCTGTAAATGAGGCATAAACTGCTGTATGCTCAACTAGCCAATGAAGCGGAATATGCGTGGAGGAGAGTCAGGGTTTACCGAGTGGAGGATTTGTGGCCTACAGCCCGGTTTCTCAGAGACGTCTGATTCAGTGGCCAAGAGTTTCGTCGTACAATAAAGAACATTACTACATCAGCAGACAGGAGCAGATATTGCCTGCTGTTAGACGGAAATATTCTGGTAGGGGATCTCAAGCACAATCGAAGGGAAGAAGTTGATGTACGGGTAAGTAAGCTGGACTGACTGGAGGGGGGTTGATGGTAGAACGCCAGAATCACCGTCAAGCCGTCTTGAGGTGTGGGCTAGTCGACGAAACACTGAGGATGGCAGGCGCCCACTTGTAGTCCCCAGCGATGTACCGTACTTACCTCAATCCAGACGGTTGCCATCCTGGTGAGACCTCACTGTGGTTTATTCCCGGAGCCAGCATCGCACACGTGTGTGCTGATGCGCTACTGAACTGAAAAGCTTCCAGATTTTCACCAGTTGTCTCACCTGCAACATTAAGGCACATTTCGACAGGATGCAAGGTGGCTAGCCAAGGACGGTTTACTTGGCGCCATGATCAGGTGCTGCGATGTTTGACCTTAGCAATGGAAGACAAGCGTAACATGAGCACTAAGTTGCCCCCAGTTTCATAAAAACATTACACACAAAAAACTTCATTCCTCCGCCCAGGAGAGCAACCGTCAGGAAAATGTGTTAAAACCAAGCCCCGCCGAGGACAACTGGACGCTGCTGGCAGATGTTTGTCAACGGCTTATTTTTCCACCTATGATTGCCACCACTAATTTTAGACCAATTGTCTTGTGTTCTGGATCAGCACGCCTTGTTCTCCTGCTAGCGTTAACAGTGCCATGGGCGGATGCTGTACATGAAGCATATGAGAGCGAGGAACTGCGGTCTGCTGAACTAGTCACTGAAGCGGAAGACCGAGGATGGAGAGTCCGGATTTACCCAGTGGAGATTGTTTGTGGAGGATTTGTAGCACACACTACAACCCGCTTTCGCACAGACGTCGGATTCAGTGGCGAAGAGTTGCGTCGCACAGTAAAGACCGTTTCTGAAGCAGCAGAGAGGAGCAGTAAGTGCTTGTTGCTAGACGGAAATATTCTGGTAGGGGATCTCAAGCACAATCGAAGGAAAGAAACGCTGATGTACGAGTAAGTAAGCTGGACTGACTGCAGGGGCGGTGATGGTGGAACACCAGAATCACCGTCGAGCCGTCTTTATATGTGGGCTAGTCGACGAAACACCGAGGATGGTAGGTGCCCACCTGTAGACCCCAGCGATGTACCGTATACCTCAATCGATACGGTTGTTATGCTGGGGAGACTTCACTGTGGTTTCTCCCCGGAGCCAGCATCGCACACGTGTGTGCTGATGCGCTACTGTACTGATTAAAGCTTTCAGCTTCTCAGCAGTTGTTTCGAATCGGTGATATTATGGGGAATGTTCAGCATGGAAGAATGGGTCTTGGTATCAGTTCAGCTCCTCCTACATACCACAAGGCAGCCCCACCTCAACGGAAGAAACTGCTAGTCAACGCATGCAAAAAGCGCAACCACCAGGAAAAGGTGTTAATAAAAGCAAGCCTCGCTAGGACAACTGGAAGATGCTGGCAAATGTTGGTCAACGGCTTATTTTTCCACCTGAGATTGCCACCACTAATCTTCGACCAATTGTCTTTTGTTCTGGATCAGCACGCCTTGTTCAGCTGATAGAGATAACAGTGCCATGGGAGGATGCTGTAAATGAGGCAAAAACTGCTGTATGCTCAACTAGCCAATGAAGCGGAATATGCGTGGAGGAGAGTCAGGGTTTACCGAGTGGAGGATTTGTGGCACACACTACAGCCCGGTTTCTCAGAGACGTCTGATTCAGTGGCCAAGAGTTTCGTCGTACAATAAAGAACATTGCTACATGAGCAGACAGGAGCAGATATTGCCTGCTGTTAGACGGAAATATTCTGGTAGGGGATCTCAAGCACAATCGAAGGGAAGAAGTTGATGTACGGGTAAGTAAGCTGGACTGACTGGAGGGGGGGGGGGTTGATGGTAGAACGCCAGAATCACCGTCAAGCCGTCTTGAGGTGTGGGCTAGACAAAACACTGAGGATGGCAGGCGCCCACTTGTAGACCCCAGCGATGTACCGTACTTACCTCAATCCAGACGGTTGCCATGCTGGTGCGACCTCATTGTGGTTTATCCCCGGAGCCAGCATCGCACACGTGTGTGCTGATGCGCTACTGAACTGATTAAAGCTTCCAGATGTTCACCAGTTGTCTCACCTGCAACATTAAGGCACATTTCGACAGGATGCAAGGTGGCTAGCCAAGGACGGTTTACTTGGCGCCATGACCAGGTGCTGCGGATGTTTGACCTTAGCAATGGAAGACAAGCGTAACAGAGCACTAAGTTGCCCCCAGTTTCATAAAAACATTACACACAAAAAACTTCATTCCTCCGCCCAGGAGAGCAACCGTCAGGAAAATGTGTTAAAACCAAGCCCCGCCGAGGACAACTGGACGCTGCTGGCAGATGTTTGTCAACGGCTTATTTTTCCACCTATGATTGCCACCACTAATTTTAGACCAATTGTCTTGTGTTCTGGATCAGCACGCCTTGTTCTCCTGCTAGCGTTAACAGTGCCATGGGCGGATGCATGTACAATGAGGCGTATGAGAGCGAGGAACTGCGGTCTGCTGAACTAGTCACTGAAGCGGAAGACCGAGGATGGAGAGTCCGGATTTACCCAGTGGAGATTGTTTGTGGAGGATTTGTAGCACACACTACAACCCGCTTTCGCACAGACGTCGGATTCACTGGCGAAGAGTTGCGTCGCACAGTAAAGACCGTTTCTGAAGCAGCAGAGAGGAGCAGTAAGTGCTTGTTGCTAGACGGAAATATTCTGGTAGGGGATCTCAAGCACAATCGAAGGAAAGAAACGCTGATGTACGAGTAAGTAAGCTGGACTGACTGGAGGGGCGGTGATGGTGGAACACCAGAATCACCGTCGAACCGTCTTGATATGTGGGCTAGTCGACGAAACACAGAGGATGGCAGGTGCCCACCTGTAGACCCCAGCGATGTACCGTATACCTCAATCGATACGGTTGTTATGCTGGGGAGACCTCACTGTGGTTTCTCCCCGGAGCCAGCATCGCACGTGTGTGCTGATGCGCTACTGTACTGTTAAAGCTTTCAGCTTCTCAGCAGTTGTTTCGAATCGGTGATATTATGGGGAATGTTCAGCATGGAAGAGTGGGTCTTGGTATCAGTTCAGCTCCTCCTACATACCACAAGGCAGCCCCACCTCAACGGAAGAAACTGCTAGTCAACGCATGCAAAAAGCGCAACCACCAGGATAAGGTGTTAATAAAAGCAAGCCTCGCATAGGACAACTGGAAGATGCTGGCAAATGTTGGTCAACGGCTTATTTTTCCACCTGAGATTGCCACCACTAATCTTCGACCAATTGTCTTTTGTTCTGGATCAGCACGCCTTGTTCAGCTGATAGAGATAACAGTGCCATGGGAGGATGCTGTAAATGAGGCATAAACTGCTGTATGCTCAACTAGCCAATGAAGCGGAATATGCGTGGAGGAGAGTCAGGGTTTACCGAGTGGAGGATTTGTGGCCTACAGCCCGGTTTCTCAGAGACGTCTGATTCAGTGGCCAAGAGTTTCGTCGTACAATAAAGAACATTACTACATCAGCAGACAGGAGCAGATATTGCCTGCTGTTAGACGGAAATATTCTGGTAGGGGATCTCAAGCACAATCGAAGGGAAGAAGTTGATGTACGGGTAAGTAAGCTGGACTGACTGGAGGGGGGTTGATGGTAGAACGCCAGAATCACCGTCAAGCCGTCTTGAGGTGTGGGCTAGTCGACGAAACACTGAGGATGGCAGGCGCCCACTTGTAGTCCCCAGCGATGTACCGTACTTACCTCAATCCAGACGGTTGCCATCCTGGTGAGACCTCACTGTGGTTTATTCCCGGAGCCAGCATCGCACACGTGTGTGCTGATGCGCTACTGAACTGAAAAGCTTCCAGATTTTCACCAGTTGTCTCACCTGCAACATTAAGGCACATTTCGACAGGATGCAAGGTGGCTAGCCAAGGACGGTTTACTTGGCGCCATGATCAGGTGCTGCGATGTTTGACCTTAGCAATGGAAGACAAGCGTAACATGAGCACTAAGTTGCCCCCAGTTTCATAAAAACATTACACACAAAAAACTTCATTCCTCCGCCCAGGAGAGCAACCGTCAGGAAAATGTGTTAAAACCAAGCCCCGCCGAGGACAACTGGACGCTGCTGGCAGATGTTTGTCAACGGCTTATTTTTCCACCTATGATTGCCACCACTAATTTTAGACCAATTGTCTTGTGTTCTGGATCAGCACGCCTTGTTCTCCTGCTAGCGTTAACAGTGCCATGGGCGGATGCTGTACATGAAGCATATGAGAGCGAGGAACTGCGGTCTGCTGAACTAGTCACTGAAGCGGAAGACCGAGGATGGAGAGTCCGGATTTACCCAGTGGAGATTGTTTGTGGAGGATTTGTAGCACACACTACAACCCGCTTTCGCACAGACGTCGGATTCAGTGGCGAAGAGTTGCGTCGCACAGTAAAGACCGTTTCTGAAGCAGCAGAGAGGAGCAGTAAGTGCTTGTTGCTAGACGGAAATATTCTGGTAGGGGATCTCAAGCACAATCGAAGGAAAGAAACGCTGATGTACGAGTAAGTAAGCTGGACTGACTGCAGGGGCGGTGATGGTGGAACACCAGAATCACCGTCGAGCCGTCTTTATATGTGGGCTAGTCGACGAAACACCGAGGATGGTAGGTGCCCACCTGTAGACCCCAGCGATGTACCGTATACCTCAATCGATACGGTTGTTATGCTGGGGAGACTTCACTGTGGTTTCTCCCCGGAGCCAGCATCGCACACGTGTGTGCTGATGCGCTACTGTACTGATTAAAGCTTTCAGCTTCTCAGCAGTTGTTTCGAATCGGTGATATTATGGGGAATGTTCAGCATGGAAGAATGGGTCTTGGTATCAGTTCAGCTCCTCCTACATACCACAAGGCAGCCCCACCTCAACGGAAGAAACTGCTAGTCAACGCATGCAAAAAGCGCAACCACCAGGAAAAGGTGTTAATAAAAGCAAGCCTCGCTAGGACAACTGGAAGATGCTGGCAAATGTTGGTCAACGGCTTATTTTTCCACCTGAGATTGCCACCACTAATCTTCGACCAATTGTCTTTTGTTCTGGATCAGCACGCCTTGTTCAGCTGATAGAGATAACAGTGCCATGGGAGGATGCTGTAAATGAGGCAAAAACTGCTGTATGCTCAACTAGCCAATGAAGCGGAATATGCGTGGAGGAGAGTCAGGGTTTACCGAGTGGAGGATTTGTGGCACACACTACAGCCCGGTTTCTCAGAGACGTCTGATTCAGTGGCCAAGAGTTTCGTCGTACAATAAAGAACATTGCTACATGAGCAGACAGGAGCAGATATTGCCTGCTGTTAGACGGAAATATTCTGGTAGGGGATCTCAAGCACAATCGAAGGGAAGAAGTTGATGTACGGGTAAGTAAGCTGGACTGACTGGAGGGGGGGGGGTTGATGGTAGAACGCCAGAATCACCGTCAAGCCGTCTTGAGGTGTGGGCTAGACAAAACACTGAGGATGGCAGGCGCCCACTTGTAGACCCCAGCGATGTACCGTACTTACCTCAATCCAGACGGTTGCCATGCTGGTGCGACCTCATTGTGGTTTATCCCCGGAGCCAGCATCGCACACGTGTGTGCTGATGCGCTACTGAACTGATTAAAGCTTCCAGATGTTCACCAGTTGTCTCACCTGCAACATTAAGGCACATTTCGACAGGATGCAAGGTGGCTAGCCAAGGACGGTTTACTTGGCGCCATGACCAGGTGCTGCGGATGTTTGACCTTAGCAATGGAAGACAAGCGTAACAGAGCACTAAGTTGCCCCCAGTTTCATAAAAACATTACACACAAAAAACTTCATTCCTCCGCCCAGGAGAGCAACCGTCAGGAAAATGTGTTAAAACCAAGCCCCGCCGAGGACAACTGGACGCTGCTGGCAGATGTTTGTCAACGGCTTATTTTTCCACCTATGATTGCCACCACTAATTTTAGACCAATTGTCTTGTGTTCTGGATCAGCACGCCTTGTTCTCCTGCTAGCGTTAACAGTGCCATGGGCGGATGCATGTACAATGAGGCGTATGAGAGCGAGGAACTGCGGTCTGCTGAACTAGTCACTGAAGCGGAAGACCGAGGATGGAGAGTCCGGATTTACCCAGTGGAGATTGTTTGTGGAGGATTTGTAGCACACACTACAACCCGCTTTCGCACAGACGTCGGATTCACTGGCGAAGAGTTGCGTCGCACAGTAAAGACTGTTTCTGAAGCAGCAGAGAGGAGCAGTAAGTGCTTGTTGCTAGACGGAAATATTCTGGTAGGGGATCTCAAGCACAATCGAAGGAAAGAAACGCTGATGTACGAGTAAGTAAGCTGGACTGACTGCAGGGGCGGTGATGGTGGAACACCAGAATCACCGTCGAGCCGTCTTTATATGTGGGCTAGTCGACGAAACACCGACGATGGCAGGTGCCCACCTGTAGATCCCAGCGATGTACCGTACTTACCTCAATCGATACGGTTGTTATGCTGGGGAGACCTCACTGTGGTTTCTCCCCGGAGCCAGCATCGCACACGTGTGTGCTGATGCGCTACTGTACTGATTAAAGCTTTCAGCTTCTCAGCAGTTGTTTCGAATCGGTGATATTATGGGGAATGTTCAGCATGGAAGAGTGGGTCTTGGTATCAGTTCAGCTCCTCCTACATACCACAAGGCAGCCCCACCTCAACGGAAGAAACTGCTAGTCAACGCATCAAAAAGCGCAACCACCAGGAAAAGGTGTTAATAAAAGCAAGCCTCGCTAGGACAACTGGAAGATGCTGGCAAATGTTGGTCAACGGCTTATTTTTCCACCTGAGATTGCCACCACTAATCTTCGACCAATTGTCTTTTGTTCTGGATCAGCACGCCTTGTTCAGCTGATAGAGATAACAGTGCCATGGGAGGATGCTGTAAATGAGGCATAAACTGCTGTATGCTCAACTAGCCAATGAAGCGGAATATGCGTGGAGGAGAGTCAGGGTTTACCGAGTGGAGGATTTGTGGCACACACACAGCCCGGTTTCTCAGAGACGTCTGATTCAGTGGCCAAGAGTTTCGTCGTACAATAAAGAACATTGCTACATCAGCAGACAGGAGCAGATATTGCCTGCTGTTAGACGGAAATATTCTGGTAGGGGATCTCAAGCACAATCGAAGGGAAGAAGTTGATGTACGGGTAAGTAAGCTGGACTGACTGGAGGGGGGTTGATGGTAGAACGCCAGAATCACCGTCAAGCCGTCTTGAGGTGTGGGCTAGTCGACGAAACACTGAGGATGGCAGGCGCCCACTTGTAGTCCCCAGCGATGTACCGTACTTACCTCAATCCAGACGGTTGCCATCCTGGTGAGACCTCACTGTGGTTTATTCCCCGAGCCAGCATCGCACACGTGTGTGCTGATGCGTTACTGAACTGATTAAAGCTTCCAGATTTTCACCAGTTGTCTCACCTGCAACATTAGGCACATTTCGACAGGATGCAAGGTGGCTAGCCAAGGACGGTTTACTTGGCGCCATGACCAGGTGCTGCGATGTTTGACCTTAGCAATGGAAGACAAGCGTAACATGAGCACTAAGTTGCCCCCAGTTTCATAAAAACATTACACACAAAAAACTTCATTCCTCCGTCCAGGAGAGCAACCGTCAGGAAAATGTGTTAAAACCAAGCCCCGCCGAGGACAACTGGACGCTGCTGGCAGATGTTTGTCAACGGCTTATTTTTCCACCTATGATTGCCACCACTAATTTTAGACCAATTGTCTTGTGTTCTGGATCAGCACGCCTTGTTCTCCTGCTAGCGTTAACATTGCCATGGGCAGATGCATGTACAATGAGGCGTATGAGAGCGAGGAACTGCGGTCTGCTGAACTAGTCACTGAAGCGGAAGACCGAGGATGGAGAGTCCGGATTTACCCAGTGGAGATTGTTTGTGGAGGATTTGTAGCACACACTACAACCCGCTTTCGCACAGACGTCGGATTCAGTGGCGAAGAGTTGCGTCGCACAGTAAAGACCGTTTCTGAAGCAGCAGTAAGTGCTTGTTGCTAGACGGAAATATTCTGGTAGGGGATCTCAAGCACAATCGAAGGAAAGAAACGCTGATGTACGAGTAAGTAAGCTGGACTGACTGGAGGGGCAGTGATGGTGGAACACCAGAATCACCGTCGAGCCGTCTTGATATGTGGGCTAGTCGACGAAACACCGAGGATGGCAGGTGCCCACCTGTAGACCCCTGCAATGTACCGTATACCTCAATCGATACGGTTGTTATGCTGGGGAGACCTCACTGTGGTTTCTCCCCGGAGCCAGCATCGCACACGTGTGTGCTGATGCGCTACTGTACTGATTAAAGCTTTCAGCTTCTCAGCAGTTGTTTCGAATCGGTGATATTATGGGGAATGTTCAGCATGGAAGAGTGGGTCTTGGTATCAGTTCAGCTCCTCCTACATACCACAAGGCAGCCCCACCTCAACGGAAGAAACTGCTAGTCAACGCATCAAAAAACGCAACCACCAGGAAAAGGTGTTAATAAAAGCAAGCCTCGCTAGGACAACTGGAAGATGCTGGCAAATGTTGGTCAACGGCTTATTTTTCCACCTGAGATTGCCACCACTAATCTTCGACCAATTGTCTTTTGTTCTGGATCAGCACGCCTTGTTCAGCTGATAGAGAACAGTGCATGGGAGGATGCTGTAAATGAGGCATAAACTGCTGTATGCTCAACTAGCCAATGAAGCGGAATATGCGTGGAGGAGAGTCAGGGTTTACCGAGTGGAGGATTTGTGGCACACACTACAGCCCGGTTTCTCAGAGACGTCTGATTCAGTGGCCAAGAGTTTCGTCGTACAATAAAGAACATTGCTACATCAGCAGACAGGAGCAGATATTGCCTGCTGTTAGACGGAAATATTCTGGTAGGGGATCTCAAGCACAATCGAAGGGAAGAAACGTTGATGTACGGGTAAGTAAGATGGACTGACTGGAGGGGGGTTGATGGTAGAACGCCAGAATCACCGTCAAGCCGTCTTGAGGTGTGGGCTAGTCGACGAAACACTGAGGATGGCAGGCGCCCACTTGTAGTCCCCAGCGATGTACCGTACTTACCTCAATCCAGACGGTTGCCATCCTGGTGAGACCTCACTGTGGTTTATTCCCCGAGCCAGCATCGCACACGTGTGTGCTGATGCGTTACTGAACTGATTAAAGCTTCCAGATTTTCACCAGTTGTCTCACCTGCAACATTAGGCACATTTCGACAGGATGCAAGGTGGCTAGCCAAGGACGGTTTACTTGGCGCCATGACCAGGTGCTGCGATGTTTGACCTTAGCAATGGAAGACAAGCGTAACATGAGCACTAAGTTGCCCCCAGTTTCATAAAAACATTACACACAAAAAACTTCATTCCTCCGTCCAGGAGAGCAACCGTCAGGAAAATGTGTTAAAACCAAGCCCCGCCGAGGACAACTGGACGCTGCTGGCAGATGTTTGTCAACGGCTTATTTTTCCACCTATGATTGCCACCACTAATTTTAGACCAATTGTCTTGTGTTCTGGATCAGCACGCCTTGTTCTCCTGCTAGCGTTAACATTGCCATGGGCAGATGCATGTACAATGAGGCGTATGAGAGCGAGGAACTGCGGTCTGCTGAACTAGTCACTGAAGCGGAAGACCGAGGATGGAGAGTCCGGATTTACCCAGTGGAGATTGTTTGTGGAGGATTTGTAGCACACACTACAACCCGCTTTCGCACAGACGTCGGATTCAGTGGCGAAGAGTTGCGTCGCACAGTAAAGACCGTTTCTGAAGCAGCAGTAAGTGCTTGTTGCTAGACGGAAATATTCTGGTAGGGGATCTCAAGCACAATCGAAGGAAAGAAACGCTGATGTACGAGTAAGTAAGCTGGACTGACTGGAGGGGCAGTGATGGTGGAACACCAGAATCACCGTCGAGCCGTCTTGATATGTGGGCTAGTCGACGAAACACCGAGGATGGCAGGTGCCCACCTGTAGACCCCTGCAATGTACCGTATACCTCAATCGATACGGTTGTTATGCTGGGGAGACCTCACTGTGGTTTCTCCCCGGAGCCAGCATCGCACACGTGTGTGCTGATGCGCTACTGTACTGATTAAAGCTTTCAGCTTCTCAGCAGTTGTTTCGAATCGGTGATATTATGGGGAATGTTCAGCATGGAAGAGTGGGTCTTGGTATCAGTTCAGCTCCTCCTACATACCACAAGGCAGCCCCACCTCAACGGAAGAAACTGCTAGTCAACGCATCAAAAAACGCAACCACCAGGAAAAGGTGTTAATAAAAGCAAGCCTCGCTAGGACAACTGGAAGATGCTGGCAAATGTTGGTCAACGGCTTATTTTTCCACCTGAGATTGCCACCACTAATCTTCGACCAATTGTCTTTTGTTCTGGATCAGCACGCCTTGTTCAGCTGATAGAGATAACAGTGCCATGGGAGGATGCTGTAAATGAGGCATAAACTGCTGTATGCTCAACTAGCCAATGAAGCGGAATATGCGTGGAGGAGAGTCAGGGTTTACCGAGTGGAGGATTTGTGGCACACACTACAGCCCGGTTTCTCAGAGACGTCTGATTCAGTGGCCAAGAGTTTCGTCGTACAATAAAGAACATTGCTACATCAGCAGACAGGAGCAGATATTGCCTGCTGTTAGACGGAAATATTCTGGTAGGGGATCTCAAGCACAATCGAAGGGAAGAAACGTTGATGTACGGGTAAGTAAGATGGACTTACTGGAGGGGGGTTGATGGTAGAACGCCAGAATCACCGTCAAGCCGCTTGAGGTGTGGGCTAGTCGACGAAACACTGAGGATGGCAGGCGCCCACTTGTAGTCCCCAGCGATGTACCGTACTTACCTCAATCCAGACGGTTGCCATCCTGGTGAGACCTCACTGTGGTTTATTCCCGGAGCCAGCATCGCACACGTGTGTGCTGATGCGCTACTGAACTGATTAAAGCTTCCAGATTTTCACCAGTTGTCTCACCTGCAACATTAAGGCACATTTCGACAGGATGCAAGGTGGCTAGCCAAGGACGGTTTACTTGGCGCCATGACCAGGTGCTGCGGATGTTTGACCTTAGCAATGGAAGACAAGCGTAACAGAGCACTAAGTTGCCCCCAGTTTCATAAAAACATTACACACAAAAAACTTCATTCCTCCGCCCAGGAGAGCAACCGTCAGGAAAATGTGTTAAAACCAAGCCCCGCCGAGGACAACTGGACGCTGCTGGCAGATGTTTGTCAACGGCTTATTTTTCCACCTATGATTGCCACCACTAATTTTAGACCAATTGTCTTGTGTTCTGGATCAGCACGCCTTGTTCTCCTGCTAGCGTTAACAGTGCCATGGGCGGATGCATGTACAATGAGGCGTATGAGAGCGAGGAACTGCGGTCTGCTGAACTAGTCACTGAAGCGGAAGACCGAGGATGGAGAGTCCGGATTTACCCAGTGGAGATTGTTTGAGGAGGATTTGTAGCACACACTACAACCTGCTTTCGCACAGACGTCGGATTCAGTGGCGAAGAGTTGCGTCGCACAGTAAAGACTGTTTCTGAAGCAGCAAAGAGGAGCAGTAGTGCTTGTTGCTAGACGGAAATATTCTGGTAGGGGATCTCAAGCACAATCGAAGGAAAGAAACGCTGATGTACGAGTAAGTAAGCTGGACTGACTGCAGGGGCGGTGATGGTGGAACACCAGAATCACCGTCGAGCCGTCTTGATATGTGGGCTAGTCGACGAAACACCGAGGATGGCAGGTGCCCACCTGTAGACCCCAGCGATGTACCGTATACCTCAATCGATACGGTTGTTATGCTGGGGAGACCTCACTGTGGTTTCTCCCCGGAGCCAGCATCGCACACGTGTGTGCTGATGCGCTACTGTACTGATTAAAGCTTTCAGCTTCTCAGCAGTTGTTTCGAATCGGTGATATTATGGGGAATGTTCAGCATGGAAGAGTGGGTCTTGGTATCAGTTCAGCTCCTCCTACATACCACAAGGCAGCCCCACCTCAACGGAAGAAACTGCTAGTCAACGCATCAAAAAACGCAACCACCAGGAAAAGGTGTTAATAAAAGCAAGCCTCGCTAGGACAACTGGAAGATGCTGGCAAATGTTGGTCAACGGCTTATTTTTCCACCTGAGATTGCCACCACTAATCTTCGACCAATTGTCTTTTGTACTGGATCAGCACGCCTTGTTCAGCTGATAGAGATAACAGTGCCATGGGAGGATGCTGTAAATGAGGCATAAACTGCTGTATGCTCAACTAGCCAATGAAGCGGAATATGCGTGGAGGAGAGTCAGGGTTTACCGAGTGGAGGATTTGTGGCACACACTACAGCCCGGTTTCTCAGAGACGTCTGATTCAGTGGCCAAGAGTTTCGTCGTACAATAAAGAACATTGCTACATCAGCAGACAGGAGCAGATATTGCCTGCTGTTAGACGGAAATATTCTGGTAGGGGATCTCAAGCACAATCGAAGGGAAGAAACGTTGATGTACGGGTAAGTAAGCTGGACTGACTGGAGGGGGGTTGATGGTAGAACGCCAGAATCACCATCAAGCCGTCTTGAGGTGTGGGCTAGTCGACGAAACACTGAGGATGGCAGGCGCCCACTTGTAGTCCCCAGCGATGTACCGTACTTACCTCAATCCAGACGGTTGCCATCCTGGTGAGACCTCACTGTGGTTTATTCCCGGAGCCAGCATCGCACACGTGTGTGCTGATGCGCTACTGAACTGATTAAAGCTTCCAGATTTTCACCAGTTGTCTCACCTGCAACATTAAGGCACATTTCGACAGGATGCAAGGTGGCTAGCCAAGGACGGTTTACTTGGCGCCATGATCAGGTGCTGCGATGTTTGACCTTAGCAATGGAAGACAAGCGTATCATGAGCACTAAGTTGCCCCCAGTTTCATAAAAACATTACACACAAAAAACTTCATTCCTCCGCCCAGGAGAGCAACCGTCAGGAAAATGTGTTAAAACCAAGCCCCGCCGAGGACAACTGGACGCTGCTGGCAGATGTTTGTCAACGGCTTATTTTTCCACCTATGATTGCCACCACTAATTTTAGACCAATTGTCTTGTGTTCTGGATCAGCACGCCTTGTTCTCCTGCTAGCGTTAACAGTGCCATGGGCGGATGCATGTACAATGAGGCGTATGAGAACGAGGAACTGCGGTCTGCTGAACTAGTCACTGAAGCGGAAGACCGAGGATGGAGAGTCCGGATTTACCCAGTGGAGATTGTTTGAGGAGGATTTGTAGCACACACTACAACCTGCTTTCGCACAGACGTCGGATTCAGTGGCGAAGAGTTGCGTCGCACAGTAAAGACTGTTTCTGAAGCAGCAAAGAGGAGCAGTAGTGCTTGTTGCTAGACGGAAATATTCTGGTAGGGGATCTCAAGCACAATCGAAGGAAAGAAACGCTGATGTACGAGTAAGTAAGCTGGACTGACTGCAGGGGCGGTGATGGTGGAACACCAGAATCACCGTCGAGCCGTCTTTATATGTGGGCTAGTCGACGAAACACAGAGGATGGCAGGTGCCCACCTGTAGACCCCAGCGATGTACCGTATACCTCAATCGATACGGTTGTTATGCTGGGGAGACCTCACTGTGGTTTTTCCCCGGAGCCAGCATCGCACACGTGTGTGCTGATGCGCTACTGTACTGATTAAAGCTTTCAGCTTCTCAGCAGTTGTTTCGAATCGGTGATATTATGGGGAATGTTCAGCATGGAAGAGTGGGTCTTGGTATCAGTTCAGCTCCTCCTACATACCACAAGGCAGCCCCACCTCAACGGAAGAAACTGCTAGTCAACGCATCAAAAAACGCAACCACCAGGAAAAGGTGTTAATAAAAGCAAGCCTCGCTAGGACAACTGGAAGATGCTGGCAAATGTTGGTCAACGGCTTATTTTTCCACCTGAGATTGCCACCACTAATCTTCGACCAATTGTCTTTTGTTCTGGATCAGCACGCCTTGTTCAGCTGATAGAGATAACAGTGCCATGGGAGGATGCTGTAAATGAGGCATAAACTGCTGTATGCTCAACTAGCCAATGAAGCGGAATATGCGTGGAGGAGAGTCAGGGTTTACCGAGTGGAGGATTTGTGGCACACACTACAGCCCGGTTTCTCAGAGACGTCTGATTCAGTGGCCAAGAGTTTCGTCGTACAATAAAGAACATTGCTACATCAGCAGACAGGAGCAGATATTGCCTGCTGTTAGACGGAAATATTCTGGTAGGGGATCTCAAGCACAATCGAAGGGAAGAAACGTTGATGTACGGGTAAGTAAGCTGGACTGACTGGAGGGGGGTTGATGGTAGAACGCCAGAATCACCATCAAGCCGTCTTGAGGTGTGGGCTAGTCGACGAAACACTGAGGATGGCAGGCGCCCACTTGTAGTCCCCAGCGATGTACCGTACTTACCTCAATCCAGACGGTTGCCATCCTGGTGAGACCTCACTGTGGTTTATTCCCGGAGCCAGCATCGCACACGTGTGTGCTGATGCGCTACTGAACTGATTAAAGCTTCCAGATTTTCACCAGTTGTCTCACCTGCAACATTAAGGCACATTTCGACAGGATGCAAGGTGGCTAGCCAAGGACGGTTTACTTGGCGCCATGATCAGGTGCTGCGATGTTTGACCTTAGCAATGGAAGACAAGCGTATCATGAGCACTAAGTTGCCCCCAGTTTCATAAAAACATTACACACAAAAAACTTCATTCCTCCGCCCAGGAGAGCAACCGTCAGGAAAATGTGTTAAAACCAAGCCCCGCCGAGGACAACTGGACGCTGCTGGCAGATGTTTGTCAACGGCTTATTTTTCCACCTATGATTGCCACCACTAATTTTAGACCAATTGTCTTGTGTTCTGGATCAGCACGCCTTGTTCTCCTGCTAGCGTTAACAGTGCCATGGGCGGATGCATGTACAATGAGGCGTATGAGAGCGAGGAACTGCGGTCTGCTGAACTAGTCACTGAAGCGGAAGACCGAGGATGGAGAGTCCGGATTTACCCAGTGGAGATTGTTTGTGGAGGATTTGTAGCACACACTACAACCCGCTTTCGCACAGACGTCGGATTCAGTGGCGAAGAGTTGCGTCGCACAGTAAAGACTGTTTCTGAAGCAGCAAAGAGGAGCAGTAAGTGCTTGTTGCTAGACGGAAATATTCTGGTAGGGGATCTCAAGCACAATCGAAGGAAAGAAACGCTGATGTACGAGTAAGTAAGCTGGACTGACTGCAGGGGCGGTGATGGTGGAACACCAGAATCACCGTCGAGCCGTCTTTATATGTGGGCTAGTCGACGAAATACAGAGGATGGCAGGTGCCCACCTGTAGACCCCAGCGATGTACCGTATACCTCAATCGATACGGTTGTTATGCTGGGGAGACCTCACTGTGGTTTCTCCCCGGAGCCAGCATCGCACACGTGTGTGCTGATGCGCTACTGTACTGATTAAAGCTTTCAGCTTCTCAGCAGTTGTTTCGAATCGGTGATATTATGGGGAATGTTCAGCATGGAAGAGTGGGTCTTGGTATCAGTTCAGCTCCTCCTACATACCACAAGGCAGCCCCACCTCAACGGAAGAAACTGCTAGTCAAGGCATCAAAAAGCGCAACCACCAGGAAAAGGTGTTAATAAAAGCAAGCCTCGCATAGGACAACTGGAAGATGCTGGCAAATGTTGGTCAACGGCTTATTTTTCCACCTGAGATTGCCACCACTAATCTTCGACCAATTGTCTTTTGTTCTGGATCAGCACGCCTTGTTCAGCTGATAGAGATAACAGTGCCATGGGAGGATGCTGTAAATGAGGCATAAACTGCTGTATGCTCAACTAGCCAATGAAGCGGAATATGCGTGGAGGAGAGTCAGGGTTTACCGAGTGGAGGATTTGTGGCACACACTACAGCCCGGTTTCTCAGAGACGTCTGATTCAGTGGCCAAGAGTTTCGTCGTACAAAAAAGAACATTGCTACACAGCAGACAGGAGCAGATATTGCCTGCTGTTAGACGGAAATATTCTGGTAGGGGAATCTCAAGCACAATCGAAGGGAAGAAGTTGATGTACGGGTAAGTAAGCTGGACTGACTGGAGGGGGGTTGATGGTAGAACGCCAGAATCACCATCAAGCCGTCTTGAGGTGTGGGCTAGTCGACGAAACACTGAGGATGGCAGGCGCCCACTTGTAGTCCCCAGCGATGTACCGTACTTACCTCAATCCAGACGGTTGCCATCCTGGTGAGACCTCACTGTGGTTTATTCCCGGAGCCAGCATCGCACACGTGTGTGCTGATGCGCTACTGAACTGATTAAAGCTTCCAGATTTTCACCAGTTGTCTCACCTGCAACATTAAGGCACATTTCGACAGGATGCAAGGTGGCTAGCCAAGGACGGTTTACTTGGCGCCATGACCAGGTGCTGCGGATGTTTGACCTTAGCAATGGAAGACAAGCGTAACAGAGCACTAAGTTGCCCCCAGTTTCATAAAAACATTACACACAAAAAACTTCATTCCTCCGCCCAGGAGAGCAACCGTCAGGAAAATGTGTTAAAACCAAGCCCCGCCGAGGACAACTGGACGCTGCTGGCAGATGTTTGTCAACGGCTTATTTTTCCACCTATGATTGCCACCACTAATTTTAGACCAATTGTCTTGTGTTCTGGATCAGCACGCCTTGTTCTCCTGCTAGCGTTAACAGTGCCATGGGCGGATGCATGTACAATGAGGCGTATGAGAGCGAGGAACTGCGGTCTGCTGAACTAGTCACTGAAGCGGAAGACCGAGGATGGAGAGTCCGGATTTACCCAGTGGAGATTGTTTGTGGAGGATTTGTAGCACACACTACAACCCGCTTTCGCACAGACGTCGGATTCAGTGGCGAAGAGTTGCGTCGCACAGTAAAGACTGTTTCTGAAGCAGCAAAGAGGAGCAGTAAGTGCTTGTTGCTAGACGGAAATATTCTGGTAGGGGATCTCAAGCACAATCGAAGGAAAGAAACGCTGATGTACGAGTAAGTAAGCTGGACTGACTGCAGGGGCGGTGATGGTGGAACACCAGAATCACCGTCGAGCCGTCTTTATATGTGGGCTAGTCGACGAAATACAGAGGATGGCAGGTGCCCACCTGTAGACCCCAGCGATGTACCGTATACCTCAATCGATACGGTTGTTATGCTGGGGAGACCTCACTGTGGTTTCTCCCCGGAGCCAGCATCGCACACGTGTGTGCTGATGCGCTACTGTACTGATTAAAGCTTTCAGCTTCTCAGCAGTTGTTTCGAATCGGTGATATTATGGGGAATGTTCAGCATGGAAGAGTGGGTCTTGGTATCAGTTCAGCTCCTCCTACATACCACAAGGCAGCCCCACCTCAACGGAAGAAACTGCTAGTCAACGCATCAAAAAGCGCAACCACCAGGAAAAGGTGTTAATAAAAGCAAGCCTCACTAGGACAACTGGAAGATGCTGGCAAATGTTGGTCAACGGCTTATTTTTCCACCTGAGATTGCCACCACTAATCTTCGACCAATTGTCTTTTGTTCTGGATCAGCACGCCTTGTTCAGCTGATAGAGATAACAGTGCCATGGGAGGATGCTGTAAATGAGGCATAAACTGCTGTATGCTCAACTAGCCAATGAAGCGGAATATGCGTGGAGGAGAGTCAGGGTTTACCGAGTGGAGGATTTGTGGCACACACTACAGCCCGGTTTCTCAGAGACGTCTGATTCAGTGGCCAAGAGTTTCGTCGTACAAAAAAGAACATTGCTACACAGCAGACAGGAGCAGATATTGCCTGCTGTTAGACGGAAATATTCTGGTAGGGGATCTCAAGCACAATCGAAGGGAAGAAGTTGATGTACGGGTAAGTAAGCTGGACTGACTGGAGGGGGGTTGATGGTAGAACGCCAGAATCACCATCAAGCCGTCTTGAGGTGTGGGCTAGTCGACGAAACACTGAGGATGGCAGGCGCCCACTTGTAGTCCCCAGCGATGTACCGTACTTACCTCAATCCAGACGGTTGCCATCCTGGTGAGACCTCACTGTGGTTTATTCGCGGAGCCAGCATCGCACACGTGTGTGCTGATGCGCTACTGAACTGATTAAAGCTTCCAGATTTTCACCAGTTGTCTCACCTGCAACATTAAGGCACATTTCGACAGGATGCAAGGTGGCTAGCCAAGGACGGTTTACTTGGCGCCATGATCAGGTGCTGCGATGTTTGACCTTAGCAATGGAAGACAAGCGTAACATGAGCACTAAGTTGCCCCCAGTTTCATAAAAACATTACACACAAAAAACTTCATTCCTCCGCCCAGGAGAGCAACCGTCAGGAAAATGTGTTAAAACCAAGCCCCGCCGAGGACAACTGGACGCTGCTGGCAGATGTTTGTCAACGGCTTATTTTTCCACCTATGATTGCCACCACTAATTTTAGACCAATTGTCTTGTGTTCTGGATCAGCACGCCTTGTTCTCCTGCTAGCGTTAACAGTGCCATGGGCGGATGCTGTACATGAGGCGTATGAGAGCGAGGAACTGCGGTCTGCTGAACTAGTCACTGAAGCGGAAGACCGAGGATGGAGAGTCCGGATTTACCCAGTGGAGATTGTTTGTGGAGGATTTGTAGCACACACTACAACCTGCTTTCGCACAGACGTCGGATTCAGTGGCGAAGAGTTGCGTCGCACAGTAAAGACCGTTTCTGAAGCAGCAGTAAGTGCTTGTTGCTAGACGGAAATATTCTGGTAGGGGATCTCAAGCACAATCGAAGGAAAGAAACGCTGCTGTACGAGTAAGTAAGCTGGACTGACTGGAGGGGCGGTGATGGTGGAACACCAGAATCACCGTCGAGCCGTCTTGATATGTGGGCTAGTCGACGAAATACCGAGGATGGCAGGTGCCCACCTGTAGACCCCAGCGATGTACCGTATACCTCAATCGATACGGTTGTTATGCTGGGGAGACCTCACTGTGGTTTCTCCCCGGAGCCAGCATCGCACACGTGTGTGCTGATGCGCTACTGTACTGATTAAAGCTTTCAGCTTCTCAGCAGTTGTTTCGAATCGGTGATATTATGGGGAATGTTCAGCATGGAAGAGTGGGTCTTGGTATCAGTTCAGCTCCTCCTACATACCACAAGCAGCCCCACCTCAACGGAAGAAACTGCTAGTCAACGCATCAAAAAACGCAACCACCAGGAAAAGGTGTTAATAAAAGCAAGCCTCGCTAGGACAACTGGAAGATGCTGGCAAATGTTGGTCAACGGCTTATTTTTCCACCTGAGATTGCCACCACTAATCTTCGACCAATTGTCTTTTGTTCTGGATCAGCACGCCTTGTTCAACTGATAGAGAACAGTGCATATGAGGATGCTGTAAATGAGGCATAAACTGCTGTATGCTCAACTAGCCAATGAAGAGGAATATGCGTGGAGGAGAGTCAGGGTTTACCGAGTGGAGGATTTGTGGCACACACTACAGCCCGGTTTCTCAGAGACGTCTGATTCAGTGGCCAAGAGTTTCGTCGTACAATAAAGAACATTGCTACATCAGCAGACAGGAGCAGATATTGCCTGCTGTTAGACGGAAATATTCTGGTAGGGGATCTCAAGCACAATCGAAGGGAAGAAACGTTGATGTACGGGTAAGTAAGATGGACTGACTGGAGGGGGGTTGATGGTAGAACGCCAGAATCACCGTCAAGCCGCTTGAGGTGTGGGCTAGTCGACGAAACACTGAGGATTGCAGGCGCCCACTTGTAGTCCCCAGCGATGTACCGTACTTACCTCAATCCAGACGGTTGCCATCCTGGTGAGACCTCACTGTGGTTTATTCCCGGAGCCAGCATCGCACACGTGTGTGCTGATGCGCTACTGAACTGATTAAAGCTTCCAGATTTTCACCAGTTGTCTCACCTGCAACATTAAGGCACATTTCGACAGGATGCAAGGTGGCTAGCCAAGGACGGTTTACTTGGCGCCATGACCAGGTGCTGCGGATGTTTGACCTTAGCAATGGAAGACAAGCGTAACAGAGCACTAAGTTGCCCCCAGTTTCATAAAAACATTACACACAAAAAACTTCATTCCTCCGCCCAGGAGAGCAACCGTCAGGAAAATGTGTTAAAACCAAGCCCCGCCGAGGACAACTGGACGCTGCTGGCAGATGTTTGTCAACGGCTTATTTTTCCACCTATGATTGCCACCACTAATTTTAGACCAATTGTCTTGTGTTCTGGATCAGCACGCCTTGTTCTCCTGCTAGCGTTAACAGTGCCATGGGCGGATGCATGTACAATGAGGCGTATGAGAGCGAGGAACTGCGGTCTGCTGAACTAGTCACTGAAGCGGAAGACCGAGGATGGAGAGTCCGGATTTACCCAGTGGAGATTGTTTGTGGAGGATTTGTAGCACACACTACAACCCGCTTTCGCACAGACGTCGGATTCAGTGGAGAAGAGTTGCGTCGCACAGTAAAGACTGTTTCTGAAGCAGCAAAGAGGAGCAGTAAGTGCTTGTTGCTAGACGGAAATATTCTGGTAGGGGATCTCAAGCACAATCGAAGGAAAGAAACGCTGATGTACGAGTAAGTAAGCTGGACTGACTGCAGGGGCGGTGATGGTGGAACACCAGAATCACCGTCGAGCCGTCTTTATATGTGGGCTAGTCGACGAAATACAGAGGATGGCAGGTGCCCACCTGTAGACCCCAGCGATGTACCGTATACCTCAATCGATACGGTTGTTATGCTGGGGAGACCTCACTGTGGTTTCTCCCCGGAGCCAGCATCGCACACGTGTGTGCTGATGCGCTACTGTACTGATTAAAGCTTTCAGCTTCTCAGCAGTTGTTTCGAATCGGTGATATTATGGGGAATGTTCAGCATGGAAGAGTGGGTCTTGGTATCAGTTCAGCTCCTCCTACATACCACAAGGCAGCCCCACCTCAACGGAAGAAACTGCTAGTCAACGCATCAAAAAGCGCAACCACCAGGAAAAGGTGTTAATAAAAGCAAGCCTCGCTAGGACAACTGGAAGATGCTGGCAAATGTTGGTCAACAGCTTATTTTTCCACCTGAGATTGCCACCACTAATCTTCGACCAATTGTCTTTTGTTCTGGATCAGCACGCCTTGTTCAACTGATAGAGAACAGTGCATGGGAGGATGCTGTAAATGAGGCATAAACTGCTGTATGCTCAACTAGCCAATGAAGCGGAATATGCGTGGAGGAGAGTCAGGGTTTACCGAGTGGAGGATTTGTGGCACACACTACAGCCCGGTTTCTCAGAGACGTCTGATTCAGTGGCCAAGAGTTTCGTCGTACAATAAAGAACATTGCTACATCAGCAGACAGGAGCAGATATTGCCTGCTGTTAGACGGAAATATTCTGGTAGGGGATCTCAAGCACAATCGAAGGGAAGAAACGTTGATGTACGGGTAAGTAAGATGGACTGACTGGAGGGGGGTTGATGGTAGAACGCCAGAATCACCGTCAAGCCGCTTGAGGTGTGGGCTAGTCGACGAAACACTGAGGATGGCAGGCGCCCACTTGTAGTCCCCAGCGATGTACCGTACTTACCTCAATCCAGACGGTTGCCATCCTGGTGAGACCTCACTGTGGTTTATTCCCGGAGCCAGCATCGCACACGTGTGTGCTGATGCGCTACTGAACTGATTAAAGCTTCCAGATTTTCACCAGTTGTCTCACCTGCAACATTAAGGCACATTTCGACAGGATGCAAGGTGGCTAGCCAAGGACGGTTTACTTGGCGCCATGACCAGGTGCTGCGGATGTTTGACCTTAGCAATTGAAGACATGCGTAACAGAGCACTAAGTTGCCCCCAGTTTCATAAAAACATTACACACAAAAAACTTCATTCCTCCGCCCAGGAGAGCAACCGTCAGGAAAATGTGTTAAAACCAAGCCCCGCCGAGGACAACTGGACGCTGCTGGCAGATGTTTGTCAACGGCTTATTTTTCCACCTATGATTGCCACCACTAATTTTAGACCAATTGTCTTGTGTTCTGGATCAGCACGCCTTGTTCTCCTGCTAGCGTTAACAGTGCCATGGGCGGATGCATGTACAATGAGGCGTATGAGAGCGAGGAACTGCGGTCTGCTGAACTAGTCACTGAAGCGGAAGACCGAGGATGGAGAGTCCGGATTTACCCAGTGGAGATTGTTTGTGGAGGATTTGTAGCACACACTACAACCCGCTTTCGCACAGACGTCGGATTCAGTGGAGAAGAGTTGCGTCGCACAGTAAAGACTGTTTCTGAAGCAGCAAAGAGGAGCAGTAAGTGCTTGTTGCTAGACGGAAATATTCTGGTAGGGGATCTCAAGCACAATCGAAGGAAAGAAACGCTGATGTACGAGTAAGTAAGCTGGACTGACTGCAGGGGCGGTGATGGTGGAACACCAGAATCACCGTCGAGCCGTCTTTATATGTGGGCTAGTCGACGAAATACAGAGGATGGCAGGTGCCCACCTGTAGACCCCAGCGATGTACCGTATACCTCAATCGATACGGTTGTTATGCTGGGGAGACCTCACTGTGGTTTCTCCCCGGAGCCAGCATCGCACACGTGTGTGCTGATGCGCTACTGTACTGATTAAAGCTTTCAGCTTCTCAGCAG
This sequence comes from Acipenser ruthenus, assembly GCF_902713425.1. Taxonomy (NCBI): domain Eukaryota; kingdom Metazoa; phylum Chordata; class Actinopteri; order Acipenseriformes; family Acipenseridae; genus Acipenser; species Acipenser ruthenus. The sequence goes on from NC_081196.1 coordinate 25,230,184, forward strand.
TTGTTTCGAATCGGTGATATTATGGGGAATGTTCAGCATGGAAGAGTGGGTCTTGGTATCAGTTCAGCTCCTCCTACATACCACAAGGCAGCCCCACCTCAACGGAAGAAACTGCTAGTCAACGCATCAAAAAGCGCAACCACCGGGAAAAGGTGTTAATAAAAGCAAGCCTCGCTAGGACAACTGGAAGATGCTGGCAAATGTTGGTCAACGGCTTATTTTTCCACCTGAGATTGCCACCACTAATCTTCGACCAATTGTCTTTTGTTCTGGATCAGCACGCCTTGTTCAGCTGATAGAGATAACAGTGCCATGGGAGGATGCTGTAAACGAGGCATAAACTGCTGTATGCTCAACTAGCCAATGAAGCGGAATATGCGTGGAGGAGAGTCAGGGTTTACCGAGTGGAGGATTTGTGGCACACACTACAGCCCGGTTTCTCAGAGACGTCTGATTCAGTGGCCAAGAGTTTCGTCGTACAAAAAAGAACATTGCTACATCAGCAGACAGGAGCAGATATTGCCTGCTGTTAGACGGAAATATTCTGGTAGGGGATCTCAAGCACAATCGAAGGGAAGAAACGTTGATGTACGGGTAAGTAAGATGGACTGACTGGAGGGGGGTTGATGGTAGAACGCCAGAATCACCGTCAAGCCGCTTGAGGTGTGGGCTAGTCGACGAAACACTGAGGATGGCAGGCGCCCACTTGTAGTCCCCAGCGATGTACCGTACTTACCTCAATCCAGACGGTTGCCATCCTGGTGAGACCTCACTGTGGTTTTTTCCCGGAGCCAGCATCGCACACGTGTGTGCTGATGCGTTACTGAACTGATTAAAGCTTCCAGATTTTCACCAGTTGTCTCACCTGCAACATTAAGGCACATTTCGACAGGATGCAAGGTGGCTAGCCAAGGACGGTTTACTTGGCGCCATGACCAGGTGCTGCGGATGTTTGACCTTAGCAATGGAAGACAAGCGTAACAGAGCACTATGTTGCCCCCAGTTTCATAAAAACATTACACACAAAAAACTTCATTCCTCCGCCCAGGAGAGCAACCGTCAGGAAAATGTGTTAAAACCAAGCCCCGCCGAGGACAACTGGACGCTGCTGGCAGATGTTTGTCAACGGCTTATTTTTCCACCTATGATTGCCACCACTAATTTTAGACCAATTGTCTTGTGTTCTGGATCAGCACGCCTTGTTCTCCTGCTAGCGTTAACAGTGCCATGGGCGGATGCATGTACAATGAGGCGTATGAGAGCGAGGAACTGCGGTCTGCTGAACTAGTCACTGAAGCGGAAGACCGAGGATGGAGAGTCCGGATTTACCCAGTGGAGATTGTTTGAGGAGGATTTGTAGCACACACTACAACCTGCTTTCGCACAGACGTCGGATTCAGTGGCGAAGAGTTGCGTCGCACAGTAAAGACTGTTTCTGAAGCAGCAAAGAGGAGCAGTAGTGCTTGTTGCTAGACGGAAATATTCTGGTAGGGGATCTCAAGCACAATCGAAGGAAAGAAACGCTGATGTACGAGTAAGTAAGCTGGACTGACTGCAGGGGCGGTGATGGTGGAACACCAGAATCACCGTCGAGCCGTCTTTATATGTGGGCTAGTCGACGAAACACAGAGGATGGCAGGTGCCCACCTGTAGACCCCAGCGATGTACCGTATACCTCAATCGATACGGTTGTTATGCTGGGGAGACCTCACTGTGGTTTCTCCCCGGAGCCAGCATCGCACACGTGTGTGCTGATGCGCTACTGTACTGATTAAAGCTTTCAGCTTCTCAGCAGTTGTTTCGAATCGGTGATATTATGGGGAATGTTCAGCATGGAAGAGTGGGTCTTGGTATCAGTTCAGCTCCTCCTACATACCACAAGGCAGCCCCACCTCAACGGAAGAAACTGCTAGTCAACGCATCAAAAAACTCAACCACCAGGAAAAGGTGTTAATAAAAGCAAGCCTCGCTAGGACAACTGGAAGATGCTGGCAAATGTTGGTCAACGGCTTATTTTTCCACCTGAGATTGCCACCACTAATCTTCGACCAATTGTCTTTTGTTCTGGATCAGCACGCCTTGTTGTTCAGCTGATAGAGATAACAGTGCCATGGGAGGATGCTGTAAATGAGGCATAAACTGCTGTATGCTCAACTAGCCAATGAAGCGGAATATGCGTGGAGGAGAGTCAGGGTTTACCGAGTGGAGGATTTGTGGCACACACTACAGCCCGGTTTCTCAGAGACGTCTGATTCAGTGGCCAAGAGTTTCGTCGTACAATAAAGAACATTGCTACATCAGCAGACAGGAGCAGATATTGCCTGCTGTTAGACGGAAATATTCTGGTAGGGGATCTCAAGCACAATCGAAGGGAAGAAACGTTGATGTACGGGTAAGTAAGCTGGACTGACTGGAGGGGGGTTGATGGTAGAACGCCAGAATCACCATCAAGCCGTCTTGAGGTGTGGGCTAGTCGACGAAACACTGAGGATGGCAGGCGCCCACTTGTAGTCCCCAGCGATGTACCGTACTTACCTCAATCCAGACGGTTGCCATCCTGGTGAGACCTCACTGTGGTTTATTCCCGGAGCCAGCATCGCACACGTGTGTGCTGATGCGCTACTGAACTGATTAAAGCTTCCAGATTTTCACCAGTTGTCTCACCTGCAACATTAAGGCACATTTCGACAGGATGCAAGGTGGCTAGCCAAGGACGGTTTACTTGGCGCCATGATCAGGTGCTGCGATGTTTGACCTTAGCAATGGAAGACAAGCGTATCATGAGCACTAAGTTGCCCCCAGTTTCATAAAAACATTACACACAAAAAACTTCATTCCTCCGCCCAGGAGAGCAACCGTCAGGAAAATGTGTTAAAACCAAGCCCCGCCGAGGACAACTGGACGCTGCTGGCAGATGTTTGTCAACGGCTTATTTTTCCACCTATGATTGCCACCACTAATTTTAGACCAATTGTCTTGTGTTCTGGATCAGCACGCCTTGTTCTCCTGCTAGCGTTAACAGTGCCATGGGCGGATGCTGTACATGAGGCGTATGAGAGCGAGGAACTGCGGTCTGCTGAACTAGTCACTGAAGCGGAAGACCGAGGATGGAGAGTCCGGATTTACCCAGTGGAGATTGTTTGAGGAGGATTTGTAGCACACACTACAACCTGCTTTTGCACAGACGTCGGATTCAGTGGCGAAGAGTTGCGTCGCACAGTAAAGACCGTTTCTGAAGCAGCAGAGAGGAGCAGTAAGTGCTTGTTGCTAGACGGAAATATTCTGGTAGGGGATCTCAAGCACAATCGAAGGAAAGAAACGCTGATGTACGAGTAAGTAAGCTGGACTGACTGGAGGGGCGGTGATGGTGGAACACCAGAATCACCGTCGAGCCGTCTTGATATGTGGGCTAGTCGACGAAACACTGAGGATGGCAGGTGCCCACCTGTAGACCCCAGCAATGTACCGTATACCTCAATCGATACGGTTGTTATGCTGGGGAGACCTCACTGTGGTTTCTCCCCGGAGCCAGCATCGCACACGTGTGTGCTGATGCGCTACTGTACTGATTAAAGCTTTCAGCTTCTCAGCAGTTGTTTCGAATCGGTGATATTATGGGGAATGTTCAGCATGGAAGAGTGGGTCTTGGTATCAGTTCAGCTCCTCCTACATACCACAAGGCAGCCCCACCTCAACGGAAGAAACTGCTAGTCAACGCATCAAAAAGCGCAACCACCAGGAAAAGGTGTTAATAAAAGCAAGCCTCGCTAGGACAACTGGAAGATGCTGGCAAATGTTGGTCAACGGCTTATTTTTCCACCTGAGATTGCCACCACTAATCTTCGACCAATTGTCTTTTGTTCTGGATCAGCACGCCTTGTTCAGCTGATAGAGGTAACAGTGCCATGGGAGGATGCTGTAAATGAGGCATAAACTGATGTATGCTCAACTAGCCAATGAAGCGGAATATGCGTGGAGGAGAGTCAGGGTTTACCGAGTGGAGGATTTGTGGCACACACTACAGCCCGGTTTCTCAGAGACGTCTGATTCAGTGGCCAAGAGTTTCGTCGTACAAAAAAGAACATTGCTACACAGCAGACAGGAGCAGATATTGCCTGCTGTTAGACGGAAATATTCTGGTAGGGGATCTCAAGCACAATCGAAGGGAAGAAGTTGATGTACGGGTAAGTAAGCTGGACTGACTGGAGGGGGGTTGATGGTAGAACGCCAGAATCACCATCAAGCCGTCTTGAGGTGTGGGCTAGTCGACGAAACACTGAGGATGGCAGGCGCCCACTTGTAGTCCCCAGCGATGTACCGTACTTACCTCAATCCAGACGGTTGCCATCCTGGTGAGACCTCACTGTGGTTTATTCCCGGAGCCAGCATCGCACACGTGTGTGCTGATGCGCTACTGAACTGATTAAAGCTTCCAGATTTTCACCAGTTGTCTCACCTGCAACATTAAGGCACATTTCGACAGGATGCAAGGTGGCTAGCCAAGGACGGTTTACTTGGCGCCATGACCAGGTGCTGCGGATGTTTGACCTTAGCAATGGAAGACAAGCGTAACAGAGCACTAAGTTGCCCCCAGTTTCATAAAAACATTACACACAAAAAACTTCATTCCTCCGCCCAGGAGAGCAACCGTCAGGAAAATGTGTTAAAACCAAGCCCCGCCGAGGACAACTGGACGCTGCTGGCAGATGTTTGTCAACGGCTTATTTTTCCACCTATGATTGCCACCACTAATTTTAGACCAATTCTCTTGTGTTCTGGATCAGCACGCCTTGTTCTCCTGCTAGCGTTAACAGTGCCATGGGCGGATGCATGTACAATGAGGCGTATGAGAGCGAGGAACTGCGGTCTGCTGAACTAGTCACTGAAGCGGAAGACCGAGGATGGAGAGTCCGGATTTACCCAGTGGAGATTGTTTGTGGAGGATTTGTAGCACACACTACAACCCGCTTTCGCACAGACGTCGGATTCAGTGGCGAAGAGTTGCGTCGCACAGTAAAGACTGTTTCTGAAGCAGCAAAGAGGAGCAGTAAGTGCTTGTTGCTAGACGGAAATATTCTGGTAGGGGATCTCAAGCACAATCGAAGGAAAGAAACGCTGATGTACGAGTAAGTAAGCTGGACTGACTGCAGGGGCGGTGATGGTGGAACACCAGAATCACCGTCGAGCCGTCTTTATATGTGGGCTAGTCGACGAAATACAGAGGATGGCAGGTGCCCACCTGTAGACCCCAGCGATGTACCGTATACCTCAATCGATACGGTTGTTATGCTGGGGAGACCTCACTGTGGTTTCTCCCCGGAGCCAGCATCGCACACGTGTGTGCTGATGCGCTACTGTACTGATTAAAGCTTTCAGCTTCTCAGCAGTTGTTTCGAATCGGTGATATTATGGGGAATGTTCAGCATGGAAGAGTGGGTCTTGGTATCAGTTCAGCTCCTCCTACATACCACAAGGCAGCCCCACCTCAACGGAAGAAACTGCTAGTCAACGCATCAAAAAGCGCAACCACCAGGAAAAGGTGTTAATAAAAGCAAGCCTCGCTAGGACAACTGGAAGATGCTGGCAAATGTTGGTCAACGGCTTATTTTTCCACCTGAGATTGCCACCACTAATCTTCGACCAATTGTCTTTTGTTCTGGATCAGCACGCCTTGTTCAGCTGATAGAGATAACAGTGCCATGGGAGGATGCTGTAAATGAGGCATAAACTGCTGTATGCTCAACTAGCCAATGAAGCGGAATATGCGTGGAGGAGAGTCAGGGTTTACCGAGTGGAGGATTTGTGGCACACACTACAGCCCGGTTTCTCAGAGACGTCTGATTCAGTGGCCAAGAGTTTCGTCGTACAAAAAAGAACATTGCTACATCAGCAGACAGGAGCAGATATTGCCTGCTGTTAGACGGAAATATTCTGGTAGGGGATCTCAAGCACAATCGAAGGGAAGAAACGTTGATGTACGGGTAAGTAAGATGGACTGACTGGATGGGGGTTGATGGTAGAACGCCAGAATCACCGTCAAGCCGCTTGAGGTGTGGGCTAGTCGACGAAACACTGAGGATGGCAGGCGCCCACTTGTAGTCCCCAGCGATGTACCGTACTTACCTCAATCCAGACGGTTGCCATCCTGGTGAGACCTCACTGTGGTTTATTCCCGGAGCCAGCATCGCACACGTGTGTGCTGATGCGCTACTGAACTGATTAAAGCTTCCAGATTTTCACCAGTTGTCTCACCTGCAACATTAAGGCACATTTCGACAGGATGCAAGGTGGCTAGCCAAGGACGGTTTACTTGGCGCCATGACCAGGTGCTGCGGATGTTTGACCTTAGCAATGGAAGACAAGCGTAACAGAGCACTAAGTTGCCCCCAGTTTCATAAAAACATTACACACAAAAAACTTCATTCCTCCGCCCAGGAGAGCAACCGTCAGGAAAATGTGTTTAAACCAAGCCCCGCCGAGGACAACTGGACGCTGCTGGCAGATGTTTGTCAACGGCTTATTTTTCCACCTATGATTGCCACCACTAATTTTAGACCAATTGTCTTGTGTTCTGGATCAGCACGCCTTGTTCTCCTGCTAGCGTTAACAGTGCCATGGGCGGATGCATGTACAATGAGGCGTATGAGAGCGAGGAACTGCGGTCTGCTGAACTAGTCACTGAAGCGGAAGACCGAGGATGGAGAGTCCGGATTTACCCAGTGGAGATTGTTTGTGGAGGATTTGTAGCACACACTACAACCTGCTTTCGCACAGACGTCGGATTCAGTGGCGAAGAGTTGCGTCGCACAGTAAAGACCGTTTCTGAAGCAGCAGTAAGTGCTTGTTGCTAGACGGAAATATTCTGGTAGGGGATCTCAAGCACAATCGAAGGAAAGAAACGCTGATGTACGAGTAAGTAAGCTGGACTGACTGGAGGGGCGGTGATGGTGGAACACCAGAATCACCGTCGAGCCGTCTTGATATGTGGGCTAGTCGACGAAATACCGAGGATGGCAGGTGCCCACCTGTAGACCCCAGCGATGTACCGTATACCTCAATCGATACGGTTGTTATGCTGGGGAGACCTCACTGTGGTTTCTCCCCGGAGCCAGCATCGCACACGTGTGTGCTGATGCGCTACTGTACTGATTAAAGCTTTCAGCTTCTCAGCAGTTGTTTCGAATCGGTGATATTATGGGGAATGTTCAGCATGGAAGAGTGGGTCTTGGTATCAGTTCAGCTCCTCCTACATACCACAAGGCAGCCCCACCTCAACGGAAGAAACTGCTAGTCAACGCATCAAAAAACGCAACCACCAGGAAAAGGTGTTAATAAAAGCAAGCCTCGCTAGGACAACTGGAAGATGCTGGCAAATGTTGGTCAACGGCTTATTTTTCCACCTGAGATTGCCACCACTAATCTTCGACCAATTGTCTTTTGTTCTGGATCAGCACGCCTTGTTCAACTGATAGAGAACAGTGCATGGGAGGATGCTGTAAATGAGGCATAAACTGCTGTATGCTCAACTAGCCAATGAAGCGGAATATGCGTGGAGGAGAGTCAGGGTTTACCGAGTGGAGGATTTGTGGCACACACTACAGCCCGGTTTCTCAGAGACGTCTGATTCAGTGGCCAAGAGTTTCGTCGTACAATAAAGAACATTGCTACATCAGCAGACAGGAGCAGATATTGCCTGCTGTTAGACGGAAATATTCTGGTAGGGGATCTCAAGCACAATCGAAGGGAAGAAACGTTGATGTACGGGTAAGTAAGATGGACTGACTGGAGGGGGGTTGATGGTAGAACGCCAGAATCACCGTCAAGCCGCTTGAGGTGTGGGCTAGTCGACGAAACACTGAGGATGGCAGGCGCCCACTTGTAGTCCCCAGCGATGTACCGTACTTACCTCAATCCAGACGGTTGCCATCCTGGTGAGACCTCACTGTGGTTTATTCCCGGAGCCAGCATCGCACACGTGTGTGCTGATGCGCTACTGAACTGATTAAAGCTTCCAGATTTTCACCAGTTGTCTCACCTGCAACATTAAGGCACATTTCGACAGGATGCAAGGTGGCTAGCCAAGGACGGTTTACTTGGCGCCATGACCAGGTGCTGCGGATGTTTGACCTTAGCAATGGAAGACAAGCGTAACAGAGCACTAAGTTGCCCCCAGTTTCATAAAAACATTACACACAAAAAACTTCATTCCTCCGCCCAGGAGAGCAACCGTCAGGAAAATGTGTTAAAACCAAGCCCCGCCGAGGACAACTGGACGCTGCTGGCAGATGTTTGTCAACGGCTTATTTTTCCACCTATGATTGCCACCACTAATTTTAGACCAATTGTCTTGTGTTCTGGATCAGCACGCCTTGTTCTCCTGCTAGCGTTAACAGTGCCATGGGCGGATGCATGTACAATGAGGCGTATGAGAGCGAGGAACTGCGGTCTGCTGAACTAGTCACTGAAGCGGAAGACCGAGGATGGAGAGTCCGGATTTACCCAGTGGAGATTGTTTGTGGAGGATTTGTAGCACACACTACAACCCGCTTTCGCACAGACGTCGGATTCAGTGGCGAAGAGTTGCGTCGCACAGTAAAGACTGTTTCTGAAGCAGCAAAGAGGAGCAGTAAGTGCTTGTTGCTAGACGGAAATATTCTGGTAGGGGATCTCAAGCACAATCGAAGGAAAGAAACGCTGATGTACGAGTAAGTAAGCTGGACTGACTGCAGGGGCGGTGATGGTGGAACACCAGAATCACCGTCGAGCCGTCTTTATATGTGGGTTAGTCGACGAAATACAGAGGATGGCAGGTGCCCACCTGTAGACCCCAGCGATGTACCGTATACCTCAATCGATACGGTTGTTATGCTGGGGAGACCTCACTGTGGTTTCTCCCCGGAGCCAGCATCGCACACGTGTGTGCTGATGCGCTACTGTACTGATTAAAGCTTTCAGCTTCTCAGCAGTTGTTTCGAATCGGTGATATTATGGGGAATGTTCAGCATGGAAGAGTGGGTCTTGGTATCAGTTCAGCTCCTCCTACATACCACAAGGCAGCCCCACCTCAACGGAAGAAACTGCTAGTCAACGCATCAAAAAACGCAACCACCAGGAAAAGGTGTTAATAAAAGCAAGCCTCGCTAGGACAACTGGAAGATGCTGGCAAATGTTGGTCAACGGCTTATTTTTCCACCTGAGATTGCCACCACTAATCTTCGACCAATTGTCTTTTGTTCTGGATCAGCACGCCTTGTTCAGCTGATAGAGATAACAGTGCCATGGGAGGATGCTGTAAATGAGGCATAAACTGCTGTATGCTCAACTAGCCAATGAAGCGGAATATGCGTGGAGGAGAGTCAGGGTTTACCGAGTGGAGGATTTGTGGCACACACTACAGCCCGGTTTCTCAGAGACGTCTGATTCAGTGGCCAAGAGTTTCGTCGTACAAAAAAGAACATTGCTACACAGCAGACAGGAGCAGATATTGCCTGCTGTTAGACGGAAATATTCTGGTAGGGGATCTCAAGCACAATCGAAGGGAAGAAGTTGATGTACGGGTAAGTAAGCTGGACTGACTGGAGGGGGGTTGATGGTAGAACGCCAGAATCACCATCAAGCCGTCTTGAGGTGTGGGCTAGTCGACGAAACACTGAGGATGGCAGGCGCCCACTTGTAGTCCCCAGCGATGTACCGTACTTACCTCAATCCAGACGGTTGCCATCCTGGTGAGACCTCACTGTGGTTTATTCCCGGAGCCAGCATCGCACACGTGTGTGCTGATGCGCTACTGAACTGATTAAAGCTTCCAGATTTTCACCAGTTGTCTCACCTGCAACATTAAGGCACATTTCGACAGGATGCAAGGTGGCTAGCCAAGGACGGTTTACTTGGCGCCATGATCAGGTGCTGCGATGTTTGACCTTAGCAATGGAAGACAAGCGTAACAGAGCACTAAGTTGCCCCCAGTTTCATAAAAACATTACACACAAAAAACTTCATTCCTCCGCCCAGGAGAGCAACCGTCAGGAAAATGTGTTAAAACCAAGCCCCGCCGAGGACAACTGGACGCTGCTGGCAGATGTTTGTCAACGGCTTATTTTTCCACCTATGATTGCCACCACTAATTTTAGACCAATTGTCTTGTGTTCTGGATCAGCACGCCTTGTTCTCCTGCTAGCGTTAACAGTGCCATGGGCGGATGCTGTACATGAGGCGTATGAGAGCGAGGAACTGCGGTCTGCTGAACTAGTCACTGAAGCGGAAGACCGAGGATGGAGAGTCCGGATTTACCCAGTGGAGATTGTTTGAGGAGGATTTGTAGCACACACTACAACCTGCTTTCGCACAGACGTCGGATTCAGTGGCGAAGAGTTGCGTCGCACAGTAAAGACCGTTTCTGAAGCAGCAGAGAGGAGCAGTAGTGCTTGTTGCTAGACGGAAATATTCTGGTAGGGGATCTCAAGCACAATCGAAGGAAAGAAACGCTGATGTACGAGTAAGTAAGCTGGACTGACTGGAGGGGCGGTGATGGTGGAACACCAGAATCACCGTCGAGCCGTCTTGATATGTGGGCTAGTCGACGAAACACCGAGGATGGCAGGTGCCCACCTGTAGACCCCAGCAATGTACCGTATACCTCAATCGATACGGTTGTTATGCTGGGGAGACCTCACTGTGGTTTCTCCCCGGAGCCAGCATCGCACACGTGTGTGCTGATGCGCTACTGTACTGATTAAAGCTTTCAGCTTCTCAGCAGTTGTTTCGAATCGGTGATATTATGGGGAATGTTCAGCATGGAAGAGTGGGTCTTGGTATCAGTTCAGCTCCTCCTACATACCACAAGGCAGCCCCACCTCAACGGAAGAAACTGCTAGTCAACGCATCAAAAAGCGCAACCACCAGGAAAAGGTGTTAATAAAAGCAAGCCTCGCTAGGACAACTGGAAGATGCTGGCAAATGTTGGTCAACGGCTTATTTTTCCACCTGAGATTGCCACCACTAATCTTCGACCAATTGTCTTTTGTTCTGGATCAGCACGCCTTGTTCAGCTGATAGAGATAACAGTGCCATGGGAGGATGCTGTAAATGAGGCATAAACTGCTGTATGCTCAACTAGCCAATGAAGCGGAATATGCGTGGAGGAGAGTCAGGGTTTACCGAGTGGAGGATTTGTGGCACACACTACAGCCCGGTTTCTCAGAGACGTCTGATTCAGTGGCCAAGAGTTTCGTCGTACAAAAAAGAACATTGCTACATCCGCAGACAGGAGCAGATATTGCCTGCTGTTAGACGGAAATATTCTGGTAGGGGATCTCAAGCACAATCGAAGGGAAGAAGTTGATGTACGGGTAAGTAAGCTGGACTGACTGGAGGGGGGTTGATGGTAGAACGCCAGAATCACCATCAAGCCGTCTTGAGGTGTGGGCTAGTCGACGAAACACTGAGGATGGCAGGCGCCCACTTGTAGTCCCCAGCGATGTACCGTACTTACCTCAATCCAGACGGTTGCCATCCTGGTGAGACCTCACTGTGGTTTATTCCCGGAGCCAGCATCGCACACGTGTGTGCTGATGCGCTACTGAACTGATTAAAGCTTCCAGATTTTCACCAGTTGTCTCACCTGCAACATTAAGGCACATTTTGACAGGATGCAAGGTGGCTAGCCAAGGACGGTTTACTTGGCGCCATGATCAGGTGCTGCGATGTTTGACCTTAGCAATGGAAGACAAGCGTAACATGAGCACTAAGTTGCCCCCAGTTTCATAAAAACATTACACACAAAAAACTTCATTCCTCCGCCCAGGAGAGCAACCGCCAGGAAAATGTGTTAAAACCAAGCCCCGCCGAGGACAACTGGACGCTGCTGGCAGATTTTTGTCAACGGCTTATTTTTCCACCTATGATTGCCACCACTAATTTTAGACCAATTGTCTTGTGTTCTGGATCAGCACGCCTTGTTCTCCTGCTAGCGTTAACAGTGCCATGGGCGGATGCTGTACATGAGGCGTATGAGAGCGAGGAACTGCGGTCTGCTGAACTAGTCACTGAAGCGGAAGACCGAGGATGGAGAGTCCGGATTTACCCAGTGGAGATTGTTTGAGGAGGATTTGTAGCACACACTACAACCCGCTTTCGCACAGACGTCGGATTCAGTGGCGAAGAGTTGCGTCGCACAGTAAAGACCGTTTCAGAAGCAGCAGTAAGTGCTTGTTGCTAGACGGAAATATTCTGGTAGGGGATCTCAAGCACAATCGAAGGAAAGAAACGCTGATGTACGAGTAAGTAAGCTGGACTGACTGGAGGGGTGGTGATGGTGGAACACCAGAATCACCGTCGAGCCGTCTTTATATGTGGGCTAGTCGACGAAACACCGAGGATGGCAGGTGCCCACCTGTAGACCCCAGCGATGTACTGTATACCTCAATCGATACGGTTGTTATGCTGGGGAGACCTCACTGTGGTTTCTCCCCGGAGCCAGCATCGCACACGTGTGTGCTGATGCGCTACTGTACTGATTAAAGCTTTCAGCTTCTCAGCAGTTGTTTCGAATCGGTGATATTATGGGGAATGTTCAGCATGGAAGAGTGGGTCTTGGTATCAGTTCAGCTCCTCCTACATACCACAAGCAGCCCCACCTCAACGGAAGAAACTGCTAGTCAACGCATCAAAAAACGCAACCACCAGGAAAAGGTGTTAATAAAAGCAAGCCTCGCTAGGACAACTGGAAGATGCTGGCAAATGTTGGTCAACAGCTTATTTTTCCACCTGAGATTGCCACCACTAATCTTCGACCAATTGTCTTTTGTTCTGGATCAGCACGCCTTGTTCAGCTGATAGAGATAACAGTGCCATGGGAGGATGCTGTAAATGAGGCATAAACTGCTGTATGCTCAACTAGCCAATGAAGCGGAATATGCGTGGAGGAGAGTCAGGGTTTACCGAGTGGAGGATTTGTGGCACACACACAGCCCGGTTTCTCAGAGACGTCTGATTCAGTGGCCAAGAGTTTCGTCGTACAATAAAGAACATTGCTACATCAGCAGACAGGAGCAGATATTGCCTGCTGTTAGACGGAAATATTCTGGTAGGGGATCTCAAGCACAATCGAAGGGAAGAAGTTGATGTACGGGTAAGTAAGCTGGACTGACTGGAGGGGGGTTGATGGTAGAACGCCAGAATCACCATCAAGCCGTCTTGAGGTGTGGGCTAGTCGACGAAACACTGAGGATGGCAGGCGCCCACTTGTAGTCCCCAGCGATGTACCGTACTTACCTCAATCCAGACGGTTGCCATCCTGGTGAGACCTCACTGTGGTTTATTCCCGGAGCCAGCATCGCACACGTGTGTGCTGATGCGCTACTGAACTGATTAAAGCTTCCAGATTTTCACCAGTTGTCTCACCTGCAACATTAAGGCACATTTTGACAGGATGCAAGGTGGCTAGCCAAGGACGGTTTACTTGGCGCCATGATCAGGTGCTGCGATGTTTGACCTTAGCAATGGAAGACAAGCGTAACATGAGCACTAAGTTGCCCCCAGTTTCATAAAAACATTACACACAAAAAACTTCATTCCTCCGCCCAGGAGAGCAACCGCCAGGAAAATGTGTTAAAACCAAGCCCCGCCGAGGACAACTGGACGCTGCTGGCAGATTTTTGTCAACGGCTTATTTTTCCACCTATGATTGCCACCACTAATTTTAGACCAATTGTCTTGTGTTCTGGATCAGCACGCCTTGTTCTCCTGCTAGCGTTAACAGTGCCATGGGCGGATGCTGTACATGAGGCGTATGAGAGCGAGGAACTGCGGTCTGCTGAACTAGTCACTGAAGCGGAAGACCGAGGATGGAGAGTCCGGATTTACCCAGTGGAGATTGTTTGAGGAGGATTTGTAGCACACACTACAACCCGCTTTCGCACAGACGTCGGATTCAGTGGCGAAGAGTTGCGTCGCACAGTAAAGACCGTTTCTGAAGCAGCAGTAAGTGCTTGTTGCTAGACGGAAATATTCTGGTAGGGGATCTCAAGCACAATCGAAGGAAAGAAACGCTGATGTACGAGTAAGTAAGCTGGACTGACTGGAGGGGTGGTGATGGTGGAACACCAGAATCACCGTCGAGCCGTCTTTATATGTGGGCTAGTCGACGAAACACCGAGGATGGCAGGTGCCCACCTGTAGACCCCAGCGATGTACTGTATACCTCAATCGATACGGTTGTTATGCTGGGGAGACCTCACTGTGGTTTCTCCCCGGAGCCAGCATCGCACACGTGTGTGCTGATGCGCTACTGTACTGATTAAAGCTTTCAGCTTCTCAGCAGTTGTTTCGAATCGGTGATATTATGGGGAATGTTCAGCATGGAAGAGTGGGTCTTGGTATCAGTTCAGCTCCTCCTACATACTACAAGCAGCCCCACCTCAACGGAAGAAACTGCTAGTCAACGCATCAAAAAACGCAACCACCAGGAAAAGGTGTTAATAAAAGCAAGCCTCGCTAGGACAACTGGAAGATGCTGGCAAATGTTGGTCAACGGCTTATTTTTCCACCTGAGATTGCCACCACTAATCTTCGACCAATTGTCTTTTGTTCTGGATCAGCACGCCTTGTTCAGCTGATAGAGATAACAGTGCCATGGGAGGATGCTGTAAATGAGGCATAAACTGCTGTATGCTCAACTAGCCAATGAAGCGGAATATGCGTGGAGGAGAGTCAGGGTTTACCGAGTGGAGGATTTGTGGCACACACACAGCCCGGTTTCTCAGAGACGTCTGATTCAGTGGCCAAGAGTTTCGTCGTACAATAAAGAACATTGCTACATCAGCAGACAGGAGCAGATATTGCCTGCTGTTAGACGGAAATATTCTGGTAGGGGATCTCAAGCACAATCGAAGGGAAGAAGTTGATGTACGGGTAAGTAAGCTGGACTGACTGGAGGGGGGTTGATGGTAGAACGCCAGAATCACCATCAAGCCGTCTTGAGGTGTGGGCTAGTCGACGAAACACTGAGGATGGCAGGCGCCCACTTGTAGTCCCCAGCGATGTACCGTACTTACCTCAATCCAGACGGTTGCCATCCTGGTGAGACCTCACTGTGGTTTATTCCCGGAGCCAGCATCGCACACGTGTGTGCTGATGCGCTACTGAACTGATTAAAGCTTCCAGATTTTCACCAGTTGTCTCACCTGCAACATTAAGGCACATTTCGACAGGATGCAAGGTGGCTAGCCAAGGACGGTTTACTTGGCGCCATGATCAGGTGCTGCGATGTTTGACCTTAGCAATGGAAGACAAGCGTAACATAAGCACTAAGTTGCCCCCAGTTTCATAAAAACATTACACACAAAAAATTTCATTCCTCCGCCCAGGAGAGCAACCGTCAGGAAAATGTGTTAAAACCAAGCCCCGCCGAGGACAACTGGACGCTGCTGGCAGATGTTTGTCAACGGCTTATTTTTCCACCTATGATTGCCACCACTAATTTTAGACCAATTGTCTTGTGTTCTGGATCAGCACGCCTTGTTCTCCTGCTAGCGTTAACAGTGCCATGGGCGGATGCTGTACATGAGGCGTATGAGAGCGAGGAACTGCGGTCTGCTGAACTAGTCACTGAAGCGGAAGACCGAGGATGGAGAGTCCGGATTTACCCAGTGGAGATTGTTTGAGGAGGATTTGTAGCACACACTACAACCTGCTTTTGCACAGACGTCGGATTCAGTGGCGAAGAGTTGCGTCGCACAGTAAAGACCGTTTCTGAAGCAGCAGAGAGGAGCAGTAAGTGCTTGTTGCTAGACGGAAATATTCTGGTAGGGGATCTCAAGCACAATCGAAGGAAAGAAACGCTGATGTACGAGTAAGTAAGCTGGACTGACTGGAGGGGTGGTGATGGTGGAACACCAGAATCACCGTCGAGCCGTCTTGATATGTGGGCTAGTCGACGAAACACTGAGGATGGCAGGTGCCCACCTGTAGACCCCAGCAATGTACCGTATACCTCAATCGATACGGTTGTTATGCTGGGGAGACCTCACTGTGGTTTCTCCCCGGAGCCAGCATCGCACACGTGTGTGCTGATGCGCTACTGTACTGATTAAAGCTTTCAGCTTCTCAGCAGTTGTTTCGAATCGGTGATATTATGGGGAATGTTCAGCATGGAAGAGTGGGTCTTGGTATCAGTTCAGCTCCTCCTACATACCACAAGGCAGCCCCACCTCAACGGAAGAAACTGCTAGTCAACGCATCAAAAAACGCAACCACCAGGAAAAGGTGTTAATAAAAGCAAGCCTCGCTAGGACAACTGGAAGATGCTGGCAAATGTTGGTCAACGGCTTATTTTTCCACCTGAGATTGCCACCACTAATCTTCGACCAATTGTCTTTTGTTCTGGATCAGCACGCCTTGTTCAGCTGATAGAGAACAGTGCATGGGAGGATGCTGTAAATGAGGCATAAACTGCTGTATGCTCAACTAGCCAATGAAGCGGAATATGCGTGGAGGAGAGTCAGGGTTTACCGAGTGGAGGATTTGTGGCACACACTACAGCCCGGTTTCTCAGAGACGTCTGATTCAGTGGCCAAGAGTTTCGTCGTACAATAAAGAACATTGCTACATCAGCAGACAGGAGCAGATATTGCCTGCTGTTAGACGGAAATATTCTGGTAGGGGATCTCAAGCACAATCGAAGGGAAGAAACGTTGATGTACGGGTAAGTAAGCTGGACTGACTGGAGGGGGGTTGATGGTAGAACGCCAGAATCACCGTCAAGCCGCTTGAGGTGTGGGCTAGTCGACGAAACACTGAGGATGGCAGGCGCCCACTTGTAGTCCCCAGCGATGTACCGTACTTACCTCAATCCAGACGGTTGCCATCCTGGTGAGACCTCACTGTGGTTTATTCCCGGAGCCAGCATCGCACACGTGTGTGCTGATGCGCTACTGAACTGATTAAAGCTTCCAGATTTTCACCAGTTGTCTCACCTGCAACATTAAGGCACATTTCGACAGGATGCAAGGTGGCTAGCCAAGGACGGTTTACTTGGCGCCATGACCAGGTGCTGCGGATGTTTGACCTTAGCAATGGAAGACAAGCGTAACAGAGCACTAAGTTGCCCCCAGTTTCATAAAAACATTACACACAAAAAACTTCATTCCTCCGCCCAGGAGAGCAACCGTCAGGAAAATGTGTTAAAACCAAGCCCCGCCGAGGACAACTGGACGCTGCTGGCAGATGTTTGTCAACGGCTTATTTTTCCACCTATGATTGCCACCACTAATTTTAGACCAATTGTCTTGTGTTCTGGATCAGCACGCCTTGTTCTCCTGCTAGCGTTAACAGTGCCATGGGCGGATGCATGTACAATGAGGCGTATGAGAGCGAGGAACTGCGGTCTGCTGAACTAGTCACTGAAGCGGAAGACCGAGGATGGAGAGTCCGGATTTACCCAGTGGAGATTGTTTGTGGAGGATTTGTAGCACACACTACAACCCGCTTTCGCACAGACGTCGGATTCAGTGGCGAAGAGTTGCGTCGCACAGTAAAGACTGTTTCTGAAGCAGCAAAGAGGAGCAGTAAGTGCTTGTTGCTAGACGGAAATATTCTGGTAGGGGATCTCAAGCACAATCGAAGGAAAGAAACGCTGATGTACGAGTAAGTAAGCTGGACTGACTGCAGGGGCGGTGATGGTGGAACACCAGAATCACCGTCGAGCCGTCTTTATATGTGGGCTAGTCGACGAAACACAGAGGATGGCAGGTGCCCACCTGTAGACCCCAGCGATGTACCGTATACCTCAATCGATACGGTTGTTATGCTGGGGAGACCTCACTGTGGTTTCTCCCCGGAGCCAGCATCGCACACGTGTGTGCTGATGCGCTACTGTACTGATTAAAGCTTTCAGCTTCTCAGCAGTTGTTTCGAATCGGTGATATTATGGGGAATGTTCAGCATGGAAGAGTGGGTCTTGGTATCAGTTCAGCTCCTCCTACCACAAGGCAGCCCCACCTCAACGGAAGAAACTGCTAGTCAACGCATCAAAAAGCGCAACCACCAGGAAAAGGTGTTAATAAAAGCAAGCCTCGCTAGGACAACTGGAAGATGCTGGCAAATGTTGGTCAACGGCTTATTTTTCCACCTGAGATTGCCACCACTAATCTTCGACCAATTGTCTTTTGTTCTGGATCAGCACGCCTTGTTCAGCTGATAGAGATAACAGTGCCATGGGAGGATGCTGTAAATGAGGCATAAACTGCTGTATGCTCAACTAGCCAATGAAGCGGAATATGCGTGGAGGAGAGGAGTCAGGGTTTACCGAGTGGAGGATTTGTGGCACACACTACAGCCCGGTTTCTCAGAGACGTCTGATTCAGTGGCCAAGAGTTTCGTCGTACAAAAAAGAACATTGCTACATCAGCAGACAGGAGCAGATATTGCCTGCTGTTAGACGGAAATATTCTGGTAGGGGATCTCAAGCACAATCGAAGGGAAGAAGTTGATGTACGGGTAAGTAAGCTGGACTGACTGGAGGGGGGTTGATGGTAGAACGCCAGAATCACCATCAAGCCGTCTTGAGGTGTGGGCTAGTCGACGAAACACTGAGGATGGCAGGCGCCCACTTGTAGTCCCCAGCGATGTACCGTACTTACCTCAATCCAGACGGTTGCCATCCTGGTGAGACCTCACTGTGGTTTATTCCCGGAGCCAGCATCGCACACGTGTGTGCTGATGCGCTACTGAACTGATTAAAGCTTCCAGATTTTCACCAGTTGTCTCACCTGCAACATTAAGGCACATTTCGACAGGATGCAAGGTGGCTAGCCAAGGACGGTTTACTTGGCGCCATGATCAGGTGCTGCGATGTTTGACCTTAGCAATGGAAGACAAGCGTAACATGAGCACTAAGTTGCCCCCAGTTTCATAAAAACATTACACACAAAAAACTTCATTCCTCCGCCCAGGAGAGCAACCGTCAGGAAAATGTGTTAAAACCAAGCCCCGCCGAGGACAACTGGACGCTGCTGGCAGATGTTTGTCAACGGCTTATTTTTCCACCTATGATTGCCACCACTAATTTTAGACCAATTGTCTTGTGTTCTGGATCAGCACGCCTTGTTCTCCTGCTAGCGTTAACAGTGCCATGGGCGGATGCTGTACATGAGGCGTATGAGAGCGAGGAACTGCGGTCTGCTGAACTAGTCACTGAAGCGGAAGACCGAGGATGGAGAGTCCGGATTTACCCAGTGGAGATTGTTTGAGGAGGATTTGTAGCACACACTACAACCCGCTTTCGCACAGACGTCGGATTCAGTGGCGAAGAGTTGCGTCGCACAGTAAAGACCGTTTCTGAAGCAGCAGTAAGTGCTTGTTGCTAGACGGAAATATTCTGGTAGGGGATCTCAAGCACAATCGAAGGAAAGAAACGCTGATGTACGAGTAAGTAAGCTGGACTGACTGGAGGGGCGGTGATGGTGGAACACCAGAATCACCGTCGAGCCGTCTTGATATGTGGGCTAGTCGACGAAACACCGAGGATGGCAGGTGCCCACCTGTAGACCCCAGCGATGTACCGTATACCTCAATCGATACGGTTGTTATGCTGGGGAGACCTCACTGTGGTTTCTCCCCGGAGCCAGCATCGCACACGTGTGTGCTGATGCGCTACTGTACTGATTAAAGCTTTCAGCTTCTCAGCAGTTGTTTCGAATCGGTGATATTATGGGGAATGTTCAGCATGGAAGAGTGGGTCTTGGTATCAGTTCAGCTCCTCCTACATACCACAAGCAGCCCCACCTCAACGGAAGAAACTGCTAGTCAACGCATCAAAAAACGCAACCACCAGGAAAAGGTGTTAATAAAAGCAAGCCTCGCTAGGACAACTGGAAGATGCTGGCAAATGTTGGTCAACGGCTTATTTTTCCACCTGAGATTGCCACCACTAATCTTCGACCAATTGTCTTTTGTTCTGGATCAGCACGCCTTGTTCAGCTGATAGAGAACAGTGCATGGGAGGATGCTGTAAATGAGGCATAAACTGCTGTATGCTCAACTAGCCAATGAAGCGGAATATGCGTGGAGGAGAGTCAGGGTTTACCGAGTGGAGGATTTGTGGCACACACTACAGCCCGGTTTCTCAGAGACGTCTGATTCAGTGGCCAAGAGTTTCGTCGTACAATAAAGAACATTGCTACATCAGCAGACAGGAGCAGATATTGCCTGCTGTTAGACGGAAATATTCTGGTAGGGGATCTCAAGCACAATCGAAGGGAAGAAACGTTGATGTACGGGTAAGTAAGCTGGACTGACTGGAGGGGGGTTGATGGTAGAACGCCAGAATCACCGTCAAGCCGCTTGAGGTGTGGGCTAGTCGACGAAACACTGAGGATGGCAGGCGCCCACTTGTAGTCCCCAGCGATGTACCGTACTTACCTCAATCCAGACGGTTGCCATCCTGGTGAGACCTCACTGTGGTTTATTCCCGGAGCCAGCATCGCACACGTGTGTGCTGATGCGCTACTGAACTGATTAAAGCTTCCAGATTTTCACCAGTTGTCTCACCTGCAACATTAAGGCACATTTCGACAGGATGCAAGGTGGCTAGCCAAGGACGGTTTACTTGGCGCCATGACCAGGTGCTGCGGATGTTTGACCTTAGCAATGGAAGACAAGCGTAACAGAGCACTAAGTTGCCCCCAGTTTCATAAAAACATTACACACAAAAAACTTCATTCCTCCGCCCAGGAGAGCAACCGTCAGGAAAATGTGTTAAAACCAAGCCCCGCCGAGGACAACTGGACGCTGCTGGCAGATGTTTGTCAACGGCTTATTTTTCCACCTATGATTGCCACCACTAATTTTAGACCAATTGTCTTGTGTTCTGGATCAGCACGCCTTGTTCTCCTGCTAGCGTTAACAGTGCCATGGGCGGATGCATGTACAATGAGGCGTATGAGAGCGAGGAACTGCGGTCTGCTGAACTAGTCACTGAAGCGGAAGACCGAGGATGGAGAGTCCGGATTTACCCAGTGGAGATTGTTTGTGGAGGATTTGTAGCACACACTACAACCCGCTTTCGCACAGACGTCGGATTCAGTGGCGAAGAGTTGCGTCGCACAGTAAAGACTGTTTCTGAAGCAGCAAAGAGGAGCAGTAAGTGCTTGTTGCTAGACGGAAATATTCTGGTAGGGGATCTCAAGCACAATCGAAGGAAAGAAACGCTGATGTACGAGTAAGTAAGCTGGACTGACTGCAGGGGCGGTGATGGTGGAACACCAGAATCACCGTCGAGCCGTCTTTATATGTGGGCTAGTCGACGAAACACAGAGGATGGCAGGTGCCCACCTGTAGACCCCAGCGATGTACCGTATACCTCAATCGATACGGTTGTTATGCTGGGGAGACCTCACTGTGGTTTCTCCCCGGAGCCAGCATCGCACACGTGTGTGCTGATGCGCTACTGTACTGATTAAAGCTTTCAGCTTCTCAGCAGTTGTTTCGAATCGGTGATATTATGGGGAATGTTCAGCATGGAAGAGTGGGTCTTGGTATCAGTTCAGCTCCTCCTACCACAAGGCAGCCCCACCTCAACGGAAGAAACTGCTAGTCAACGCATCAAAAAGCGCAACCACCAGGAAAAGGTGTTAATAAAAGCAAGCCTCGCTAGGACAACTGGAAGATGCTGGCAAATGTTGGTCAACGGCTTATTTTTCCACCTGAGATTGCCACCACTAATCTTCGACCAATTGTCTTTTGTTCTGGATCAGCACGCCTTGTTCAGCTGATAGAGATAACAGTGCCATGGGAGGATGCTGTAAATGAGGCATAAACTGCTGTATGCTCAACTAGCCAATGAAGCGGAATATGCGTGGAGGAGAGGAGTCAGGGTTTACCGAGTGGAGGATTTGTGGCACACACTACAGCCCGGTTTCTCAGAGACGTCTGATTCAGTGGCCAAGAGTTTCGTCGTACAAAAAAGAACATTGCTACATCAGCAGACAGGAGCAGATATTGCCTGCTGTTAGACGGAAATATTCTGGTAGGGGATCTCAAGCACAATCGAAGGGAAGAAGTTGATGTACGGGTAAGTAAGCTGGACTGACTGGAGGGGGGTTGATGGTAGAACGCCAGAATCACCATCAAGCCGTCTTGAGGTGTGGGCTAGTCGACGAAACACTGAGGATGGCAGGCGCCCACTTGTAGTCCCCAGCGATGTACCGTACTTACCTCAATCCAGACGGTTGCCATCCTGGTGAGACCTCACTGTGGTTTATTCCCGGAGCCAGCATCGCACACGTGTGTGCTGATGCGCTACTGAACTGATTAAAGCTTCCAGATTTTCACCAGTTGTCTCACCTGCAACATTAAGGCACATTTCGACAGGATGCAAGGTGGCTAGCCAAGGACGGTTTACTTGGCGCCATGATCAGGTGCTGCGATGTTTGACCTTAGCAATGGAAGACAAGCGTAACATGAGCACTAAGTTGCCCCCAGTTTCATAAAAACATTACACACAAAAAACTTCATTCCTCCGCCCAGGAGAGCAACCGTCAGGAAAATGTGTTAAAACCAAGCCCCGCCGAGGACAACTGGACGCTGCTGGCAGATGTTTGTCAACGGCTTATTTTTCCACCTATGATTGCCACCACTAATTTTAGACCAATTGTCTTGTGTTCTGGATCAGCACGCCTTGTTCTCCTGCTAGCGTTAACAGTGCCATGGGCGGATGCTGTACATGAGGCGTATGAGAGCGAGGAACTGCGGTCTGCTGAACTAGTCACTGAAGCGGAAGACCGAGGATGGAGAGTCCGGATTTACCCAGTGGAGATTGTTTGAGGAGGATTTGTAGCACACACTACAACCCGCTTTCGCACAGACGTCGGATTCAGTGGCGAAGAGTTGCGTCGCACAGTAAAGACCGTTTCTGAAGCAGCAGTAAGTGCTTGTTGCTAGACGGAAATATTCTGGTAGGGGATCTCAAGCACAATCGAAGGAAAGAAACGCTGATGTACGAGTAAGTAAGCTGGACTGACTGGAGGGGCGGTGATGGTGGAACACCAGAATCACCGTCGAGCCGTCTTGATATGTGGGCTAGTCGACGAAACACCGAGGATGGCAGGTGCCCACCTGTAGACCCCAGCAATGTACCGTATACCTCAATCGATACGGTTGTTATGCTGGGGAGACCTCACTGTGGTTTCTCCCCGGAGCCAGCATCGCACACGTGTGTGCTGATGCGCTACTGTACTGATTAAAGCTTTCAGCTTCTCAGCAGTTGTTTCGAATCGGTGATATTATGGGGAATGTTCAGCATGGAAGAGTGGGTCTTGGTATCAGTTCAGCTCCTCCTACATACCACAAGCAGCCCCACCTCAACGGAAGAAACTGCTAGTCAACGCATCAAAAAACGCAACCACCAGGAAAAGGTGTTAATAAAAGCAAGCCTCGCTAGGACAACTGGAAGATGCTGGCAAATGTTGGTCAACGGCTTATTTTTCCACCTGAGATTGCCACCACTAATCTTCGACCAATTGTCTTTTGTTCTGGATCAGCACGCCTTGTTCAGCTGATAGAGATAACAGTGCCATGGGAGGATGCTGTAAATGAGGCATAAACTGCTGTATGCTCAACTAGCCAATGAAGCGGAATATGCGTGGAGGAGAGTCAGGGTTTACCGAGTGGAGGATTTGTGGCACACACTACAGCCCGGTTTCTCAGAGACGTCTGATTCAGTGGCCAAGAGTTTCGTCGTACAATAAAGAACATTGCTACATCAGCAGACAGGAGCAGATATTGCCTGCTGTTAGACGGAAATATTCTGGTAGGGGATCTCAAGCACAATCGAAGGGAAGAAGTTGATGTACGGGTAAGTAAGCTGGACTGACTGGAGGGGGGTTGATGGTAGAACGCCAGAATCACCATCAAGCCGTCTTGAGGTGTGGGCTAGTCGACGAAACACTGAGGATGGCAGGCGCCCACTTGTAGTCCCCAGCGATGTACCGTACTTACCTCAATCCAGACGGTTGCCATCCTGGTGAGACCTCACTGTGGTTTATTCCCGGAGCCAGCATCGCACACGTGTGTGCTGATGCGCTACTGAACTGATTAAAGCTTCCAGATTTTCACCAGTTGTCTCACCTGCAACATTAAGGCACATTTCGACAGGATGCAAGGTGGCTAGCCAAGGACGGTTTACTTGGCGCCATGATCAGGTGCTGCGATGTTTGACCTTAGCAATGGAAGACAAGCGTAACATGAGCACTAAGTTGCCCCCAGTTTCATAAAAACATTACACACAAAAAACTTCATTCCTCCGCCCAGGAGAGCAACCGTCAGGAAAATGTGTTAAAACCAAGCCCCGCCGAGGACAACTGGACGCTGCTGGCAGATGTTTGTCAACGGCTTATTTTTCCACCTATGATTGCCACCACTAATTTTAGACCAATTGTCTTGTGTTCTGGATCAGCACGCCTTGTTCTCCTGCTAGCGTTAACAGTGCCATGGGCGGATGCATGTACAATGAGGCGTATGAGAGCGAGGAACTGCGGTCTGCTGAACTAGTCACTGAAGCGGAAGACCGAGGATGGAGAGTCCGGATTTACCCAGTGGAGATTGTTTGTGGAGGATTTGTAGCACACACTACAACCCGCTTTCGCACAGACGTCGGATTCAGTGGCGAAGAGTTGCGTCGCACAGTAAAGACTGTTTCTGAAGCAGCAAAGAGGAGCAGTAAGTGCTTGTTGCTAGACGGAAATATTCTGGTAGGGGATCTCAAGCACAATCGAAGGAAAGAAACGCTGATGTACGAGTAAGTAAGCTGGACTGACTGCAGGGGCGGTGATGGTCGAACACCAGAATCACCGTCGAGCCGTCTTTATATGTGGGCTAGTCGACGAAACACAGAGGATGGCAGGTGCCCACCTGTAGACCCCAGCGATGTACCGTATACCTCAATCGATACGGTTGTTATGCTGGGGAGACCTCACTGTGGTTTCTCCCCGGAGCCAGCATCGCACACGTGTGTGCTGATGCGCTACTGTACTGATTAAAGCTTTCAGCTTCTCAGCAGTTGTTTCGAATCGGTGATATTATGGGGAATGTTCAGCATGGAAGAGTGGGTCTTGGTATCAGTTCAGCTCCTCCTACATACCACAAGGCAGCCCCACCTCAACGGAAGAAACTGCTAGTCAACGCATCAAAAAGCGCAACCACCAGGAAAAGGTGTTAATAAAAGCAAGCCTCGCTAGGACAACTGGAAGATGCTGGCAAATGTTGGTCAACGGCTTATTTTTCCACCTGAGATTGCCACCACTAATCTTCGACCAATTGTCTTTTGTTCTGGATCAGCACGCCTTGTTCAGCTGATAGAGATAACAGTGCCATGGGAGGATGCTGTAAATGAGGCATAAACTGCTGTATGCTCAACTAGCCAATGAAGCGGAATATGCGTGGAGGAGAGTCAGGGTTTACCGAGTGGAGGATTTGTGGCACACACTACAGCCCGGTTTCTCAGAGACGTCTGATTCAGTGGCCAAGAGTTTCGTCGTACAAAAAAGAACATTGCTACATCAGCAGACAGGAGCAGATATTGCCTGCTGTTAGACGGAAATATTCTGGTAGGGGATCTCAAGCACAATCGAAGGGAAGAAGTTGATGTACGGGTAAGTAAGCTGGACTGACTGGAGGGGGGTTGATGGTAGAACGCCAGAATCACCATCAAGCCGTCTTGAGGTGTGGGCTAGTCGACGAAACACTGAGGATGGCAGGCGCCCACTTGTAGTCCCCAGCGATGTACCGTACTTACCTCAATCCAGACGGTTGCCATCCTGGTGAGACCTCACTGTGGTTTCTCCCCGGAGCCAGCATCGCACACGTGTGTGCTGATGCGCTACTGAACTGATTAAAGCTTCCAGATTTTCACCAGTTGTCTCACCTGCAACATTAAGGCACATTTCGACAGGATGCAAGGTGGCTAGCCAAGGACGGTTTACTTGGCGCCATGACCAGGTGCTGCGGATGTTTGACCTTAGCAATGGAAGACAAGCGTAACAGAGCACTAAGTTGCCCCCAGTTTCATAAAAACATTACACACAAAAAACTTCATTCCTCCGCCCAGGAGAGCAACCGTCAGGAAAATGTGTTAAAACCAAGCCCCGCCGAGGACAACTGGACGCTGCTGGCAGATGTTTGTCAACGGCTTATTTTTCCACCTATGATTGCCACCACTAATTTTAGACCAATTGTCTTGTGTTCTGGATCAGCACGCCTTGTTCTCCTGCTAGCGTTAACAGTGCCATGGGCGGATGCATGTACAATGAGGCGTATGAGAGCGAGGAACTGCGGTCTGCTGAACTAGTCACTGAAGCGGAAGACCGAGGATGGAGAGTCCGGATTTACCCAGTGGAGATTGTTTGTGGAGGATTTGTAGCACACACTACAACCCGCTTTCGCACAGACGTCGGATTCAGTGGCGAAGAGTTGCGTCGCACAGTAAAGACTGTTTCTGAAGCAGCAAAGAGGAGCAGTAAGTGCTTGTTGCTAGACGGAAATATTCTGGTAGGGGATCTCAAGCACAATCGAAGGAAAGAAACGCTGATGTACGAGTAAGTAAGCTGGACTGACTGCAGGGGCGGTGATGGTCGAACACCAGAATCACCGTCGAGCCGTCTTTATATGTGGGCTAGTCGACGAAACACAGAGGATGGCAGGTGCCCACCTGTAGACCCCAGCGATGTACCGTATACCTCAATCGATACGGTTGTTATGCTGGGGAGACCTCACTGTGGTTTCTCCCCGGAGCCAGCATCGCACACGTGTGTGCTGATGCGCTACTGTACTGATTAAAGCTTTCAGCTTCTCAGCAGTTGTTTCGAATCGGTGATATTATGGGGAATGTTCAGCATGGAAGAGTGGGTCTTGGTATCAGTTCAGCTCCTCCTACATACCACAAGGCAGCCCCACCTCAACGGAAGAAACTGCTAGTCAACGCATCAAAAAGCGCAACCACCAGGAAAAGGTGTTAATAAAAGCAAGCCTCGCTAGGACAACTGGAAGATGCTGGCAAATGTTGGTCAACGGCTTATTTTTCCACCTGAGATTGCCACCACTAATCTTCGACCAATTGTCTTTTGTTCTGGATCAGCACGCCTTGTTCAGCTGATAGAGATAACAGTGCCATGGGAGGATGCTGTAAATGAGGCATAAACTGCTGTATGCTCAACTAGCCAATGAAGCGGAATATGCGTGGAGGAGAGTCAGGGTTTACCGAGTGGAGGATTTGTGGCACACACTACAGCCCGGTTTCTCAGAGACGTCTGATTCAGTGGCCAAGAGTTTCGTCGTACAAAAAAGAACATTGCTACATCAGCAGACAGGAGCAGATATTGCCTGCTGTTAGACGGAAATATTCTGGTAGGGGATCTCAAGCACAATCGAAGGGAAGAAGTTGATGTACGGGTAAGTAAGCTGGACTGACTGGAGGGGGGTTGATGGTAGAACGCCAGAATCACCATCAAGCCGTCTTGAGGTGTGGGCTAGTCGACGAAACACTGAGGATGGCAGGCGCCCACTTGTAGTCCCCAGCGATGTACCGTACTTACCTCAATCCAGACGGTTGCCATCCTGGTGAGACCTCACTGTGGTTTCTCCCCGGAGCCAGCATCGCACACGTGTGTGCTGATGCGCTACTGAACTGATTAAAGCTTCCAGATTTTCACCAGTTGTCTCACCTGCAACATTAAGGCACATTTCGACAGGATGCAAGGTGGCTAGCCAAGGACGGTTTACTTGGCGCCATGACCAGGTGCTGCGGATGTTTGACCTTAGCAATGGAAGACAAGCGTAACATGAGCACTAAGTTGCCCCCAGTTTCATAAAAACATTACACACAAAAAACTTCATTCCTCCGCCCAGGAGAGCAACCGCCAGGAAAATGTGTTAAAACCAAGCCCCGCCGAGGACAACTGGACGCTGCTGGCAGATGTTTGTCAACGGCTTATTTTTCCACCTATGATTGCCACCACTAATTTTAGACCAATTGTCTTGTGTTCTGGATCAGCACGCCTTGTTCTCCTGCTAGCGTTAACAGTGCCATGGGCGGATGCTGTACATGAGGCGTATGAGAGCGAGGAACTGCGGTCTGCTGAACTAGTCACTGAAGCGGAAGACCGAGGATGGAGAGTCCGGATTTACCCAGTGGAGATTGTTTGAGGAGGATTTGTAGCACACACTACAACCCGCTTTCGCACAGACGTCGGATTCAGTGGCGAAGAGTTGCGTCGCACAGTAAAGACCGTTTCTGAAGCAGCAGTAAGTGCTTGTTGCTAGACGGAAATATTCTGGTAGGGGATCTCAAGCACAATCGAAGGAAAGAAACGCTGATGTACGAGTAAGTAAGCTGGACTGACTGGAGGGGCGGTGATGGTGGAACACCAGAATCACCGTCGAGCCGTCTTGATATGTGGGCTAGTCGACGAAACACCGAGGATGGCAGGTGCCCACCTGTAGACCCCAGCAATGTACCGTATACCTCAATCGATACGGTTGTTATGCTGGGGAGACCTCACTGTGGTTTCTCCCCGGAGCCAGCATCGCACACGTGTGTGCTGATGCGCTACTGTACTGATTAAAGCTTTCAGCTTCTCAGCAGTTGTTTCGAATCGGTGATATTATGGGGAATGTTCAGCATGGAAGAGTGGGTCTTGGTATCAGTTCAGCTCCTCCTACATACCACAAGCAGCCCCACCTCAACGGAAGAAACTGCTAGTCAACGCATCAAAAAACGCAACCACCAGGAAAAGGTGTTAATAAAAGCAAGCCTCGCTAGGACAACTGGAAGATGCTGGCAAATGTTGGTCAACGGCTTATTTTTCCACCTGAGATTGCCACCACTAATCTTCGACCAATTGTCTTTTGTTCTGGATCAGCACGCCTTGTTCAGCTGATAGAGATAACAGTGCCATGGGAGGATGCTGTAAATGAGGCATAAACTGCTGTATGCTCAACTAGCCAATGAAGCGGAATATGCGTGGAGGAGAGTCAGGGTTTACCGAGTGGAGGATTTGTGGCACACACACAGCCCGGTTTCTCAGAGACGTCTGATTCAGTGGCCAAGAGTTTCGTCGTACAATAAAGAACATTGCTACATCAGCAGACAGGAGCAGATATTGCCTGCTGTTAGACGGAAATATTCTGGTAGGGGATCTCAAGCACAATCGAAGGGAAGAAGTTGATGTACGGGTAAGTAAGCTGGACTGACTGGAGGGGGGTTGATGGTAGAACGCCAGAATCACCATCAAGCCGTCTTGAGGTGTGGGCTAGTCGACGAAACACTGAGGATGGCAGGCGCCCACTTGTAGTCCCCAGCGATGTACCGTACTTACCTCAATCCAGACGGTTGCCATCCTGGTGAGACCTCACTGTGGTTTATTCCCGGAGCCAGCATCGCACACGTGTGTGCTGATGCGCTACTGAACTGATTAAAGCTTCCAGATTTTCACCAGTTGTCTCACCTGCAACATTAAGGCACATTTCGACAGGATGCAAGGTGGCTAGCCAAGGACGGTTTACTTGGCGCCATGATCAGGTGCTGCGATGTTTGACCTTAGCAATGGAAGACAAGCGTAACATGAGCACTAAGTTGCCCCCAGTTTCATAAAAACATTACACACAAAAAACTTCATTCCTCCGCCCAGGAGAGCAACCGTCAGGAAAATGTGTTAAAACCAAGCCCCGCCGAGGACAACTGGACGCTGCTGGCAGATGTTTGTCAACGGCTTATTTTTCCACCTATGATTGCCACCACTAATTTTAGACCAATTGTCTTGTGTTCTGGATCAGCACGCCTTGTTCTCCTGCTAGCGTTAACAGTGCCATGGGCGGATGTATGTACAATGAGGCGTATGAGAGCGAGGAACTGCGGTCTGCTGAACTAGTCACTGAAGCGGAAGACCGAGGATGGAGAGTCCGGATTTACCCAGTGGAGATTGTTTGTGGAGGATTTGTAGCACACACTACAACCCGCTTTCGCACAGACGTCGGATTCAGTGGCGAAGAGTTGCGTCGCACAGTAAAGACTGTTTCTGAAGCAGCAAAGAGGAGCAGTAAGTGCTTGTTGCTAGACGGAAATATTCTGGTAGGGGATCTCAAGCACAATCGAAGGAAAGAAACGCTGATGTACGAGTAAGTAAGCTGGACTGACTGCAGGGGCGGTGATGGTCGAACACCAGAATCACCGTCGAGCCGTCTTTATATGTGGGCTAGTCGACGAAACACAGAGGATGGCAGGTGCCCACCTGTAGACCCCAGCGATGTACCGTATACCTCAATCGATACGGTTGTTATGCTGGGGAGACCTCACTGTGGTTTCTCCCCGGAGCCAGCATCGCACACGTGTGTGCTGATGCGCTACTGTACTGATTAAAGCTTTCAGCTTCTCAGCAGTTGTTTCGAATCGGTGATATTATGGGGAATGTTCAGCATGGAAGAGTGGGTCTTGGTATCAGTTCAGCTCCTCCTACATACCACAAGGCAGCCCCACCTCAACGGAAGAAACTGCTAGTCAACGCATCAAAAAGCGCAACCACCAGGAAAAGGTGTTAATAAAAGCAAGCCTCGCTAGGACAACTGGAAGATGCTGGCAAATGTTGGTCAACGGCTTATTTTTCCACCTGAGATTGCCACCACTAATCTTCGACCAATTGTCTTTTGTTCTGGATCAGCACGCCTTGTTCAGCTGATAGAGATAACAGTGCCATGGGAGGATGCTGTAAATGAGGCATAAACTGCTGTATGCTCAACTAGCCAATGAAGCGGAATATGCGTGGAGGAGAGTCAGGGTTTACCGAGTGGAGGATTTGTGGCACACACTACAGCCCGGTTTCTCAGAGACGTCTGATTCAGTGGCCAAGAGTTTCGTCGTACAAAAAAGAACATTGCTACATCAGCAGACAGGAGCAGATATTGCCTGCTGTTAGACGGAAATATTCTGGTAGGGGATCTCAAGCACAATCGAAGGGAAGAAACGTTGATTTACGGGTAAGTAAGATGGACTGACTGGAGGGGGGTTGATGGTAGAACGCCAGAATCACCGTCAAGCCGCTTGAGGTGTGGGCTAGTCGACGAAACACTGAGGATGGCAGGCGCCCACTTGTAGTCCCCAGCGATGTACCGTACTTACCTCAATCCAGACGGTTGCCATCCTGGTGAGACCTCACTGTGGTTTATTCCCGGAGCCAGCATCGCACACGTGTGTGCTGATGCGCTACTGAACTGATTAAAGCTTCCAGATTTTCACCAGTTGTCTCACCTGCAACATTAAGGCACATTTCGACAGGATGCAAGGTGGCTAGCCAAGGACGGTTTACTTGGCGCCATGACCAGGTGCTGCGGATGTTTGACCTTAGCAATGGAAGACAAGCGTAACAGAGCACTAAGTTGCCCCCAGTTTCATAAAAACATTACACACAAAAAACTCCATTCCTCCGCCCAGGAGAGCAACCGTCAGGAAAATGTGTTAAAACCAAGCCCCGCCGAGGACAACTGGACGCTGCTGGCAGATGTTTGTCAACGGCTTATTTTTCCACCTATGATTGCCACCACTAATTTTAGACCAATTGTCTTGTGTTCTGGATCAGCACGCCTTGTTCTCCTGCTAGCGTTAACAGTGCCATGGGCGGATGCATGTACAATGAGGCGTATGAGAGCGAGGAACTGCGGTCTGCTGAACTAGTCACTGAAGCGGAAGACCGAGGATGGAGAGTCCGGATTTACCCAGTGGAGATTGTTTGTGGAGGATTTGTAGCACACACTACAACCCGCTTTCGCACAGACGTCGGATTCAGTGGCGAAGAGTTGCGTCGCACAGTAAAGACTGTTTCTGAAGCAGCGAAGAGGAGCAGTAGTGCTTGTTGCTAGACGGAAATATTCTGGTAGGGGATCTCAAGCACAATCGAAGGAAAGAAACGCTGATGTACGAGTAAGTAAGCTGGACTGACTGCAGGGGCGGTGATGGTGGAACACCAGAATCACCGTCGAGCCGTCTTTATATGTGGGCTAGTCGACGAAACACAGAGGATGGCAGGTGCCCACCTGTAGACCCCAGCGATGTACCGTATACCTCAATCGATACGGTTGTTATGCTGGGGAGACCTCACTGTGGTTTCTCCCCGGAGCCAGCATCGCACACGTGTGTGCTGATGCGCTACTGTACTGATTAAAGCTTTCAGCTTCTCAGCAGTTGTTTCGAATCGGTGATATTATGGGGAATGTTCAGCATGGAAGAGTGGGTCTTGGTATCAGTTCAGCTCCTCCTACATACCACAAGGCAGCCCCACCTCAACGGAAGAAACTGCTAGTCAACGCATCAAAAAGCGCAACCACCAGGAAAAGGTGTTAATAAAAGCAAGCCTCGCTAGGACAACTGGAAGATGCTGGCAAATGTTGGTCAACGGCTTATTTTTCCACCTGAGATTGCCACCACTAATCTTCGACCAATTGTCTTTTGTTCTGGATCAGCACGCCTTGTTCAGCTGATAGAGATAACAGTGCCATGGGAGGATGCTGTAAATGAGGCATAAACTGCTGTATGCTCAACTAGCCAATGAAGCGGAATATGCGTGGAGGAGAGTCAGGGTTTACCGAGTGGAGGATTTGTGGCACACACTACAGCCCGGTTTCTCAGAGACGTCTGATTCAGTGGCCAAGAGTTTCGTCGTACAAAAAAGAACATTGCTACATCAGCAGACAGGAGCAGATATTGCCTGCTGTTAGACGGAAATATTCTGGTAGGGGATCTCAAGCACAATCGAAGGGAAGAAGTTGATGTACGGGTAAGTAAGCTGGACTGACTGGAGGGGGGTTGATGGTAGAACGCCAGAATCACCATCAAGCCGTCTTGAGGTGTGGGCTAGTCGACGAAACACTGAGGATGGCAGGCGCCCACTTGTAGTCCCCAGCGATGTACCGTACTTACCTCAATCCAGACGGTTGCCATCCTGGTGAGACCTCACTGTGGTTTATTCCCGGAGCCAGCATCGCACACGTGTGTGCTGATGCGCTACTGAACTGATTAAAGCTTCCAGATTTTCACCAGTTGTCTCACCTGCAACATTAAGGCACATTTCGACAGGATGCAAGGTGGCTAGCCAAGGACGGTTTACTTGGCGCCATGACCAGGTGCTGCGGATGTTTGACCTTAGCAATGGAAGACAAGCGTAACAGAGCACTAAGTTGCCCCCAGTTTCATAAAAACATTACACACAAAAAACTTCATTCCTCCGCCCAGGAGAGCAACCGTCAGGAAAATGTGTTAAAACCAAGCCCCGCCGAGGACAACTGGACGCTGCTGGCAGATGTTTGTCAACGGC
This sequence comes from Acipenser ruthenus, assembly GCF_902713425.1. Taxonomy (NCBI): domain Eukaryota; kingdom Metazoa; phylum Chordata; class Actinopteri; order Acipenseriformes; family Acipenseridae; genus Acipenser; species Acipenser ruthenus. Next base: position 25,263,534 of record NC_081196.1, read on the forward strand.
TTATTTTTCCACCTATGATTGCCACCACTAATTTTAGACCAATTGTCTTGTGTTCTGGATCAGCACGCCTTGTTCTCCTGCTAGCGTTAACAGTGCCATGGGCGGATGCATGTACAATGAGGTGTATGAGAGCGAGGAACTGCGGTCTGCTGAACTAGTCACTGAAGCGGAAGACCGAGGATGGAGAGTCCGGATTTACCCAGTGGAGATTGTTTGTGGAGGATTTGTAGCACACACTACAACCCGCTTTCGCACAGACGTCGGATTCAGTGGCGAAGAGTTGCGTCGCACAGTAAAGACTGTTTCTGAAGCAGCAAAGAGGATCAGTAGTGCTTGTTGCTAGACGGAAATATTCTGGTAGGGGATCTCAAGCACAATCGAAGGAAAGAAACGCTGATGTACGAGTAAGTAAGCTGGACTGACTGCAGGGGCGGTGATGGTCGAACACCAGAATCACCGTCGAGCCGTCTTTATATGTGGGCTAGTCGACGAAACACAGAGGATGGCAGGTGCCCACCTGTAGACCCCAGCGATGTACCGTATACCTCAATCGATACGGTTGTTATGCTGGGGAGACCTCACTGTGGTTTCTCCCCGGAGCCAGCATCGCACACGTGTGTGCTGATGCGCTACTGTACTGATTAAAGCTTTCAGCTTCTCAGCAGTTGTTTCGAATCGGTGATATTATGGGGAATGTTCAGCATGGAAGAGTGGGTCTTGGTATCAGTTCAGCTCCTCCTACATACCACAAGGCAGCCCCACCTCAACGGAAGAAACTGCTAGTCAACGCATCAAAAAGCGCAACCACCAGGAAAAGGTGTTAATAAAAGCAAGCCTCGCTAGGACAACTGGAAGATGCTGGCAAATGTTGGTCAACGGCTTATTTTTCCACCTGAGATTGCCACCACTAATCTTCGACCAATTGTCTTTTGTTCTGGATCAGCACGCCTTGTTCAGCTGATAGAGATAACAGTGCCATGGGAGGATGCTGTAAATGAGGCATAAACTGCTGTATGCTCAACTAGCCGATGAAGCGGAATATGCGTGGAGGAGAGTCAGGGTTTACCGAGTGGAGGATTTGTGGCACACACACAGCCCGGTTTCTCAGAGACGTCTGATTCAGTGGCCAAGAGTTTCGTCGTACAATAAAGAACATTGCTACATCAGCAGACAGGAGCAGATAATGCCTGCTGTTAGACGGAAATATTCTGGTAGGGGATCTCAAGCACAATCGAAGGGAAGAAACGTTGATGTACGGGTAAGTAAGATGGACTGACTGGAGGGGGGTTGATGGTAGAACGCCAGAATCACCGTCAAGCCGCTTGAGGTGTGGGCTAGTCGACGAAACACTGAGGATGGCAGGCGCCCACTTGTAGTCCCCAGCGATGTACCGTACTTACCTCAATCCAGACGGTTGCCATCCTGGTGAGACCTCACTGTGGTTTATTCCCGGAGCCAGCATCGCACACGTGTGTGCTGATGCGCTACTGAACTGATTAAAGCTTCCAGATTTTCACCAGTTGTCTCACCTGCAACATTAAGGCACATTTCGACAGGATGCAAGGTGGCTAGCCAAGGACGGTTTACTTGGCGCCATGATCAGGTGCTGCGATGTTTGACCTTAGCAATGGAAGACAAGCGTAACATGAGCACTAAGTTGCCCCCAGTTTCATAAAAACATTACACACAAAAAACTTCATTCCTCCGCCCAGGAGAGCAACCGTCAGGAAAATGTGTTAAAACCAAGCCCCGCCGAGGACAACTGGACGCTGCTGGCAGATGTTTGTCAACGGCTTATTTTTCCACCTATGATTGCCACCACTAATTTTAGACCAATTGTCTTGTGTTCTGGATCAGCACGCCTTGTTCTCCTGCTAGCGTTAACAGTGCCATGGGCGGATGCTGTACATGAGGCGTATGAGAGCGAGGAACTGCGGTCTGCTGAACTAGTCACTGAAGCGGAAGACCGAGGATGGAGAGTCCGGATTTACCCAGTGGAGATTGTTTGAGGAGGATTTGTAGCACACACTACAACCTGCTTTCGCACAGACGTCGGATTCAGTGGCGAAGAGTTGCGTCGCACAGTAAAGACCGTTTCTGAAGCAGCAGAGAGGAGCAGTAAAGTGCTTGTTGCTAGACGGAAATATTCTGGTAGGGGATCTCAAGCACAATCGAAGGAAAGAAACGCTGATGTACGAGTAAGTAAGCTGGACTGACTGGAGGGGCGGTGATGGTGGAACACCAGAATCACCGTCGAGCCGTCTTGATATGTGGGCTAGTCGACGAAACACCGAGGATGGCAGGTGCCCACCTGTAGACCCCAGCAATGTACCGTATACCTCAATCGATACGGTTGTTATGCTGGGGAGACCTCACTGTGGTTTCTCCCCGGAGCCAGCATCGCACACGTGTGTGCTGATGCGCTACTGTACTGATTAAAGCTTTCAGCTTCTCAGCAGTTGTTTCGAATCGGTGATATTATGGGGAATGTTCAGCATGGAAGAGTGGGTCTTGGTATCAGTTCAGCTCCTCCTACATACCACAAGGCAGCCCCACCTCAACGGAAGAAACTGCTAGTCAACGCATCAAAAAACGCAACCACCAGGAAAAGGTGTTAATAAAAGCAAGCCTCGCTAGGACAACTGGAAGATGCTGGCAAATGTTGGTCAACGGCTTATTTTTCCACCTGAGATTGCCACCACTAATCTTCGACCAATTGTCTTTTGTTCTGGATCAGCACGCCTTGTTCAGCTGATAGAGAACAGTGCATGGGAGGATGCTGTAAATGAGGCATAAACTGCTGTATGCTCAACTAGCCAATGAAGCGGAATATGCGTGGAGGAGAGTCAGGGTTTACCGAGTGGAGGATTTGTGGCACACACACAGCCCGGTTTCTCAGAGACGTCTGATTCAGTGGCCAAGAGTTTCGTCGTACAATAAAGAACATTGCTACATCAGCAGACAGGAGCAGATATTGCCTGCTGTTAGACGGAAATATTCTGGTAGGGGATCTCAAGCACAATCGAAGGGAAGAAACGTTGATGTACGGGTAAGTAAGATGGACTGACTGGAGGGGGGTTGATGGTAGAACGCCAGAATCACCGTTAAGCCGCTTGAGGTGTGGGCTAGTCGACGAAACACTGAGGATGGCAGGCGCCCACTTGTAGTCCCCAGCGATGTACCGTACTTACCTCAATCCAGACGGTTGCCATCCTGGTGAGACCTCACTGTGGTTTATTCCCGGAGCCAGCATCGCACACGTGTGTGCTGATGCGCTACTGAACTGATTAAAGCTTCCAGATTTTCACCAGTTGTCTCACCTGCAACATTAAGGCACATTTCGACAGGATGCAAGGTGGCTAGCCAAGGACGGTTTACTTGGCGCCATGACCAGGTGCTGCGGATGTTTGACCTTAGCAATGGAAGACAAGCGTAACAGAGCACTAAGTTGCCCCCAGTTTCATAAAAACATTACACACAAAAAACTTCATTCCTCCGCCCAGGAGAGCAACCGTCAGGAAAATGTGTTAAAACCAAGCCCCGCCGAGGACAACTGGACGCTGCTGGCAGATGTTTGTCAACGGCTTATTTTTCCACCTATGATTGCCACCACTAATTTTAGACCAATTGTCTTGTGTTCTGGATCAGCACGCCTTGTTCTCCTGCTAGCGTTAACAGTGCCATGGGCGGATGCTGTACATGAGGCGTATGAGAGCGAGGAACTGCGGTCTGCTGAACTAGTCACTGAAGCGGAAGACCGAGGATGGAGAGTCCGGATTTACCCAGTGGAGATTGTTTGAGGAGGATTTGTAGCACACACTACAACCCGCTTTCGCACAGACGTCGGATTCAGTGGCGAAGAGTTGCGTCGCACAGTAAAGACCGTTTCTGAAGCAGCAGAGAGGAGCAGTAAGTGCTTGTTGCTAGACGGAAATATTCTGGTAGGGGATCTCAAGCACAATCGAAGGAAAGAAACGCTGATGTACGAGTAAGTAAGCTGGACTGACTGGAGGGGCGGTGATGGTGGAACACCAGAATCACCGTCGAGCCGTCTTGATATGTGGGCTAGTCGACGAAACACCGAGGATGGCAGGTGCCCACCTGTAGACCCCAGCAATGTACCGTATACCTCAATCGATACGGTTGTTATGCTGGGGAGACCTCACTGTGGTTTCTCCGCGGAGCCAGCATCGCACACGTGTGTGCTGATGCGCTACTGTACTGATTAAAGCTTTCAGCTTCTCAGCAGTTGTTTCGAATCGGTGATATTATGGGGAATGTTCAGCATGGAAGAGTGGGTCTTGGTATCAGTTCAGCTCCTCCTACATACCACAAGGCAGCCCCACCTCAACGGAAGAAACTGCTAGTCAACGCATCAAAAAGCGCAACCACCAGGAAAAGGTGTTAATAAAAGCAAGCCTCGCTAGGACAACTGGAAGATGCTGGCAAATGTTGGTCAACGGCTTATTTTTCCACCTGAGATTGCCACCACTAATCTTCGACCAATTGTCTTTTGTTCTGGATCAGCACGCCTTGTTCAGCTGATAGAGATAACAGTGCCATGGGAGGATGCTGTAAATGAGGCATAAACTGCTGTATGCTCAACTAGCCAATGAAGCGGAATATGCGTGGAGGAGAGTCAGGGTTTACCGAGTGGAGGATTTGTGGCACACACTACAGCCCGGTTTCTCAGAGACGTCTGATTCAGTGGCCAAGAGTTTCGTCGTACAAAAAAGAACATTGCTACACAGCAGACAGGAGCAGATATTGCCTGCTGTTAGACGGAAATATTCTGGTAGGGGATCTCAAGCACAATCGAAGGGAAGAAGTTGATGTACGGGTAAGTAAGCTGGACTGACTGGAGGGGGGTTGATGGTAGAACGCCAGAATCACCATCAAGCCGTCTTGAGGTGTGGGCTAGTCGACGAAACACTGAGGATGGCAGGCGCCCACTTGTAGTCCCCAGCGATGTACCGTACTTACCTCAATCCAGACGGTTGCCATCCTGGTGAGACCTCACTGTGGTTTATTCCCGGAGCCAGCATCGCACACGTGTGTGCTGATGCGCTACTGAACTGATTAAAGCTTCCAGATTTTCACCAGTTGTCTCACCTGCAACATTAAGGCACATTTCGACAGGATGCAAGGTGGCTAGCCAAGGACGGTTTACTTGGCGCCATGATCAGGTGCTGCGATGTTTGACCTTAGCAATGGAAGACAAGCGTAACAGAGCACTAAGTTGCCCCCAGTTTCATAAAAACATTACACACAAAAAACTTCATTCCTCCGCCCAGGAGAGCAACCGTCAGGAAAATGTGTTAAAACCAAGCCCCGCCGAGGACAACTGGACGCTGCTGGCAGATGTTTGTCAACGGCTTATTTTTCCACCTATGATTGCCACCACTAATTTTAGACCAATTGTCTTGTGTTCTGGATCAGCACGCCTTGTTCTCCTGCTAGCGTTAACAGTGCCATGGGCGGATGCATGTAAAATGAGGCGTATGAGAGCGAGGAACTGCGGTCTGCTGAACTAGTCACTGAAGCGGAAGACCGAGGATGGAGAGTCCGGATTTACCCAGTGGAGATTGTTTGAGGAGGATTTGTAGCACACACTACAACCCGCTTTCGCACAGACGTCGGATTCAGTGGCGAAGAGTTGCGTCGCACAGTAAAGACTGTTTCTGAAGCAGCAAAGAGGAGCAGTAAGTGCTTGTTGCTAGAGGGAAATATTCTGGTAGGGGATCTCAAGCACAATCGAAGGAAAGAAACGCTGATGTACGAGTAAGTAAGCTGGACTGACTGCAGGGGCGGTGATGGTGGATCACCAGAATCACCGTCGAGCCGTCTTTATATGTGGGCTAGTCGACGAAATACAGAGGATGGCAGGTGCCCACCTGTAGACCCCAGCGATGTACCGTATACCTCAATCGATACGGTTGTTATGCTGGGGAGACCTCACTGTGGTTTCTCCCCGGAGCCAGCATCGCACACGTGTGTGCTGATGCGCTACTGTACTGATTAAAGCTTTCAGCTTCTCAGCAGTTGTTTCGAATCGGTGATATTATGGGGAATGTTCAGCATGGAAGAGTGGGTCTTGGTATCAGTTCAGCTCCTCCTACATACCACAAGGCAGCCCCACCTCAACGGAAGAAACTGCTAGTCAACGCATCAAAAAGCGCAACCACCAGGAAAAGGTGTTAATAAAAGCAAGCCTCGCTAGGACAACTGGAAGATGCTGGCAAATGTTGGTCAACGGCTTATTTTTCCACCTGAGATTGCCACCACTAATCTTCGACCAATTGTCTTTTGTTCTGGATCAGCACGCCTTGTTCAGCTGATAGAGATAACAGTGCCATGGGAGGATGCTGTAAATGAGGCATAAACTGCTGTATGCTCAACTAGCCAATGAAGCGGAATATGCATGGAGGAGAGTCAGGGTTTACCGAGTGGAGGATTTGTGGCACACACTACAGCCCGGTTTCTCAGAGACGTCTGATTCAGTGGCCAAGAGTTTCGTCGTACAAAAAAGAACATTGCTACACAGCAGACAGGAGCAGATATTGCCTGCTGTTAGACGGAAATATTCTGGTAGGGGATCTCAAGCACAATCGAAGGGAAGAAGTTGATGTACGGGTAAGTAAGCTGGACTGACTGGAGGGGGGTTGATGGTAGAACGCCAGAATCACCATCAAGCCGTCTTGAGGTGTGGGCTAGTCGACGAAACACTGAGGATGGCAGGCGCCCACTTGTAGTCCCCAGCGATGTACCGTACTTACCTCAATCCAGACGGTTGCCATCCTGGTGAGACCTCACTGTGGTTTATTCCCGGAGCCAGCATCGCACACGTGTGTGCTGATGCGCTACTGAACTGATTAAAGCTTCCAGATTTTCACCAGTTGTCTCACCTGCAACATTAAGGCACATTTCGACAGGATGCAAGGTGGCTAGCCAAGGACGGTTTACTTGGCGCCATGATCAGGTGCTGCGATGTTTGACCTTAGCAATGGAAGACAAGCGTAACATGAGCACTAAGTTGCCCCCAGTTTCATAAAAACATTACACACAAAAAACTTCATTCCTCCGCCCAGGAGAGCAACCGTCAGGAAAATGTGTTAAAACCAAGCCCCGCCGAGGACAACTGGACGCTGCTGGCAGATGTTTGTCAACGGCTTATTTTTCCACCTATGATTGCCACCACTAATTTTAGACCAATTGTCTTGTGTTCTGGATCAGCACGCCTTGTTCTCCTGCTAGCGTTAACAGTGCCATGGGCGGATGCTGTACATGAGGCGTATGAGAGCGAGGAACTGCGGTCTGCTGAACTAGTCACTGAAGCGGAAGACCGAGGATGGAGAGTCCGGATTTACCCAGTGGAGATTGTTTGAGGAGGATTTGTAGCACACACTACAACCTGCTTTCGCACAGACGTCGGATTCAGTGGCGAAGAGTTGCGTCGCACAGTAAAGACCGTTTCTGAAGCAGCAGAGAGGAGCAGTAAGTGCTTGTTGCTAGACGGAAATATTCTGGTAGGGGATCTCAAGCACAATCGAAGGAAAGAAACGCTGATGTACGAGTAAGTAAGCTGGACTGACTGGAGGGGCGGTGATGGTGGAACACCAGAATCACCGTCGAGCCGTCTTGATATGTGGGCTAGTCGACGAAACACCGAGGATGGCAGGTGCCCACCTGTAGACCCCAGCAATGTACCGTATACCTCAATCGATACGGTTGTTATGCTGGGGAGACCTCACTGTGGTTTCTCCCCGGAGCCAGCATCGCACACGTGTGTGCTGATGCGCTACTGTACTGATTAAAGCTTTCAGCTTCTCAGCAGTTGTTTCGAATCGGTGATATTATGGGGAATGTTCAGCATGGAAGAGTGGGTATCAGTTCAGCTCCTCCTACATACCACAAGGCAGCCCCACCTCAACGGAAGAAACTGCTAGTCAACGCATCAAAAAGCGCAACCACCAGGAAAAGGTGTTAATAAAAGCAAGCCTCGCTAGGACAACTGGAAGATGCTGGCAAATGTTGGTCAACGGCTTATTTTTCCACCTGAGATTGCCACCACTAATCTTCGACCAATTGTCTTTTGTTCTGGATCAGCACGCCTTGTTCAGCTGATAGAGATAACAGTGCCATGGGAGGATGCTGTAAATGAGGCATAAACTGCTGTATGCTCAACTAGCCAATGAAGCGGAATATGCGTGGAGGAGAGGAGTCAGGGTTTACCGAGTGGAGGATTTGTGGCACACACTACAGCCCGGTTTCTCAGAGACGTCTGATTCAGTGGCCAAGAGTTTCGTCGTACAATAAAGAACATTGCTACATCAGCAGACAGGAGCAGATATTGCCTGCTGTTAGACGGAAATATTCTGGTAGGGGATCTCAAGCACAATCGAAGGGAAGAAACGTTGATGTACGGGTAAGATGGACTGACTGGAGGGGGGTTGATGGTAGAACGCCAGAATCACCGTCAAGCCGCTTGAGGTGTGGGCTAGTCGACGAAACACTGAGGATGGCAGGCGCCCACTTGTAGTCCCCAGCGATGTACCGTACTTACCTCAATCCAGACGGTTGCCATCCTGGTGAGACCTCACTGTGGTTTATTCCCGGAGCCAGCATCGCACACGTGTGTGCTGATGCGCTACTGAACTGATTAAAGCTTCCAGATTTTCACCAGTTGTCTCACCTGCAACATTAAGGCACATTTCGACAGGATGCAAGGTGGCTAGCCAAGGACGGTTTACTTGGCGCCATGACCAGGTGCTGCGGATGTTTGACCTTAGCAATGGAAGACAAGCGTAACAGAGCACTAAGTTGCCCCCAGTTTCATAAAAACATTACACACAAAAAACTTCATTCCTCCGCCCAGGAGAGCAACCGTCAGGAAAATGTGTTAAAACCAAGCCCCGCCGAGGACAACTGGACGCTGCTGGCAGATGTTTGTCAACGGCTTATTTTTCCACCTATGATTGCCACCACTAATTTTAGACCAATTGTCTTGTGTTCTGGATCAGCACGCCTTGTTCTCCTGCTAGCGTTAACAGTGCCATGGGCGGATGCATGTACAATGAGGCGTATGAGAGCGAGGAACTGCGGTCTGCTGAACTAGTCACTGAAGCGGAAGACCGAGGATGGAGAGTCCGGATTTACCCAGTGGAGATTGTTTGTGGAGGATTTGTAGCACACACTACAACCCGCTTTCGCACAGACGTCGGATTCAGTGGCGAAGAGTTGCGTCGCACAGTAAAGACTGTTTCTGAAGCAGCAAAGAGGAGCAGTAAGTGCTTGTTGCTAGACGGAAATATTCTGGTAGGGGATCTCAAGCACAATCGAAGGAAAGAAACGCTGATGTACGAGTAAGTAAGCTGGACTGACTGCAGGGGCGGTGATGGTGGAACACCAGAATCACCATCGAGCCGTCTTTATATGTGGGCTAGTCGACGAAATACAGAGGATGGCAGGTGCCCACCTGTAGACCCCAGCGATGTACCGTATACCTCAATCGATACGGTTGTTATGCTGGGGAGACCTCACTGTGGTTTCTCCCCGGAGCCAGCATCGCACACGTGTGTGCTGATGCGCTACTGTACTGATTAAAGCTTTCAGCTTCTCAGCAGTTGTTTCGAATCGGTGATATTATGGGGAATGTTCAGCATGGAAGAGTGGGTATCAGTTCAGCTCCTCCTACATACCACAAGGCAGCCCCACCTCAACGGAAGAAACTGCTAGTCAACGCATCAAAAAACGCAACCACCAGGAAAAGGTGTTAATAAAAGCAAGCCTCGCTAGGACAACTGGAAGATGCTGGCAAATGTTGGTCAACGGCTTATTTTTCCACCTGAGATTGCCACCACTAATCTTCGACCAGTTGTCTTTTGTTCTGGATCAGCACGCCTTGTTCAGCTGATAGAGAACAGTGCATGGGAGGATGCTGTAAATGAGGCATAAACTGCTTTATGCTCAACTAGCCAATGAAGCGGAATATGCGTGGAGGAGAGTCAGGGTTTACCGAGTGGAGGATTTGTGGCACACACTACAGCCCGGTTTCTCAGAGACGTCTGATTCAGTGGCCAAGAGTTTCGTCGTACAATAAAGAACATTGCTACATCAGCAGACAGGAGCAGATATTGCCTGCTGTTAGACGGAAATATTCTGGTAGGGGATCTCAAGCACAATCGAAGGGAAGAAACGTTGATGTACGGGTAAGTAAGATGGACTGACTTTAGGGGGGTTGATGGTAGAACGCCAGAATCACCATCAAGCCGCTTGAGGTGTGGGCTAGTCGACGAAACACTGAGGATGGCAGGCGCCCACTTGTAGTCCCCAGCGATGTACCGTACTTACCTCAATCCAGACGGTTGCCATCCTGGTGAGACCTCACTGTGGTTTATTCCCGGAGCCAGCATCGCACACGTGTGTGCTGATGCGCTACTGAACTGATTAAAGCTTTCAGATTTTCACCAGTTGTCTCACCTGCAACATTAAGACACATTTCGACAGGATGCAAGGTGGCTAGCCAAGGACGGTTTACTTGGCGCCATGACCAGGTGCTGCGATGTTTGACCTTAGCAATGGAAGACAAGCGTAACAGAGCACTAAGTTGCCCCCAGTTTCATAAAAACATTACACACAAAAAACTTCATTCCTCCGCCCAGGAGAGCAACCGTCAGGAAAATGTGTTAAAACCAAGCCCCGCCGAGGACAACTGGACGCTGCTGGCAGATGTTTGTCAACGGCTTATTTTTCCACCTATGATTGCCACCACTAATTTTAGACCAATTGTCTTGTGTTCTGGATCAGCACGCCTTGTTCTCCTGCTAGCGTTAACAGTGCCATGGGCGGATGCATGTACAATGAGGCGTATGAGAGCGAGGAACTGCGGTCTGCTGAACTAGTCACTGAAGCGGAAGACCGAGGATGGAGAGTCCGGATTTACCCAGTGGAGATTGTTTGTGGAGGATTTGTAGCACACACTACAACCCGCTTTCGCACAGACGTCGGATTCAGTGGCGAAGAGTTGCGTCGCACAGTAAAGACTGTTTCTGAAGCAGCAAAGAGGAGCAGTAAGTGCTTGTTGCTAGACGGAAATATTCTGGTAGGGGATCTCAAGCACAATCGAAGGAAAGAAACGCTGATGTACGAGTAAGTAAGCTGGACTGACTGCAGGGGCGGTGATGGTGGAACACCAGAATCACCGTCGAGCCGTCTTGATATGTGGGCTAGTCGACGAAACACTGAGGATGGCAGGTGCCCACCTGTAGACCCCAGCGATGTACCGTATACCTCAATCGATACGGTTGTTATGCTGGGGAGACCTCACTGTGGTTTCTCCCCGGAGCCAGCATCGCACACGTGTGTGCTGATGCGCTACTGTACTGATTAAAGCTTTCAGCTTCTCAGCAGTTGTTTCGAATCGGTGATATTATGGGGAATGTTCAGCATGGAAGAGTGGGTCTTGGTATCAGTTCAGCTCCTCCTACATACCACAAGGCAGCCCCACCTCAACAGAAGAAACTGCTAGTCAACGCATCAAAAAGCGCAACCACCAGGAAAAGGTGTTAATAAAAGCAAGCCTCGCTAGGACAACTGGAAGATGCTGGCAAATGTTGGTCAACGGCTTATTTTTCCACCTTAGATTGCCACCACTAATCTTCGACCAATTGTCTTTTGTTCTGGATCAGCACGCCTTGTTCAGCTGATAGAGATAACAGTGCCATGGGAGGATGCTGTAAATGAGGCATAAACTGCTGTATGCTCAACTAGCCAATGAAGCGGAATATGCGTGGAGGAGAGTCAGGGTTTACCGAGTGGAGGATTTGTGGCACACACTACAGCCCGGTTTCTCAGAGACGTCTGATTCAGTGGCCAAGAGTTTCGTCGTACAAAAAAGAACATTGCTACATCAGCAGACAGGAGCAGATATTGCCTGCTGTTAGACGGAAATATTCTGGTAGGGGATCTCAAGCACAATCGAAGGGAAGAAGTTGATGTACGGGTAAGTAAGCTGGACTGACTGGAGGGGGGTTGATGGTAGAACGCCAGAATCACCATCAAGCCGTCTTGAGGTGTGGGCTAGTCGACGAAACACTGAGGATGGCAGGCGCCCACTTGTAGTCCCCAGCGATGTACCGTACTTACCTCAATCCAGACGGTTGCCATCCTGGTGAGACCTCACTGTGGTTTATTCCCGGAGCCAGCATCGCACACGTGTGTGCTGATGCGCTACTGAACTGATTAAAGCTTCCAGATTTTCACCAGTTGTCTCACCTGCAACATTAAGGCACATTTCGACAGGATGCAAGGTGGCTAGCCAAGGACGGTTTACTTGGCGCCATGACCAGGTGCTGCGGATGTTTGACCTTAGCAATGGAAGACAAGCGTAACAGAGCACTAAGTTGCCCCCAGTTTCATAAAAACATTACACACAAAAAACTTCATTCCTCCGCCCAGGAGAGCAACCGTCAGGAAAATGTGTTAAAACCAAGCCCCGCCGAGGACAACTGGACGCTGCTGGCAGATGTTTGTCAATGGCTTATTTTTCCACCTATGATTGCCACCACTAATTTTAGACCAATTGTCTTGTGTTCTGGATCAGCACGCCTTGTTCTCCTGCTAGCGTTAACAGTGCCATGGGCGGATGCATGTACAATGAGGCGTATGAGAGCGAGGAACTGCGGTCTGCTGAACTAGTCACTGAAGCGGAAGACCGAGGATGGAGAGTCCGGATTTACCCAGTGGAGATTGTTTGTGGAGGATTTGTAGCACACACTACAACCCGCTTTCGCACAGACGTCGGATTCAGTGGCGAAGAGTTGCGTCGCACAGTAAAGACTGTTTCTGAAGCAGCAAAGAGGAGCAGTAAGTGCTTGTTGCTAGACGGAAATATTCTGGTAGGGGATCTCAAGCACAATCGAAGGAAAGAAACGCTGATGTACGAGTAAGTAAGCTGGACTGACTGCAGGGGCGGTGATGGTGGAACACCAGAATCACCGTCGAGCCGTCTTGATATGTGGGCTAGTCGACGAAACACTGAGGATGGCAGGTGCCCACCTGTAGAGCCCAGCGATGTACCATATACCTCAATCGATACGGTTGTTATGCTGGGGAGACCTCACTGTGGTTTCTCCCCGGAGCCAGCATCGCACACGTGTGTGCTGATGCGCTACTGTACTGATTAAAGCTTTCAGCTTCTCAGCAGTTGTTTCGAATCGGTGATATTATGGGGAATGTTCAGCATGGAAGAGTGGGTCTTGGTATCAGTTCAGCTCCTCCTACATACCACAAGGCAGCCCCACCTCAACAGAAGAAACTGCTAGTCAACATATCAAAAAGCACAACCACCAGGAAAAGGTGTTAATAAAAGCAAGCCTCGCTAGGACAACTGGAAGATGCTGGCAAATGTTGGTCAACGGCTTATTTTTCCACCTTAGATTGCCACCACTAATCTTCGACCAATTGTCTTTTGTTCTGGATCAGCACGCCTTGTTCAGCTGATAGAGATAACAGTGCCATGGGAGGATGCTGTAAATGAGGCATAAACTGCTGTATGCTCAACTAGCCAATGAAGCGGAATATGCGTGGAGGAGAGTCAGGGTTTACCGAGTGGAGGATTTGTGGCACACACTACAGCCCGGTTTCTCAGAGACGTCTGATTCAGTGGCCAAGAGTTTCGTCGTACAAAAAAGAACATTGCTACATCAGCAGACAGGAGCAGATATTGCCTGCTGTTAGACGGAAATATTCTGGTAGGGGATCTCAAGCACAATCGAAGGGAAGAAGTTGATGTACGGGTAAGTAAGCTGGACTGACTGGAGGGGGGTTGATGGTAGAACGCCAGAATCACCATCAAGCCGTCTTGAGGTGTGGGCTAGTCGACGAAACACTGAGGATGGCAGGCGCCCACTTGTAGTCCCCAGCGATGTACCGTACTTACCTCAATCCAGACGGTTGCCATCCTGGTGAGACCTCACTGTGGTTTATTCCCGGAGCCAGCATCGCACACGTGTGTGCTGATGCGCTACTGAACTGATTAAAGCTTCCAGATTTTCACCAGTTGTCTCACCTGCAACATTAAGGCACATTTCGACAGGATGCAAGGTGGCTAGCCAAGGACGGTTTACTTGGCGCCATGACCAGGTGCTGCGGATGTTTGACCTTAGCAATGGAAGACAAGCGTAACAGAGCACTAAGTTGCCCCCAGTTTCATAAAAACATTACACACAAAAAACTTCATTCCTCCGCCCAGGAGAGCAACCGTCAGGAAAATGTGTTAAAACCAAGCCCCGCCGAGGACAACTGGACGCTGCTGGCAGATGTTTGTCAACGGCTTATTTTTCCACCTATGATTGCCACCACTAATTTTAGACCAATTGTCTTGTGTTCTGGATCAGCACGCCTTGTTCTCCTGCTAGCGTTAACAGTGCCATGGGCGGATGCATGTACAATGAGGCGTATGAGAGCGAGGAACTGCGGTCTGCTGAACTAGTCACTGAAGCGGAAGACCGAGGATGGAGAGTCCGGATTTACCCAGTGGAGATTGTTTGTGGAGGATTTGTAGCACACACTACAACCCGCTTTCGCACAGACGTCGGATTCAGTGGCGAAGAGTTGCGTCGCACAGTAAAGACTGTTTCTGAAGCAGCAAAGAGGAGCAGTAAGTGCTTGTTGCTAGACGGAAATATTCTGGTAGGGGATCTCAAGCACAATCGAAGGAAAGAAACGCTGATGTACGAGTAAGTAAGCTGGACTGACTGCAGGGGCGGTGATGGTGGAACACCAGAATCACCGTCGAGCCGTCTTGATATGTGGGCTAGTCGACGAAACACTGAGGATGGCAGGTGCCCACCTGTAGACCCCAGCGATGTACCGTATACCTCAATCGATACGGTTGTTATGCTGGGGAGACCTCACTGTGGTTTCTCCCCGGAGCCAGCATCGCACACGTGTGTGCTGATGCGCTACTGTACTGATTAAAGCTTTCAGCTTCTCAGCAGTTGTTTCGAATCGGTGATATTATGGGGAATGTTCAGCATGGAAGAGTGGGTCTTGGTATCAGTTCAGCTCCTCCTACATACCACAAGGCAGCCCCACCTCAACGGAAGAAACTGCTAGTCAACGCATCAAAAAGCGCAACCACCAGGAAAAGGTGTTAATAAAAGCAAGCCTCGCTAGGACAACTGGAAGATGCTGGCAAATGTTGGTCAACGGCTTATTTTTCCACCTTAGATTGCCACCACTAATCTTCGACCAATTGTCTTTTGTTCTGGATCAGCACGCCTTGTTCAGCTGATAGAGATAACAGTGCCATGGGAGGATGCTGTAAATGAGGCATAAACTGCTGTATGCTCAACTAGCCAATGAAGCGGAATATGCGTGGAGGAGAGTCAGGGTTTACCGAGTGGAGGATTTGTGGCACACACTACAGCCCGGTTTCTCAGAGACGTCTGATTCAGTGGCCAAGAGTTTCGTCGTACAAAAAAGAACATTGCTACATCAGCAGACAGGAGCAGATATTGCCTGCTGTTAGACGGAAATATTCTGGTAGGGGATCTCAAGCACAATCGAAGGGAAGAAGTTGATGTACGGGTAAGTAAGCTGGACTGACTGGAGGGGGGTTGATGGTAGAACGCCAGAATCACCATCAAGCCGTCTTGAGGTGTGGGCTAGTCGACGAAACACTGAGGATGGCAGGCGCCCACTTGTAGTCCCCAGCGATGTACCGTACTTACCTCAATCCAGACGGTTGCCATCCTGGTGAGACCTCACTGTGGTTTATTCCCGGAGCCAGCATCGCACACGTGTGTGCTGATGCGCTACTGAACTGATTAAAGCTTCCAGATTTTCACCAGTTGTCTCACCTGCAACATTAAGGCACATTTCGACAGGATGCAAGGTGGCTAGCCAAGGACGGTTTACTTGGCGCCATGACCAGGTGCTGCGGATGTTTGACCTTAGCAATGGAAGACAAGCGTAACAGAGCACTAAGTTGCCCCCAGTTTCATAAAAACATTACACACAAAAAACTTCATTCCTCCGCCCAGGAGAGCAACCGTCAGGAAAATGTGTTAAAACCAAGCCCCGCCGAGGACAACTGGACGCTGCTGGCAGATGTTTGTCAACGGCTTATTTTTCCACCTATGATTGCCACCACTAATTTTAGACAAATTGTCTTGTGTTCTGGATCAGCACGCCTTGTTCTCCTGCTAGCGTTAACAGTGCCATGGGCGGATGCTGTACATGAGGCGTATGAAAGCGAGGAACTGCGGTCTGCTGAACTAGTCACTGAAGCGGAAGACCGAGGATGGAGAGTCCGGATTTACCCAGTGGAGATTGTTTGAGGAGGATTTGTAGCACACACTACAACCCGCTTTCGCACAGACGTCGGATTCAGTGGCGAAGAGTTGCGTCGCACAGTAAAGACCGTTTCTGAAGCAGCAGAGAGGAGCAGTAAGTGCTTGTTGCTAGACGGAAATATTCTGGTAGGGGATCTCAAGCACAATCGAAGGAAAGAAACGCTGATGTACGAGTAAGTAAGCTGGACTGACTGGAGGGGCGGTGATGGTGGAACACCAGAATCACCGTCGAGCCGTCTTGATATGTGGGCTAGTCGACGAAACACCGAGGATGGCAGGTGCCCACCTGTAGACCCCAGCAATGTACCGTATACCTCAATCGATACGGTTGTTATGCTGGGGAGACCTCACTGTGGTTTCTCCCCGGAGCCAGCATCGCACACGTGTGTGCTGATGCGCTACTGTACTGATTAAAGCTTTCAGCTTCTCAGCAGTTGTTTCGAATCGGTGATATTATGGGGAATGTTCAGCATGGAAGAGTGGGTCTTGGTATCAGTTCAGCTCCTCCTACATAGCACAAGGCAGCCCCACCTCAACGGAAGAAACTGCTAGTCAACGCATCAAAAAGCGCAACCACCAGGAAAAGGTGTTAATAAAAGCAAGCCTCGCTAGGACAACTGGAAGATGCTGGCAAATGTTGGTCAACGGCTTATTTTTCCACCTGAGATTGCCACCACTAATCTTCGACCAATTGTCTTTTGTTCTGGATCAGCACGCCTTGTTCAGCTGATAGAGATAACAGTGCCATGGGAGGATGCTGTAAATGAGGCATAAACTGCTGTATGCTCAACTAGCCAATGAAGCGGAATATGCGTGGAGGAGAGTCAGGGTTTACCGAGTGGAGGATTTGTGGCACACACTACAGCCCGGTTTCTCAGAGACGTCTGATTCAGTGGCCAAGAGTTTCGTCGTACAAAAAAGAACATTGCTACATCAGCAGACAGGAGCAGATATTGCCTGCTGTTAGACGGAAATATTCTGGTAGGGGATCTCAAGCACAATCGAAGGGAAGAAGTTGATGTACGGGTAAGTAAGCTGGACTGACTGGAGGGGGGTTGATGGTAGAACGCCAGAATCACCATCAAGCCGTCTTGAGGTGTGGGCTAGTCGACGAAACACTGAGGATGGCAGGCGCCCACTTGTAGTCCCCAGCGATGTACCGTACTTACCTCAATCCAGACGGTTGCCATCCTGGTGAGACCTCACTGTGGTTTATTCCCGGAGCCAGCATCGCACACGTGTGTGCTGATGCGCTACTGTACTGATTAAAGCTTTCAGCTTCTCAGCAGTTGTTTCGAATCGGTGATATTATGGGGAATGTTCAGCATGGAAGAGTGGGTCTTGGTATCAGTTCAGCTCCTCCTACATAGCACAAGGCAGCCCCACCTCAACGGAAGAAACTGCTAGTCAACGCATCAAAAAGCGCAACCACCAGGAAAAGGTGTTAATAAAAGCAAGCCTCGCTGGACAACTGGAAGATGCTGGCAAATGTTGGTCAACGGCTTATTTTTCCACCTGAGATTGCCACCACTAATCTTCGACCAATTGTCTTTTGTTCTGGATCAGCACGCCTTGTTTAGCTGATAGAGAATAACAGTGCCATGGGAGGATGCTGTAAATGAGGCATAAACTGCTGTATGCTCAACTAGCCAATGAAGCGGAATATGCGTGGAGGAGAGTCAGGGTTTACCGAGTGGAGGATTTGTGGCACACACTACAGCCCGGTTTCTCAGAGACGTCTGATTCAGTGGCCAAGAGTTTCGTCGTACAAAAAAGAACATTGCTACATCAGCAGACAGGAGCAGATATTGCCTGCTGTTAGACGGAAATATTCTGGTAGGGGATCTCAAGCACAATCGAAGGGAAGAAGTTGATGTACGGGTAAGTAAGCTGGACTGACTGGAGGGGGGTTGATGGTAGAACGCCAGAATCACCATCAAGCCGTCTTGAGGTGTGGGCTAGTCGACGAAACACTGAGGATGGCAGGCGCCCACTTGTAGTCCCCAGCGATGTACCGTACTTACCTCAATCCAGACGGTTGCCATCCTGGTGAGACCTCACTGTGGTTTATTCCCGGAGCCAGCATCGCACACGTGTGTGCTGATGCGCTACTGAACTGATTAAAGCTTCCAGATTTTCACCAGTTGTCTCACCTGCAACATTAAGGCACATTTCGACAGGATGCAAGGTGGCTAGCCAAGGACGGTTTACTTGGCGCCATGACCAGGTGCTGCGGATGTTTGACCTTAGCAATGGAAGACAAGCGTAACAGAGCACTAAGTTGCCCCCAGTTTCATAAAAACATTACACACAAAAAACTTCATTCCTCCGCCCAGGAGAGCAACCGTCAGGAAAATGTGTTAAAACCAAGCCCCGCCGAGGACAACTGGACGCTGCTGGCAGATGTTTGTCAACGGCTTATTTTTCCACCTATGATTGCCACCACTAATTTTAGACCAATTGTCTTGTGTTCTGGATCAGCACGCCTTGTTCTCCTGCTAGCGTTAACAGTGCCATGGGCGGATGCATGTACAATGAGGCGTATGAGAGCGAGGAACTGCGGTCTGCTGAACTAGTCACTGAAGCGGAAGACCGAGGATGGAGAGTCCGGATTTACCCAGTGGAGATTGTTTGTGGAGGATTTGTAGCACACACTACAACCCGCTTTCGCACAGACGTCGGATTCAGTGGCGAAGAGTTGCGTCGCACAGTAAAGACTGTTTCTGAAGCAGCAAAGAGGAGCAGTAAGTGCTTGTTGCTAGACGGAAATATTCTGGTAGGGGATCTCAAGCACAATCGAAGGAAAGAAACGCTGATGTACGAGTAAGTAAGCTGGACTGACTGCAGGGGCGGTGATGGTGGAACACCAGAATCACCGTCGAGCCGTCTTTATATGTGGGCTAGTCGACGAAATACAGAGGATGGCAGGTGCCCACCTGTAGACCCCAGCAATGTACCGTATACCTCAATCGATACGGTTGTTATGCTGGGGAGACCTCACTGTGGTTTCTCCCCGGAGCCAGCATCGCACACGTGTGTGCTGATGCGCTACTGTACTGATTAAAGCTTTCAGCTTCTCAGCAGTTGTTTCGAATCGGTGATATTATGGGGAATGTTCAGCATGGAAGAGTGGGTCTTGGTATCAGTTCAGCTCCTCCTACATACCACAAGGCAGCCCCACCTCAACGGAAGAAACTGCTAGTCAACGCATCAAAAAGCGCAACCACCAGGAAAAGGTGTTAATAAAAGCAAGCCTCGCTAGGACAACTGGAAGATGCTGGCAAATGTTGGTCAACGGCTTATTTTTCCACCTGAGATTGCCACCACTAATCTTCGACCAATTGTCTTTTGTTCTGGATCAGCACGCCTTGTTCAGCTGATAGAGATAACAGTGCCATGGGAGGATGCTGTAAATGAGGCATAAACTGCTGTATGCTCAACTAGCCAATGAAGCGGAATATGCGTGGAGGAGAGTCAGGGTTTACCGAGTGGAGGATTTGTGGCACACACTACAGCCCGGTTTCTCAGAGACGTCTGATTCAGTGGCCAAGAGTTTCGTCGTACAAAAAAGAACATTGCTACACAGCAGACAGGAGCAGATATTGCCTGCTGTTAGACGGAAATATTCTGGTAGGGGATCTCAAGCACAATCGAAGGGAAGAAGTTGATGTACGGGTAAGTAAGCTGGACTGACTGGAGGGGGGTTGATGGTAGAACGCCAGAATCACCATCAAGCCGTCTTGAGGTGTGGGCTAGTCGACGAAACACTGAGGATGGCAGGCGCCCACTTGTAGTCCCCAGCGATGTACCGTACTTACCTCAATCCAGACGGTTGCCATCCTGGTGAGACCTCACTGTGGTTTATTCCCGGAGCCAGCATCGCACACGTGTGTGCTGATGCGCTACTGTACTGATTAAAGCTTTCAGCTTCTCAGCAGTTGTTTCGAATCGGTGATATTATGGGGAATGTTCAGCATGGAAGAGTGGGTCTTGGTATCAGTTCAGCTCCTCCTACATAGCACAAGGCAGCCCCACCTCAACGGAAGAAACTGCTAGTCAACGCATCAAAAAGCGCAACCACCAGGAAAAGGTGTTAATAAAAGCAAGCCTCGCTGGACAACTGGAAGATGCTGGCAAATGTTGGTCAACGGCTTATTTTTCCACCTGAGATTGCCACCACTAATCTTCGACCAATTGTCTTTTGTTCTGGATCAGCACGCCTTGTTTAGCTGATAGAGAATAACAGTGCCATGGGAGGATGCTGTAAATGAGGCATAAACTGCTGTATGCTCAACTAGCCAATGAAGCGGAATATGCGTGGAGGAGAGTCAGGGTTTACCGAGTGGAGGATTTGTGGCACACACTACAGCCCGGTTTCTCAGAGACGTCTGATTCAGTGGCCAAGAGTTTCGTCGTACAAAAAAGAACATTGCTACATCAGCAGACAGGAGCAGATATTGCCTGCTGTTAGACGGAAATATTCTGGTAGGGGATCTCAAGCACAATCGAAGGGAAGAAGTTGATGTACGGGTAAGTAAGCTGGACTGACTGGAGGGGGGTTGATGGTAGAACGCCAGAATCACCATCAAGCCGTCTTGAGGTGTGGGCTAGTCGACGAAACACTGAGGATGGCAGGCGCCCACTTGTAGTCCCCAGCGATGTACCGTACTTACCTCAATCCAGACGGTTGCCATCCTGGTGAGACCTCACTGTGGTTTATTCCCGGAGCCAGCATCGCACACGTGTGTGCTGATGCGCTACTGAACTGATTAAAGCTTCCAGATTTTCACCAGTTGTCTCACCTGCAACATTAAGGCACATTTCGACAGGATGCAAGGTGGCTAGCCAAGGATGGTTTACTTGGCGCCATGACCAGGTGTTGCGGATGTTTGACCTTAGCAATGGAAGACAAGCGTAACAGAGCACTAAGTTGCCCCCAGTTTCATAAAAACATTACACACAAAAAACTTCATTCCTCCGCCCAGGAGAGCAACCGTCAGGAAAATGTGTTAAAACCAAGCCCCGCCGAGGACAACTGGACGCTGCTGGCAGATGTTTGTCAACGGCTTATTTTTCCACCTATGATTGCCACCACTAATTTTAGACCAATTGTCTTGTGTTCTGGATCAGCACGCCTTGTTCTCCTGCTAGCGTTAACAGTGCCATGGGCGGATGCATGTACAATGAGGTGTATGAGAGCGAGGAACTGCGGTCTGCTGAACTAGTCACTGAAGCGGAAGACCGAGGATGGAGAGTCCGGATTTACCCAGTGGAGATTGTTTGTGGAGGATTTGTAGCACACACTACAACCCGCTTTCGCACAGACGTCGGATTCAGTGGCGAAGAGTTGCGTCGCACAGTAAAGACTGTTTCTGAAGCAGCAAAGAGGATCAGTAGTGCTTGTTGCTAGACGGAAATATTCTGGTAGGGGATCTCAAGCACAATCGAAGGAAAGAAACGCTGATGTACGAGTAAGTAAGCTGGACTGACTGCAGGGGCGGTGATGGTGGAACACCAGAATCACCGTCGAGCCGTCTTTATATGTGGGCTAGTCGACGAAACACAGAGGATGGCAGGTGCCCACCTGTAGACCCCAGCGATGTACCGTATACCTCAATCGATACGGTTGTTATGCTGGGGAGACCTCACTGTGGTTTCTCCCCGGAGCCAGCATCGCACACGTGTGTGCTGATGCGCTACTGTACTGATTAAAGCTTTCAGCTTCTCAGCAGTTGTTTCGAATCGGTGATATTATGGGGAATGTTCAGCATGGAAGAGTGGGTCTTGGTATCAGTTCAGCTCCTCCTACATACCACAAGGCAGCCCCACCTCAACGGAAGAAACTGCTAGTCAACGCATCAAAAAGCGCAACCACCAGGAAAAGGTGTTAATAAAAGCAAGCCTCGCTAGGATAACTGGAAGATGCTGGCAAATGTTGGTCAACAGCTTATTTTTCCACCTGAGATTGCCACCACTAATCTTCGACCAATTGTCTTTTGTTCTGGATCAGCACGCCTTGTTCAGCTGATAGAGATAACAGTGCCATGGGAGGATGCTGTAAATGAGGCATAAACTGCTGTATGCTCAACTAGCCAATGAAGCGGAATATGCGTGGAGGAGAGTCAGGGTTTACCGAGTGGAGGATTTGTGGCACACACACAGCCCGGTTTCTCAGAGACGTCTGATTCAGTGGCCAAGAGTTTCGTCGTACAATAAAGAACATTGCTACATCAGCAGACAGGAGCAGATATTGCCTGCTGTTAGACGGAAATATTCTGGTAGGGGATCTCAAGCACAATCGAAGGGAAGAAACGTTGATGTACGGGTAAGTAAGATGGACTGACTGGAGGGGGGTTGATGGTAGAACGCCAGAATCACCGTCAAGCCGCTTGAGGTGTGGGCTAGTCGACGAAACACTGAGGATGGCAGGCGCCCACTTGTAGTCCCCAGCGATGTACCGTACTTACCTCAATCCAGACGGTTGCCATCCTGGTGAGACCTCACTGTGGTTTATTCCCGGAGCCAGCATCGCACACGTGTGTGCTGATGCGCTACTGAACTGATTAAAGCTTCCAGATTTTCACCAGTTGTCTCACCTGCAACATTAAGGCACATTTCGACAGGATGCAAGGTGGCTAGCCAAGGACGGTTTACTTGGCGCCATGATCAGGTGCTGCGGATGTTTGACCTTAGCAATGGAAGACAAGCGTAACAGAGCACTAAGTTGCCCCCAGTTTCATAAAAACATTACACACAAAAAACTTCATTCCTCCGCCCAGGAGAGCAACCGTCAGGAAAATGTGTTAAAACCAAGCCCCGCCGAGGACAACTGGACGCTGCTGGCAGATGTTTGTCAACGGCTTATTTTTCCACCTATGATTGCCACCACTAATTTTAGACCAATTGTCTTGTGTTCTGGATCAGCACGCCTTGTTCTCCTGCTAGCGTTAACAGTGCCATGGGCGGATGCATGTACAATGAGGCGTATGAGAGCGAGGAACTGCGGTCTGCTGAACTAGTCACTGAAGCGGAAGACCGAGGATGGAGAGTCCGGATTTACCCAGTGGAGATTGTTTGTGGAGGATTTGTAGCACACACTACAACCTGCTTTCGCACAGACGTCGGATTCAGTGGCGAAGAGTTGCGTCGCACAGTAAAGACTGTTTCTGAAGCAGCAAAGAGGAGCAGTAAGTGCTTGTTGCTAGACGGAAATATTCTGGTAGGGGATCTCAAGCACAATCGAAGGAAAGAAACGCTGATGTACGAGTAAGTAAGCTGGACTGACTGCAGGGGCGGTGATGGTGGAACACCAGAATCACCGTCGAGCCGTCTTTATATGTGGGCTAGTCGACGAAATACAGAGGATGGCAGGTGCCCACCTGTAGACCCCAGCGATGTACCGTATACCTCAATCGATACGGTTGTTATGCTGGGGAGACCTCACTGTGGTTTCTCCCCGGAGCCAGCATCGCACACGTGTGTGCTGATGCGCTACTGTACTGATTAAAGCTTTCAGCTTCTCAGCAGTTGTTTCGAATCGGTGATATTATGGGGAATGTTCAGCATGGAAGAGTGGGTCTTGGTATCAGTTCAGCTCCTCCTACATACCACAAGGCAGCCCCACCTCAACGGAAGAAACTGCTAGTCAACGCATCAAAAAGCGCAACCACCAGGAAAAGGTGTTAATAAAAGCAAGCCTCGCTAGGATAACTGGAAGATGCTGGCAAATGTTGGTCAACGGCTTATTTTTCCACCTGAGATTGCCACCACTAATCTTCGACCAATTGTCTTTTGTTCTGGATCAGCACGCCTTGTTCAGCTGATAGAGATAACAGTGCCATGGGAGGATGCTGTAAATGAGGCATAAACTGCTGTATGCTCAACTAGCCAATGAAGCGGAATATGCGTGGAGGAGAGTCAGGGTTTACCGAGTGGAGGATTTGTGGCACACACACAGCCCGGTTTCTCAGAGACGTCTGATTCAGTGGCCAAGAGTTTCGTCGTACAATAAAGAACATTGCTACATCAGCAGACAGGAGCAGATATTGCCTGCTGTTAGACGGAAATATTCTGGTAGGGGATCTCAAGCACAATCGAAGGGAAGAAACGTTGATGTACGGGTAAGTAAGATGGACTGACTGGAGGGGGGTTGATGGTAGAACGCCAGAATCACCGTCAAGCCGCTTGAGGTGTGGGCTAGTCGACGAAACACTGAGGATGGCAGGCGCCCACTTGTAGTCCCCAGCGATGTACCGTACTTACCTCAATCCAGACGGTTGCCATCCTGGTGAGACCTCACTGTGGTTTATTCCCGGAGCCAGCATCGCACACGTGTGTGCTGATGCGCTACTGAACTGATTAAAGCTTCCAGATTTTCACCAGTTGTCTCACCTGCAACATTAAGGCACATTTCGACAGGATGCAAGGTGGCTAGCCAAGGACGGTTTACTTGGCGCCATGATCAGGTGCTGCGGATGTTTGACCTTAGCAATGGAAGACAAGCGTAACAGAGCACTAAGTTGCCCCCAGTTTCATAAAAACATTACACACAAAAAACTTCATTCCTCCGCCCAGGAGAGCAACCGTCAGGAAAATGTGTTAAAACCAAGCCCCGCCGAGGACAACTGGACGCTGCTGGCAGATGTTTGTCAACGGCTTATTTTTCCACCTATGATTGCCACCACTAATTTTAGACCAATTGTCTTGTGTTCTGGATCAGCACGCCTTGTTCTCCTGCTAGCGTTAACAGTGCCATGGGCGGATGCATGTACAATGAGGCGTATGAGAGCGAGGAACTGCGGTCTGCTGAACTAGTCACTGAAGCGGAAGACCGAGGATGGAGAGTCCGGATTTACCCAGTGGAGATTGTTTGTGGAGGATTTGTAGCACACACTACAACCTGCTTTCGCACAGACGTCGGATTCAGTGGCGAAGAGTTGCGTCGCACAGTAAAGACTGTTTCTGAAGCAGCAAAGAGGAGCAGTAAGTGCTTGTTGCTAGACGGAAATATTCTGGTAGGGGATCTCAAGCACAATCGAAGGAAAGAAACGCTGATGTACGAGTAAGTAAGCTGGACTGACTGCAGGGGCGGTGATGGTGGAACACCAGAATCACCGTCGAGCCGTCTTTATATGTGGGCTAGTCGACGAAATACAGAGGATGGCAGGTGCCCACCTGTAGACCCCAGCGATGTACCGTATACCTCAATCGATACGGTTGTTATGCTGGGGAGACCTCACTGTGGTTTCTCCCCGGAGCCAGCATCGCACACGTGTGTGCTGATGCGCTACTGTACTGATTAAAGCTTTCAGCTTCTCAGCAGTTGTTTCGAATCGGTGATATTATGGGGAATGTTCAGCATGGAAGAGTGGGTCTTGGTATCAGTTCAGCTCCTCCTACATACCACAAGGCAGCCCCACCTCAACGGAAGAAACTGCTAGTCAACGCATCAAAAAGCGCAACCACCAGGAAAAGGTGTTAATAAAAGCAAGCCTCGCTAGGATAACTGGAAGATGCTGGCAAATGTTGGTCAACGGCTTATTTTTCCACCTGAGATTGCCACCACTAATCTTCGACCAATTGTCTTTTGTTCTGGATCAGCACGCCTTGTTCAGCTGATAGAGATAACAGTGCCATGGGAGGATGCTGTAAATGAGGCATAAACTGCTGTATGCTCAACTAGCCAATGAAGCGGAATATGCGTGGAGGAGAGTCAGGGTTTACCGAGTGGAGGATTTGTGGCACACACACAGCCCGGTTTCTCAGAGACGTCTGATTCAGTGGCCAAGAGTTTCGTCGTACAATAAAGAACATTGCTACATCAGCAGACAGGAGCAGATATTGCCTGCTGTTAGACGGAAATATTCTGGTAGGGGATCTCAAGCACAATCGAAGGGAAGAAACGTTGATGTACGGGTAAGTAAGATGGACTGACTGGAGGGGGGTTGATGGTAGAACGCCAGAATCACCGTCAAGCCGCTTGAGGTGTGGGCTAGTCGACGAAACACTGAGGATGGCAGGCGCCCACTTGTAGTCCCCAGCGATGTACCGTACTTACCTCAATCCAGACGGTTGCCATCCTGGTGAGACCTCACTGTGGTTTATTCCCGGAGCCAGCATCGCACACGTGTGTGCTGATGCGCTACTGAACTGATTAAAGCTTCCAGATTTTCACCAGTTGTCTCACCTGCAACATTAAGGCACATTTCGACAGGATGCAAGGTGGCTAGCCAAGGACGGTTTACTTGGCGCCATGATCAGGTGCTGCGGATGTTTGACCTTAGCAATGGAAGACAAGCGTAACAGAGCACTAAGTTGCCCCCAGTTTCATAAAAACATTACACACAAAAAACTTCATTCCTCCGCCCAGGAGAGCAACCGTCAGGAAAATGTGTTAAAACCAAGCCCCGCCGAGGACAACTGGACGCTGCTGGCAGATGTTTGTCAACGGCTTATTTTTCCACCTATGATTGCCACCACTAATTTTAGACCAATTGTCTTGTGTTCTGGATCAGCACGCCTTGTTCTCCTGCTAGCGTTAACAGTGCCATGGGCGGATGCATGTACAATGAGGCGTATGAGAGCGAGGAACTGCGGTCTGCTGAACTAGTCACTGAAGCGGAAGACCGAGGATGGAGAGTCCGGATTTACCCAGTGGAGATTGTTTGTGGAGGATTTGTAGCACACACTACAACCTGCTTTCGCACAGACGTCGGATTCAGTGGCGAAGAGTTGCGTCGCACAGTAAAGACTGTTTCTGAAGCAGCAAAGAGGAGCAGTAAGTGCTTGTTGCTAGACGGAAATATTCTGGTAGGGGATCTCAAGCACAATCGAAGGAAAGAAACGCTGATGTACGAGTAAGTAAGCTGGACTGACTGCAGGGGCGGTGATGGTGGAACACCAGAATCACCGTCGAGCCGTCTTTATATGTGGGCTAGTCGACGAAATACAGAGGATGGCAGGTGCCCACCTGTAGACCCCAGCGATGTACCGTATACCTCAATCGATACGGTTGTTATGCTGGGGAGACCTCACTGTGGTTTCTCCCCGGAGCCAGCATCGCACACGTGTGTGCTGATGCGCTACTGTACTGATTAAAGCTTTCAGCTTCTCAGCAGTTGTTTCGAATCGGTGATATTATGGGGAATGTTCAGCATGGAAGAGTGGGTCTTGGTATCAGTTCAGCTCCTCCTACATACCACAAGGCAGCCCCACCTCAACGGAAGAAACTGCTAGTCAACGCATCAAAAAGCGCAACCACCAGGAAAAGGTGTTAATAAAAGCAAGCCTCGCTAGGACAACTGGAAGATGCTGGCAAATGTTGGTCAACGGCTTATTTTTCCACCTGAGATTGCCACCACTAATCTTCGACCAATTGTCTTTTGTTCTGGATCAGCACGCCTTGTTCAGCTGATAGAGATAACAGTGCCATGGGAGGATGCTGTAAATGAGGCATAAACTGCTGTATGCTCAACTAGCCAATGAAGCGGAATATGCGTGGAGGAGAGTCAGGGTTTACCGAGTGGAGGATTTGTGGCACACACTACAGCCCGGTTTCTCAGAGACGTCTGATTCAGTGGCCAAGAGTTTCGTCGTACAAAAAAGAACATTGCTACACAGCAGACAGGAGCAGATATTGCCTGCTGTTAGACGGAAATATTCTGGTAGGGGATCTCAAGCACAATCGAAGGGAAGAAGTTGATGTACGGGTAAGTAAGCTGGACTGACTGGAGGGGGGTTGATGGTAGAACGCCAGAATCACCATCAAGCCGTCTTGAGGTGTGGGCTAGTCGACGAAACACTGAGGATGGCAGGCGCCCACTTGTAGTCCCCAGCGATGTACTGTACTTACCTCAATCCAGACGGTTGCCATCCTGGTGAGACCTCACTGTGGTTTATTCCCGGAGCCAGCATCGCACACGTGTGTGCTGATGCGCTACTGTACTGATTAAAGCTTTCAGCTTCTCAGCAGTTGTTTCGAATCGGTGATATTATGGGGAATGTTCAGCATGGAAGAGTGGGTCTTGGTATCAGTTCAGCTCCTCCTACATAGCACAAGGCAGCCCCACCTCAACGGAAGAAACTGCTAGTCAACGCATCAAAAAGCGCAACCACCAGGAAAAGGTGTTAATAAAAGCAAGCCTCGCTGGACAACTGGAAGATGCTGGCAAATGTTGGTCAACGGCTTATTTTTCCACCTGAGATTGCCACCACTAATCTTCGACCAATTGTCTTTTGTTCTGGATCAGCACGCCTTGTTTAGCTGATAGAGAATAACAGTGCCATGGGAGGATGCTGTAAATGAGGCATAAACTGCTGTATGCTCAACTAGCCAATGAAGCGGAATATGCGTGGAGGAGAGTCAGGGTTTACCGAGTGGAGGATTTGTGGCACACACTACAGCCCGGTTTCTCAGAGACGTCTGATTCAGTGGCCAAGAGTTTCGTCGTACAAAAAAGAACATTGCTACATCAGCAGACAGGAGCAGATATTGCCTGCTGTTAGACGGAAATATTCTGGTAGGGGATCTCAAGCACAATCGAAGGGAAGAAGTTGATGTACGGGTAAGTAAGCTGGACTGTCTGGAGGGGGGTTGATGGTAGAACGCCAGAATCACCATCAAGCCGTCTTGAGGTGTGGGCTAGTCGACGAAACACTGAGGATGGCAGGCGCCCACTTGTAGTCCCCAGCGATGTACCGTACTTACCTCAATCCAGACGGTTGCCATCCTGGTGAGACCTCACTGTGGTTTATTCCCGGAGCCAGCATCGCACACGTGTGTGCTGATGCGCTACTGAACTGATTAAAGCTTCCAGATTTTCACCAGTTGTCTCACCTGCAACATTAAGGCACATTTCGACAGGATGCAAGGTGGCTAGCCAAGGACGGTTTACTTGGCGCCATGATCAGGTGCTGCGATGTTTGACCTTAGCAATGGAAGACAAGCGTAACATGAGCACTAAGTTGCCCCCAGTTTCATAAAAACATTACACACAAAAAACTTCATTCCTCCGCCCAGGAGAGCAACCGTCAGGAAAATGTGTTAAAACCAAGCCCCGCCGAGGACAACTGGACGCTGCTGGCAGATGTTTGTCAACGGCTTATTTTTCCACCTATGATTGCCACCACTAATTTTAGACCAATTGTCTTGTGTTCTGGATCAGCACGCCTTGTTCTCCTGCTAGCGTTAACAGTGCCATGGGCGGATGCTGTACATGAGGCGTATGAGAGCGAGGAACTGAGGTCTGCTGAACTAGTCACTGAAGCGGAAGACCGAGGATGGAGAGCCCGGATTTACCCAATGGAGATTGTTTGAGGAGGATTTGTAGCACACACTACAACCTGCTTTCGCACAGACGTCGGATTCAGTGGCGAAGAGTTGCGTCGCACAGTAAAGACCGTTTCTGAAGCAGCAGAGAGGAGCAGTAAGTGCTTGTTGCTAGACGGAAATATTCTGGTAGGGGATCTCAAGCACAATCGAAGGAAAGAAACGCTGATGTACGAGTAAGTAAGCTGGACTGACTGGAGGGGCGGTGATGGTGGAACACCAGAATCACCGTCGAGCCGTCTTGATATGTGGGCTAGTCGACGAAACACCGAGGATGGCAGGTGCCCACCTGTAGACCCCAGCAATGTACCGTATACCTCAATCGATACGGTTGTTATGCTGGGGAGACCTCACTGTGGTTTCTCCCCGGAGCCAGCATCGCACACGTGTGTGCTGATGCGCTACTGTACTGATTAAAGCTTTCAGCTTCTCAGCAGTTGTTTCGAATCGGTGATATTATGGGGAATGTTCAGCATGGAAGAGTGGGTCTTGGTATCAGTTCAGCTCCTCCTACATACCACAAGGCAGCCCCACCTCAACGGAAGAAACTGCTAGTCAACGCATCAAAAAACGCAACCACCAGGAAAAGGTGTTAATAAAAGCAAGCCTCGCTAGGACAACTGGAAGATGCTGGCCAATGTTGGTCAACGGCTTATTTTTCCACCTGAGATTGCCACCACTAATCTTCGACCAATTGTCTTTTGTTCTGGATCAGCACGCCTTGTTCAGCTGATAGAGAACAGTGCATGGGAGGATGCTGTAAATGAGGCATAAACTGCTGTATGCTCAACTAGCCAATGAAGCGGAATATGCGTGGAGGAGAGTCAGGGTTTACCGAGTGGAGGATTTGTGGCACACACTACAGCCCGGTTTCTCAGAGACGTCTGATTCAGTGGCCAAGAGTTTCGTCGTACAATAAAGAACATTGCTACATCAGCAGACAGGAGCAGATATTGCCTGCTGTTAGACGGAAATATTCTGGTAGGGGATCTCAAGCACAATCGAAGGGAAGAAACGTTGATGTACGGGTAAGTAAGATGGACTGACTGGAGGGGAGTTGATGGTAGAACGCCAGAATCACCGTCAAGCCGCTTGAGGTGTGGGCTAGTCGACAAAACACTGAGGATGGCAGGCGCCCACTTGTAGTCCCCAGCGATGTACCGTACTTACCTCAATCCAGACGGTTGCCATCCTGGTGAGACCTCACTGTGGTTTATTCCCGGAGCCAGCATCGCACACGTGTGTGCTGATGCGCTACTGAACTGATTAAAGCTTCCAGATTTTCACCAGTTGTCTCACCTGCAACATTAAGGCACATTTCGACAGGATGCAAGGTGGCTAGCCAAGGATGGTTTACTTGGCGCCATGACCAGGTGTTGCGGATGTTTGACCTTAGCAATGGAAGACAAGCGTAACAGAGCACTAAGTTGCCCCCAGTTTCATAAAAACATTACACACAAAAAACTTCATTCCTCCGCCCAGGAGAGCAACCGTCAGGAAAATGTGTTAAAACCAAGCCCCGCCGAGGACAACTGGACGCTGCTGGCAGATGTTTGTCAACGGCTTATTTTTCCACCTATGATTGCCACCACTAATTTTAGACCAATTGTCTTGTGTTCTGGATCAGCACGCCTTGTTCTCCTGCTAGCGTTAACAGTGCCATGGGCGGATGCATGTACAATGAGGTGTATGAGAGCGAGGAACTGCGGTCTGCTGAACTAGTCACTGAAGCGGAAGACCGAGGATGGAGAGTCCGGATTTACCCAGTGGAGATTGTTTGTGGAGGATTTGTAGCACACACTACAACCCGCTTTCGCACAGACGTCGGATTCAGTGGCGAAGAGTTGCGTCGCACAGTAAAGACTGTTTCTGAAGCAGCAAAGAGGATCAGTAGTGCTTGTTGCTAGACGGAAATATTCTGGTAGGGGATCTCAAGCACAATCGAAGGAAAGAAACGCTGATGTACGAGTAAGTAAGCTGGACTGACTGCAGGGGCGGTGATGGTGGAACACCAGAATCACCGTCGAGCCGTCTTTATATGTGGGCTAGTCGACGAAACACAGAGGATGGCAGGTGCCCACCTGTAGACCCCAGCGATGTACCGTATACCTCAATCGATACGGTTGTTATGCTGGGGAGACCTCACTGTGGTTTCTCCCCGGAGCCAGCATCGCACACGTGTGTGCTGATGCGCTACTGTACTGATTAAAGCTTTCAGCTTCTCAGCAGTTGTTTCGAATCGGTGATATTATGGGGAATGTTCAGCATGGAAGAGTGGGTCTTGGTATCAGTTCAGCTCCTCCTACATACCACAAGGCAGCCCCACCTCAACGGAAGAAACTGCTAGTCAACGCATCAAAAAGCGCAACCACCAGGAAAAGGTGTTAATAAAAGCAAGCCTCGCTAGGACAACTGGAAGATGCTGGCAAATGTTGGTCAACGGCTTATTTTTCCACCTGAGATTGCCACCACTAATCTTCGACCAATTGTCTTTTGTTCTGGATCAGCACGCCTTGTTCAGCTGATAGAGATAACAGTGCCATGGGAGGATGCTGTAAATGAGGCATAAACTGCTGTATGCTCAACTAGCCAATGAAGCGGAATATGCGTGGAGGAGAGTCAGGGTTTACCGAGTGGAGGATTTGTGGCACACACACAGCCCGGTTTCTCAGAGACGTCTGATTCAGTGGCCAAGAGTTTCGTCGTACAATAAAGAACATTGCTACATCAGCAGACAGGAGCAGATATTGCCTGCTGTTAGACGGAAATATTCTGGTAGGGGATCTCAAGCACAATCGAAGGGAAGAAACGTTGATGTACGGGTATGTAAGATGGACTGACTGGAGGGGGGTTGATGGTAGAACGCCAGAATCACCGTCAAGCCGCTTGAGGTGTGGGCTAGACGAAACACTGAGGATGGCAGGCGCCCACTTGTAGTCCCCAGCGATGTACCGTACTTACCTCAATCCAGACGGTTGCCATCCTGGTGAGACCTCACTGTGGTTTATTCCCGGAGCCAGCATCGCACACGTGTGTGCTGATGCGCTACTGAACTGATTAAAGCTTCCAGATTTTCACCAGTTGTCTCACCTGCAACATTAAGGCACATTTCGACAGGATGCAAGGTGGCTAGCCAAGGACGGTTTACTTGGCGCCATGATCAGGTGCTGCGATGTTTGACCTTAGCAATGGAAGACAAGCGTAACATGAGCACTAAGTTGCCCCCAGTTTCATAAAAACATTACACACAAAAAACTTCATTCCTCCGCCCAGGAGAGCAACCGTCAGGAAAATGTGTTAAAACCAAGCCCCGCCGAGGACAACTGGACGCTGCTGGCAGATGTTTGTCAACGGCTTATTTTTCCACCTATGATTGCCACCACTAATTTTAGACCAATTGTCTTGTGTTCTGGATCAGCACGCCTTGTTCTCCTGCTAGCGTTAACAGTGCCATGGGCGGATGCTGTACATGAGGCGTATGAGAGCGAGGAACTGCGGTCTGCTGAACTAGTCACTGAAGCGGAAGACCGAGGATGGAGAGTCCGGATTTACCCAGTGGAGATTGTTTGAGGAGGATTTGTAGCACACACTACAACCTGCTTTCGCACAGACGTCGGATTCAGTGGCGAAGAGTTGCGTCGCACAGTAAAGACCGTTTCTGAAGCAGCAGAGAGGAGCAGTAAGTGCTTGTTGCTAGACGGAAATATTCTGGTAGGGGATCTCAAGCACAATCGAAGGAAAGAAACGCTGATGTACGAGTAAGTAAGCTGGACTGACTGCAGGGGCGGTGATGGTGGAACACCAGAATCACCGTCGAGCCGTCTTGATATGTGGGCTAGTCGACCTAACACCGAGGATGGCAGGTGCCCACCTGTAGACCCCAGCAATGTACCGTATACCTCAATCGATACGGTTGTTATGCTGGGGAGACCTCACTGTGGTTTATTCCCGGAGCCAGCATCGCACACGTGTGTGCTGATGCGCTACTGAACTGATTAAAGCTTCCAGATTTTCACCAGTTGTCTCACCTGCAACATTAAGGCACATTTCGACAGGATGCAAGGTGGCTAGCCAAGGACGGTTTACTTGGCGCCATGACCAGGTGTTGCGGATGTTTGACCTTAGCAATGGAAGACAAGCGTAACAGAGCACTAAGTTGCCCCCAGTTTCATAAAAACATTACACACAAAAAACTTCATTCCTCCGCCCAGGAGAGCAACCGTCAGGAAAATGTGTTAAAACCAAGCCCCGCCGAGGACAACTGGACGCTGCTGGCAGATGTTTGTCAACGGCTTATTTTTCCACCTATGATTGCCACCACTAATTTTAGACCAATTGTCTTGTGTTCTGGATCAGCACGCCTTGTTCTCCTGCTAGCGTTAACAGTGCCATGGGCGGATGCTGTACATGAGGCGTATGAGAGCGAGGAACTGCGGTCTGCTGAACTAGTCACTGAAGCGGAAGACCGAGGATGGAGAGCCCGGATTTACCCAATGGAGATTGTTTGAGGAGGATTTGTAGCACACACTACAACCTGCTTTCGCACAGACGTCGGATTCAGTGGCGAAGAGTTGCGTCGCACAGTAAAGACCGTTTCTGAAGCAGCAGAGAGGAGCAGTAAGTGCTTGTTGCTAGACGGAAATATTCTGGTAGGGGATCTCAAGCACAATCGAAGGAAAGAAACGCTGATGTACGAGTAAGTAAGCTGGACTGACTGGAGGGGCGGTGATGGTGGAACACCAGAATCACCGTCGAGCCGTCTTGATATGTGGGCTAGTCGACGAAACACCGAGGATGGCAGGTGCCCACCTGTAGACCCCAGCAATGTACCGTATACCTCAATCGATACGGTTGTTATGCTGGGGAGACCTCACTGTGGTTTCTCCCCGGAGCCAGCATCGCACACGTGTGTGCTGATGCGCTACTGTACTGATTAAAGCTTTCAGCTTCTCAGCAGTTGTTTCGAATCGGTGATATTATGGGGAATGTTCAGCATGGAAGAGTGGATCTTGGTATCAGTTCAGCTCCTCCTACATACCACAAGGCAGCCCCACCTCAACGGAAGAAACTGCTAGTCAACGCATCAAAAAGCGCAACCACCAGGAAAAGGTGTTAATAAAAGCAAGCCTCGCTAGGACAACTGGAAGATGCTGGCAAATGTTGGTCAACGGCTTATTTTTCCACCTGAGATTGCCACCACTAATCTTCGACCAATTGTCTTTTGTTCTGGATCAGCACGCCTTGTTCAGCTGATAGAGATAACAGTGCCATGGGAGGATGCTGTAAATGAGGCATAAACTGCTGTATGCTCAACTAGCCAATGAAGCGGAATATGCGTGGAGGAGAGTCAGGGTTTACCGAGTGGAGGATTTGTGGCACACACTACAGCCCGGTTTCTCAGAGACGTCTGATTCAGTGGCCAAGAGTTTCGTCGTACAAAAAAGAACATTGCTACACAGCAGACAGGAGCAGATATTGCCTGCTGTTAGACGGAAATATTCTGGTAGGGGATCTCAAGCACAATCGAAGGGAAGAAGTTGATGTACGGGTAAGTAAGCTGGACTGACTGGAGGGGGGTTGATGGTAGAACGCCAGAATCACCATCAAGCCGTCTTGAGGTGTGGGCTAGTCGACGAAACACTGAGGATGGCAGGCGCCCACTTGTAGTCCCCAGCGATGTACCGTACTTACCTCAATCCAGACGGTTGCCATCCTGGTGAGACCTCACTGTGGTTTATTCCCGGAGCCAGCATCGCACACGTGTGTGCTGATGCGCTACTGAACTGATTAAAGCTTCCAGATTTTCACCAGTTGTCTCACCTGCAACATTAAGGCACATTTCGACAGGATGCAAGGTGGCTAGCCAAGGACGGTTTACTTGGCGCCATGATCAGGTGCTGCGATGTTTGACCTTAGCAATGGAAGACAAGCGTAACATGAGCACTAAGTTGCCCCCAGTTTCATAAAAACATTACACACAAAAAACTTCATTCCTCCGCCCAGGAGAGCAACCGTCAGGAAAATGTGTTAAAACCAAGCCCCGCCGAGGACAACTGGACGCTGCTGGCAGATGTTTGTCAACGGCTTATTTTTCCACCTATGATTGCCACCACTAATTTTAGACCAATTGTCTTGTGTTCTGGATCAGCACGCCTTGTTCTCCTGCTAGCGTTAACAGTGCCATGGGCGGATGCTGTACATGAGGCGTATGAGAGCGAGGAACTGCGGTCTGCTGAACTAGTCACTGAAGCGGAAGACCGAGGATGGAGAGTCCGGATTTACCCAGTGGAGATTGTTTGTGGAGGATTTGTAGCACACACTACAACCCGCTATCGCACAGACGTCGGATTCAGTGGCGAAGAGTTGCGTCGCACAGTAAAGACTGTGTCTGAAGCAGCAAAGAGGAGCAGTAGTGCTTGTTGCTAGACGGAAATATTCTGGTAGGGGATCTCAAGCACAATCGAAGGAAAGAAACGCTGATGTACGAGTAAGTAAGCTGGACTGACTGCAGGGGCGGTGATGGTGGAACACCAGAATCACCGTCGAGCCGTCTTTATATGTGGGCTAGTCGACGAAACACAGAGGATGGCAGGTGCCCACCTGTAGACCCCAGCGATGTACCGTATACCTCAATCGATACGGTTGTTATGCTGGGGAGACCTCACTGTGGTTTCTCCCCGGAGCCAGCATCGCACACGTGTGTGCTGATGCGCTACTGTACTGATTAAAGCTTTCAGCTTCTCAGCAGTTGTTTCGAATCGGTGATATTATGGGGAATGTTCAGCATGGAAGAGTGGGTCTTGGTATCAGTTCAGCTCCTCCTACATACCACAAGGCAGCCCCACCTCAACCGAAGAAACTGCTAGTCAACGCATCAAAAAGCGCAACCACCAGGAAAAGGTGTTAATAAAAGCAAGCCTCGCTAGGACAACTGGAAGATGCTGGCAAATGTTGGTCAACGGCTTATTTTTCCACCTGAGATTGCCACCACTAATCTTCGACCAATTGTCTTTTGTTCTGGATCAGCACGCCTTGTTCAGCTGATAGAGATAACAGTGCCATGGGAGGATGCTGTAAATGAGGCATAAACTGCTGTATGCTCAACTAGCCAATGAAGCGGAATATGCGTGGAGGAGAGTCAGGGTTTACCGAGTGGAGGATTTGTGGCACACACTACAGCCCGGTTTCTCAGAGACGTCTGATTCAGTGGCCAAGAGTTTCGTCGTACAAAAAAGAACATTGCTACATCAGCAGACAGGAGCAGATATTGCCTGCTGTTAGACGGAAATATTCTGGTAGGGGATCTCAAGCACAATCGAAGGGAAGAAACGTTGATGTACGAGTAAGTAAGCTGGACTGACTGGAGGGGGGTTGATGGTAGAACGCCAGAATCACCGTCAAGCCGCTTGAGGTGTGGGCTAGTCGACGAAACACTGAGGATGGCAGGCGCCCACTTGTAGTCCCCAGCGATGTACCGTACTTACCTCAATCCAGACGGTTGCCATCCTGGTGAGACCTCACTGTGGTTTATTCCCGGAGCCAGCATCGCACACGTGTGTGCTGATGCGCTACTGAACTGATTAAAGCTTCCAGATTTTTACCAGTTGTCTCACCTGCAACATTAAGGCACATTTCGACAGGATGCAAGGTGGCTAGCCAAGGACGGTTTACTTGGCGCCATGATCAGGTGCTGCGATGTTTGACCTTAGCAATGGAAGACAAGCGTAACATGAGCACTAAGTTGCCCCCAGTTTCATAAAAACATTACACACAAAAAACTTCATTCCTCCGCCCAGGAGAGCAACCGTCAGGAAAATGTGTTAAAACCAAGCCCCGCCGAGGACAACTGGACGCTGCTGGCAGATGTTTGTCAACGGCTTATTTTTCCACCTATGATTGCCACCACTAATTTTAGACCAATTGTCTTGTGTTCTGGATCAGCACGCCTTGTTCTCCTGCTAGCGTTAACAGTGCCATGGGCGGATGCTGTACATGAGGCGTATGAGAGCGAGGAACTGCGGTCTGCTGAACTAGTCACTGAAGCGGAAGACCGAGGATGGAGAGTCCGGATTTACCCAGTGGAGATTGTTTGTGGAGGATTTGTAGCACACACTACAACCCGCTTTCGCACAGACGTCGGATTCAGTGGCGAAGAGTTGCGTCGCACAGTAAAGACTGTTTCTGAAGCAGCAAAGAGGATCAGTAGTGCTTGTTGCTAGACGGAAATATTCTGGTAGGGGATCTCAAGCACAATCGAAGGAAAGAAACGCTGATGTACGAGTGAGTAAGCTGGACTGACTGCAGGGGCGGTGATGGTGGAACACCAGAATCACCGTCGAGCCGTCTTTATATGTGGGCTAGTCGACGAAACACAGAGGATGGCAGGTGCCCACCTGTAGACCCCAGCGATGTACCGTATACCTCAATCGATACGGTTGTTATGCTGGGGAGACCTCACTGTGGTTTCTCCCCGGAGCCAGCATCGCACACGTGTGTGCTGATGCGCTACTGTACTGATTAAAGCTTTCAGCTTCTCAGCAGTTGTTTCGAATCGGTGATATTATGGGGAATGTTCAGCATGGAAGAGTGGGTCTTGGTATCAGTTCAGCTCCTCCTACATACCACAAGGCAGCCCCACCTCAACGGAAGAAACTGCTAGTCAACGCATCAAAAAACGCAACCACCAGGAAAAGGTGTTAATAAAAGCAAGCCTCGCTAGGACAACTGGAAGATGCTGGCAAATGTTGGTCAACGGCTTATTTTTCCACCTGAGATTGCCACCACTAATCTTCGACCAATTGTCTTTTGTTCTGGATCAGCACGCCTTGTTCAGCTGATAGAGAACAGTGCATGGGAGGATGCTGTAAATGAGGCATAAACTGCTGTATGCTCAACTAGCCAATGAAGCGGAATATGCGTGGAGGAGAGTCAGGGTTTACCGAGTGGAGGATTTGTGGCACACACTACA
Source organism: Acipenser ruthenus (assembly GCF_902713425.1). Lineage (NCBI taxonomy): Eukaryota > Metazoa > Chordata > Actinopteri > Acipenseriformes > Acipenseridae > Acipenser > Acipenser ruthenus. The sequence goes on from NC_081196.1 coordinate 25,302,187, forward strand.
GCCCGGTTTCTCAGAGACGTCTGATTCAGTGGCCAAGAGTTTCGTCGTACAAAAAAGAACATTGCTACATCAGCAGACAGGAGCAGATATTGCCTGCTGTTAGACGGAAATATTCTGGTAGGGGATCTCAAGCACAATCGAAGGGAAGAAACGTTGATGTACGGGTAAGTAAGATGGACTGACTGGAGGGGGGTTGATGGTAGAACGCCAGAATCACCGTCAAGCCGCTTGAGGTGTGGGCTAGTCGACGAAACACTGAGGATGGCAGGCGCCCACTTGTAGTCCCCAGCAATGTACCGTATACCTCAATCGATACGGTTGTTATGCTGGGGAGACCTCACTGTGGTTTCTCCCCGGAGCCAGCATCGCACACGTGTGTGCTGATGCACTACTGTACTGATTAAAGCTTTCAGCTTCTCAGCAGTTGTTTCGAATCGGTGATATTATGGGGAATGTTCAGCATGGAAGAGTGGGTCTTGGTATCAGTTCAGCTCCTCCTACATACCACAAGGCAGCCCCACCTCAACGGAAGAAACTGCTAGTCAACGCATCAAAAAGCGCAACCACCAGGAAAAGGTGTTAATAAAAGCAAGCCTCGCTAGGACAACTGGAAGATGCTGGCAAATGTTGGTCAACGGCTTATTTTTCCACCTGAGATTGCCACCACTAATCTTCGACCAATTGTCTTTTGTTCTGGATCAGCACGCCTTGTTCAGCTGATACAGAACAGTGCATGGGAGGATGCTGTAAATGAGGCATAAACTGCTGTATGCTCAACTAGCCAATGAAGCGGAATATGCGTGGAGGAGAGGAGTCAGGGTTTACCGAGTGGAGGATTTGTGGCACACACACAGCCCGGTTTCTCAGAGACGTCTGATTCAGTGGCCAAGAGTTTCGTCGTACAAAAAAGAACATTGCTACATCAGCAGACAGGAGCAGATATTGCCTGCTGTTAGACGGAAATATTCTGGTAGGGGATCTCAAGCACAATCGAAGGGAAGAAGTTGATGTACGGGTAAGTAAGCTGGACTGACTGGAGGGGGGTTGATGGTAGAACGCCAGAATCACCATCAAGCCGTCTTGAGGTGTGGGCTAGTCGACGAAACACTGAGGATGGCAGGCGCCCACTTGTAGTCCCCAGCGATGTACCGTACTTACCTCAATCCAGACGGTTGCCATCCTGGTGAGACCTCACTGTGGTTTATTCCCGGAGCCAGCATCGCACACGTGTGTGCTGATGCGCTACTGAACTGATTAAAGCTTCCAGATTTTCACCAGTTGTCTCACCTGCAACATTAAGGCACATTTCGACAGGATGCAAGGTGGCTAGCCAAGGACGGTTTACTTGGCGCCATGATCAGGTGCTGCGATGTTTGACCTTAGCAATGGAAGACAAGCGTAACATGAGCACTAAGTTGCCCCCAGTTTCATAAAAACATTACACACAAAAAACTTCATTCCTCCGCCCAGGAGAGCAACCGTCAGGAAAATGTGTTAAAACCAAGCCCCGCCGAGGACAACTGGACGCTGCTGGCAGATGTTTGTCAACGGCTTATTTTTCCACCTATGATTGCCACCACTAATTTTAGACCAATTGTCTTGTGTTCTGGATCAGCACGCCTTGTTCTCCTGCTAGCGTTAACAGTGCCATGGGCGGATGCTATACATGAGGCGTATGAGAGCGAGGAACTGAGGTCTGCTGAACTAGTCACTGAAGCGGAAGACCGAGGATGGAGAGCCCGGATTTACCCAATGGAGATTGTTTGAGGAGGATTTGTAGCACACACTACAACCTGCTTTCGCACAGACGTCGGATTCAGTGGCGAAGAGTTGCGTCGCACAGTAAAGACCGTTTCTGAAGCAGCAGAGAGGAGCAGTAAGTGCTTGTTGCTAGACGGAAATATTCTGGTAGGGGATCTCAAGCACAATCGAAGGAAAGAAACGCTGATGTACGAGTAAGTAAGCTGGACTGACTGGAGGGGCGGTGATGGTGGAACACCAGAATCACCGTCGAGCCGTCTTGATATGTGGGCTAGTCGACGAAACACCGAGGATGGCAGGTGCCCACCTGTAGACCCCAGCAATGTACCGTATACCTCAATCGATACGGTTGTTATGCTGGGGAGACCTCACTGTGGTTTCTCCCCGGAGCCAGCATCGCACACGTGTGTGCTGATGCGCTACTGTACTGATTAAAGCTTTCAGCTTCTCAGCAGTTGTTTCGAATCGGTGATATTATGGGGAATGTTCAGCATGGAAGAGTGGGTCTTGGTATCAGTTCAGCTCCTCCTACATACCACAAGGCAGCCCCACCTCAACGGAAGAAACTGCTAGTCAACGCATCAAAAAACGCAACCACCAGGAAAAGGTGTTAATAAAAGCAAGCCTCGCTAGGACAACTGGAAGATGCTGGCAAATGTTGGTCAACGGCTTATTTTTCCACCTGAGATTGCCACCACTAATCTTCGACCAATTGTCTTTTGTTCTGGATCAGCACGCCTTGTTCAGCTGATAGAGATAACAGTGCCATGGGAGGATGCTGTAAATGAGGCATAAACTGCTGTATGCTCAACTAGCCAATGAAGCGGAATATGCGTGGAGGAGAGTCAGGGTTTACCGAGTGGAGGATTTGTGGCACACACACAGCCCGGTTTCTCAGAGACGTCTGATTCAGTGGCCAAGAGTTTCGTCGTACAATAAAGAACATTGCTACATCAGCAGACAGGAGCAGATATTGCCTGCTGTTAGACGGAAATATTCTGGTAGGGGATCTCAAGCACAATCGAAGGGAAGAAACGTTGATGTACGGGTAAGTAAGATGGACTGACTGGAGGGGAGTTGATGGTAGAACGCCAGAATCACCGTCAAGCCGCTTGAGGTGTGGGCTAGTCGACGAAACACTGAGGATGGCAGGCGCCCACTTGTAGTCCCCAGCGATGTACCGTACTTACCTCAATCCAGACGGTTGCCATCCTGGTGAGACCTCACTGTGGTTTATTCCCGGAGCCAGCATCGCACACGTGTGTGCTGATGCGCTACTGAACTGATTAAAGCTTCCAGATTTTCACCAGTTGTCTCACCTGCAACATTAAGGCACATTTCGACAGGATGCAAGGTGGCTAGCCAAGGATGGTTTACTTGGCGCCATGACCAGGTGTTGCGGATGTTTGACCTTAGCAATGGAAGACAAGCGTAACAGAGCACTAAGTTGCCCCCAGTTTCATAAAAACATTACACACAAAAAACTTCATTCCTCCGCCCAGGAGAGCAACCGTCAGGAAAATGTGTTAAAACCAAGCCCCGCCGAGGACAACTGGACGCTGCTGGCAGATGTTTGTCAACGGCTTATTTTTCCACCTATGATTGCCACCACTAATTTTAGACCAATTGTCTTGTGTTCTGGATCAGCACGCCTTGTTCTCCTGCTAGCGTTAACAGTGCCATGGGCGGATGCATGTACAATGAGGTGTATGAGAGCGAGGAACTGCGGTCTGCTGAACTAGTCACTGAAGCGGAAGACCGAGGATGGAGAGTCCGGATTTACCCAGTGGAGATTGTTTGTGGAGGATTTGTAGCACACACTACAACCCGCTTTCGCACAGACGTCGGATTCAGTGGCGAAGAGTTGCGTCGCACAGTAAAGACTGTTTCTGAAGCAGCAAAGAGGATCAGTAGTGCTTGTTGCTAGACGGAAATATTCTGGTAGGGGATCTCAAGCACAATCGAAGGAAAGAAACGCTGATGTACGAGTAAGTAAGCTGGACTGACTGCAGGGGCGGTGATGGTGGAACACCAGAATCACCGTCGAGCCGTCTTTATATGTGGGCTAGTCGACGAAACACAGAGGATGGCAGGTGCCCACCTGTAGACCCCAGCGATGTACCGTATACCTCAATCGATACGGTTGTTATGCTGGGGAGACCTCACTGTGGTTTCTCCCCGGAGCCAGCATCGCACACGTGTGTGCTGATGCGCTACTGTACTGATTAAAGCTTTCAGCTTCTCAGCAGTTGTTTCGAATCGGTGATATTATGGGGAATGTTCAGCATGGAAGAGTGGGTCTTGGTATCAGTTCAGCTCCTCCTACATACCACAAGGCAGCCCCACCTCAACGGAAGAAACTGCTAGTCAACGCATCAAAAAGCGCAACCACCAGGAAAAGGTGTTAATAAAAGCAAGCCTCGCTAGGACAACTGGAAGATGCTGGCAAATGTTGGTCAACGGCTTATTTTTCCACCTGAGATTGCCACCACTAATCTTCGACCAATTGTCTTTTGTTCTGGATCAGCACGCCTTGTTCAGCTGATAGAGATAACAGTGCCATGGGAGGATGCTGTAAATGAGGCATAAACTGCTGTATGCTCCAACTAGCCAATGAAGCGGAATATGCGTGGAGGAGAGTCAGGGTTTACCGAGTGGAGGATTTGTGACACACACACAGCCCGGTTTCTCAGAGACGTCTGATTCAGTGGCCAAGAGTTTCGTCGTACAATAAAGAACATTGCTACATCAGCAGACAGGAGCAGATATTGCCTGCTGTTAGACGGAAATATTCTGGTAGGGGATCTCAAGCACAATCGAAGGGAAGAAACGTTGATGTACGGGTAAGTAAGATGGACTGACTGGAGGGGGGTTGATGGTAGAACGCCAGAATCACCGTCAAGCCGCTTGAGGTGTGGGCTAGACGAAACACTGAGGATGGCAGGCGCCCACTTGTAGTCCCCAGCGATGTACCGTACTTACCTCAATCCAGACGGTTGCCATCCTGGTGAGACCTCACTGTGGTTTATTCCCGGAGCCAGCATCGCACACGTGTGTGCTGATGCGCTACTGAACTGATTAAAGCTTCCAGATTTTCACCAGTTGTCTCACCTGCAACATTAAGGCACATTTCGACAGGATGCAAGGTGGCTAGCCAAGGACGGTTTACTTGGCGCCATGATCAGGTGCTGCGATGTTTGACCTTAGCAATGGAAGACAAGCGTAACATGAGCACTAAGTTGCCCCCAGTTTCATAAAAACATTACACACAAAAAACTTCATTCCTCCGCCCAGGAGAGCAACCGTCAGGAAAATGTGTTAAAACCAAGCCCCGCCGAGGACAACTGGACGCTGCTGGCAGATGTTTGTCAACGGCTTATTTTTCCACCTATGATTGCCACCACTAATTTTAGACCAATTGTCTTGTGTTCTGGATCAGCACGCCTTGTTCTCCTGCTAGCGTTAACAGTGCCATGGGCGGATGCTGTACATGAGGCGTATGAGAGCGAGGAACTGAGGTCTGCTGAACTAGTCACTGAAGCGGAAGACCGAGGATGGAGAGCCCGGATTTACCCAATGGAGATTGTTTGAGGAGGATTTGTAGCACACACTACAACCTGCTTTCGCACAGACGTCGGATTCAGTGGCGAAGAGTTGCGTCGCACAGTAAAGACCGTTTCTGAAGCAGCAGAGAGGAGCAGTAAGTGCTTGTTGCTAGACGGAAATATTCTGGTAGGGGATCTCAAGCACAATCGAAGGAAAGAAACGCTGATGTACGAGTAAGTAAGCTGGACTGACTGGAGGGGCGGTGATGGTGGAACACCAGAATCACCGTCGAGCCGTCTTGATATGTGGGCTAGTCGACGAAACACCGAGGATGGCAGGTGCCCACCTGTAGACCCCAGCAATGTACCGTATACCTCAATCGATACGGTTGTTATGCTGGGGAGACCTCACTGTGGTTTCTCCCCGGAGCCAGCATCGCACACGTGTGTGCTGATGCGCTACTGTACTGATTAAAGCTTTCAGCTTCTCAGCAGTTGTTTCGAATCGGTGATATTATGGGGAATGTTCAGCATGGAAGAGTGGGTCTTGGTATCAGTTCAGCTCCTCCTACATACCACAAGGCAGCCCCACCTCAACGGAAGAAACTGCTAGTCAACGCATCAAAAAACGCAACCACCAGGAAAAGGTGTTAATAAAAGCAAGCCTCGCTAGGACAACTGGAAGATGCTGGCAAATGTTGGTCAACGGCTTATTTTTCCACCTGAGATTGCCACCACTAATCTTCGACCAATTGTCTTTTGTTCTGGATCAGCACGCCTTGTTCAGCTGATAGAGAACAGTGCATGGGAGGATGCTGTAAATGAGGCATAAACTGCTGTATGCTCAACTAGCCAATGAAGCGGAATATGCGTGGAGGAGAGTCAGGGTTTACCGAGTGGAGGATTTGTGGCACACACTACAGCCCGGTTTCTCAGAGACGTCTGATTCAGTGGCCAAGAGTTTCGTCGTACAAAAAAGAACATTGCTACATCAGCAGACAGGAGCAGATATTGCCTGCTGTTAGACGGAAATATTCTGGTAGGGGATCTCAAGCACAATCGAAGGGAAGAAGTTGATGTACGGGTAAGTAAGCTGGACTGACTGGAGGGGGGTTGATGGTAGAACGCCAGAATCACCATCAAGCCGTCTTGAGGTGTGGGCTAGTCGACGAAACACTGAGGATGGCAGGCGCCCACTTGTAGTCCCCAGCGATGTACCGTACTTACCTCAATCCAGACGGTTGCCATCCTGGTGAGACCTCACTGTGGTTTATTCCCGGAGCCAGCATCGCACACGTGTGTGCTGATGCGCTACTGAACTGATTAAAGCTTCCAGATTTTCACCAGTTGTCTCACCTGCAACATTAAGGCACATTTCGACAGGATGCAAGGTGGCTAGCCAAGGATGGTTTACTTGGCGCCATGACCAGGTGTTGCGGATGTTTGACCTTAGCAATGGAAGACAAGCGTAACAGAGCACTAAGTTGCCCCCAGTTTCATAAAAACATTACACACAAAAAACTTCATTCCTCCGCCCAGGAGAGCAACCGTCAGGAAAATGTGTTAAAACCAAGCCCCGCCGAGGACAACTGGACGCTGCTGGCAGATGTTTGTCAACGGCTTATTTTTCCACCTATGATTGCCACCACTAATTTTAGACCAATTGTCTTGTGTTCTGGATCAGCACGCCTTGTTCTCCTGCTAGCGTTAACAGTGCCATGGGCGGATGCATGTACAATGAGGTGTATGAGAGCGAGGAACTGCGGTCTGCTGAACTAGTCACTGAAGCGGAAGACCGAGGATGGAGAGTCCGGATTTACCCAGTGGAGATTGTTTGTGGAGGATTTGTAGCACACACTACAACCCGCTTTCGCACAGACGTCGGATTCAGTGGCGAAGAGTTGCGTCGCACAGTAAAGACCGTTTCTGAAGCAGCAAAGAGGATCAGTAGTGCTTGTTGCTAGACGGAAATATTCTGGTAGGGGATCTCAAGCACAATCGAAGGAAAGAAACGCTGATGTACGAGTAAGTAAGCTGGACTGACTGCAGGGGCGGTGATGGTGGAACACCAGAATCACCGTCGAGCCGTCTTTATATGTGGGCTAGTCGACGAAACACAGAGGATGGCAGGTGCCCACCTGTAGACCCCAGCGATGTACCGTATACCTCAATCGATACGGTTGTTATGCTGGGGAGACCTCACTGTGGTTTCTCCCCGGAGCCAGCATCGCACACGTGTGTGCTGATGCGCTACTGTACTGATTAAAGCTTTCAGCTTCTCAGCAGTTGTTTCGAATCGGTGATATTATGGGGAATGTTCAGCATGGAAGAGTGGGTCTTGGTATCAGTTCAGCTCCTCCTACATACCACAAGGCAGCCCCACCTCAACGGAAGAAACTGCTAGTCAACGCATCAAAAAGCGCAACCACCAGGAAAAGGTGTTAATAAAAGCAAGCCTCGCTAGGACAACTGGAAGATGCTGGCAAATGTTGGTCAACGGCTTATTTTTCCACCTGAGATTGCCACCACTAATCTTCGACCAATTGTCTTTTGTTCTGGATCAGCACGCCTTGTTCAGCTGATAGAGATAACAGTGCCATGGGAGGATGCTGTAAATGAGGCATAAACTGCTGTATGCTCAACTAGCCAATGAAGCGGAATATGCGTGGAGGAGAGTCAGGGTTTACCGAGTGGAGGATTTGTGGCACACACACAGCCCGGTTTCTCAGAGACGTCTGATTCAGTGGCCAAGAGTTTCGTCGTACAATAAAGAACATTGCTACATCAGCAGACAGGAGCAGATATTGCCTACTTTTAGACGGAAATATTCTGGTAGGGGATCTCAAGCACAATCGAAGGGAAGAAACGTTGATGTACGGGTAAGTAAGATGGACTGACTGGAGGGGAGTTGATGGTAGAACGCCAGAATCACCGTCAAGCCGCTTGAGGTGTGGGCTAGTCGACGAAACACTGAGGATGGCAGGCGCCCACTTGTAGTCCCCAGCGATGTACCGTACTTACCTCAATCCAGACGGTTGCCATCCTGGTGAGACCTCACTGTGGTTTATTCCCGGAGCCAGCATCGCACACGTGTGTGCTGATGCGCTACTGAACTGATTAAAGCTTCCAGATTTTCACCAGTTGTCTCACCTGCAACATTAAGGCACATTTCGACAGGATGCAAGGTGGCTAGCCAAGGATGGTTTACTTGGCGCCATGACCAGGTGTTGCGGATGTTTGACCTTAGCAATGGAAGACAAGCGTAACAGAGCACTAAGTTGCCCCCAGTTTCATAAAAACATTACACACAAAAAACTTCATTCCTCCGCCCAGGAGAGCAACCGTCAGGAAAATGTGTTAAAACCAAGCCCCGCCGAGGACAACTGGACGCTGCTGGCAGATGTTTGTCAACGGCTTATTTTTCCACCTATGATTGCCACCACTAATTTTAGACCAATTGTCTTGTGTTCTGGATCAGCACGCCTTGTTCTCCTGCTAGCGTTAACAGTGCCATGGGCGGATGCATGTACAATGAGGTGTATGAGAGCGAGGAACTGCGGTCTGCTGAACTAGTCACTGAAGCGGAAGACCGAGGATGGAGAGTCCGGATTTACCCAGTGGAGATTGTTTGTGGAGGATTTGTAGCACACACTACAACCCGCTTTCGCACAGACGTCGGATTCAGTGGCGAAGAGTTGCGTCGCACAGTAAAGACTGTTTCTGAAGCAGCAAAGAGGATCAGTAGTGCTTGTTGCTAGACGGAAATATTCTGGTAGGGGATCTCAAGCACAATCGAAGGAAAGAAACGCTGATGTACGAGTAAGTAAGCTGGACTGACTGCAGGGGCGGTGATGGTGGAACACCAGAATCACCGTCGAGCCGTCTTTATATGTGGGCTAGTCGACGAAACACAGAGGATGGCAGGTGCCCACCTGTAGACCCCAGCGATGTACCGTATACCTCAATCGATACGGTTGTTATGCTGGGGAGACCTCACTGTGGTTTCTCCCCGGAGCCAGCATCGCACACGTGTGTGCTGATGCGCTACTGTACTGATTAAAGCTTTCAGCTTCTCAGCAGTTGTTTCGAATCGGTGATATTATGGGGAATGTTCAGCATGGAAGAGTGGGTCTTGGTATCAGTTCAGCTCCTCCTACATACCACAAGGCAGCCCCACCTCAACGGAAGAAACTGCTAGTCAACGCATCAAAAAGCGCAACCACCAGGAAAAGGTGTTAATAAAAGCAAGCCTCGCTAGGACAACTGGAAGATGCTGGCAAATGTTGGTCAACGGCTTATTTTTCCACCTGAGATTGCCACCACTAATCTTCGACCAATTGTCTTTTGTTCTGGATCAGCACGCCTTGTTCAGCTGATAGAGATAACAGTGCCATGGGAGGATGCTGTAAATGAGGCATAAACTGCTGTATGCTCCAACTAGCCAATGAAGCGGAATATGCGTGGAGGAGAGTCAGGGTTTACCGAGTGGAGGATTTGTGACACACACACAGCCCGGTTTCTCAGAGACGTCTGATTCAGTGGCCAAGAGTTTCGTCGTACAATAAAGAACATTGCTACATCAGCAGACAGGAGCAGATATTGCCTGCTGTTAGACGGAAATATTCTGGTAGGGGATCTCAAGCACAATCGAAGGGAAGAAACGTTGATGTACGGGTAAGTAAGATGGACTGACTGGAGGGGGGTTGATGGTAGAACGCCAGAATCACCGTCAAGCCGCTTGAGGTGTGGGCTAGACGAAACACTGAGGATGGCAGGCGCCCACTTGTAGTCCCCAGCGATGTACCGTACTTACCTCAATCCAGACGGTTGCCATCCTGGTGAGACCTCACTGTGGTTTATTCCCGGAGCCAGCATCGCACACGTGTGTGCTGATGCGCTACTGAACTGATTAAAGCTTCCAGATTTTCACCAGTTGTCTCACCTGCAACATTAAGGCACATTTCGACAGGATGCAAGGTGGCTAGCCAAGGACGGTTTACTTGGCGCCATGATCAGGTGCTGCGATGTTTGACCTTAGCAATGGAAGACAAGCGTAACATGAGCACTAAGTTGCCCCCAGTTTCATAAAAACATTACACACAAAAAACTTCATTCCTCCGCCCAGGAGAGCAACCGTCAGGAAAATGTGTTAAAACCAAGCCCCGCCGAGGACAACTGGACGCTGCTGGCAGATGTTTGTCAACGGCTTATTTTTCCACCTATGATTGCCACCACTAATTTTAGACCAATTGTCTTGTGTTCTGGATCAGCACGCCTTGTTCTCCTGCTAGCGTTAACAGTGCCATGGGCGGATGCTGTACATGAGGCGTATGAGAGCGAGGAACTGCGGTCTGCTGAACTAGTCACTGAAGCGGAAGACCGAGGATGGAGAGTCCGGATTTACCCAGTGGAGATTGTTTGAGGAGGATTTGTAGCACACACTACAACCCGCTTTCGCACAGACGTCGGATTCAGTGGCGAAGAGTTGCGTCGCACAGTAAAGACCGTTTCTGAAGCAGCAGTAAGTGCTTGTTGCTAGACGGAAATATTCTGGTAGGGGATCTCAAGCACAATCGAAGGAAAGAAACGCTGATGTACGAGTAAGTAAGCTGGACTGACTGGAGGGGCGGTGATGGTGGAACACCAGAATCACCGTCGAGCCGTCTTTATATGTGGGCTAGTCGACGAAACACCGAGGATGGCAGGTGCCCACCTGTAGACCCCAGCAATGTACCGTATACCTCAATCGATACGGTTGTTATGCTGGGGAGACCTCACTGTGGTTTCTCCCCGGAGCCAGCATCGCACACGTGTGTGCTGATGCGCTACTGTACTGATTAAAGCTTTCAGCTTCTCAGCAGTTGTTTCGAATCGGTGATATTATGGGGAATGTTCAGCATGGAAGAGTGGGTCTTGGTATCAGTTCAGCTCCTCCTACATACCACAAGGCAGCCCCACCTCAACGGAAGAAACTGCTAGTCAACGCATCAAAAAACGCAACCACCAGGAAAAGGTGTTAATAAAAGCAAGCCTCGCTAGGACAAATGGAAGATGCTGGCAAATGTTGGTCAACGGCTTATTTTTCCACCTGAGATTGCCACCACTAATCTTCGACCAATTGTCTTTTGTTCTGGATCAGCACGCCTTGTTCAGCTGATAGAGAACAGTGCATGGGAGGATGCTGTAAATGAGGCATAAACTGCTGTATGCTCAACTAGCCAATGAAGCGGAATATGCGTGGAGGAGAGTCAGGGTTTACCGAGAGGAGGATTTGTGGCACACACACAGCCCGGTTTCTCAGAGACGTCTGATTCAGTGGCCAAGAGTTTCGTCGTACAATAAAGAACATTGCTACATCAGCAGACAGGAGCAGATATTGCCTGCTGTTAGACGGAAATATTCTGGTAGGGGATCTCAAGCACAATCGAAGGGAAGAAACGTTGATGTACGGGTAAGTAAGATGGGCTGACTGGAGGGGGGTTGATGGTAGAACGCCAGAATCACCGTCAAGCCGCTTGAGGTGTGGGCTAGTCGACGAAACACTGAGGATGGCAGGCGCCCACTTGTAGTCCCCAGCGATGTACCGTACTTACCTCAATCCAGACGGTTGCCATCCTGGTGAGACCTCACTGTGGTTTATTCCCGGAGCCAGCATCGCACACGTGTGTGCTGATGCGCTACTGAACTGATTAAAGCTTCCAGATTTTCACCAGTTGTCTCACCTGCAACATTAAGGCACATTTCGACAGGATGCAAGGTGGCTAGCCAAGGACGGTTTACTTGGCGCCATGATCAGGTGCTGCGATGTTTGACCTTAGCAATGGAAGACAAGCGTAACATGAGCACTAAGTTGCCCCCAGTTTCATAAAAACATTACACACAAAAAACTTCATTCCTCCGCCCAGGAGAGCAACCGTCAGGAAAATGTGTTAAAACCAAGCCCCGCCGAGGACAACTGGACGCTGCTGGCAGATGTTTGTCAACGGCTTATTTTTCCACCTATGATTGCCACCACTAATTTTAGACAAATTGTCTTGTGTTCTGGATCAGCACGCCTTGTTCTCCTGCTAGCGTTAACAGTGCCATGGGCGGATGCTGTACATGAGGCGTATGAAAGCGAGGAACTGCGGTCTGCTGAACTAGTCACTGAAGCGGAAGACCGAGGATGGAGAGTCCGGATTTACCCAGTGGAGATTGTTTGAGGAGGATTTGTAGCACACACTACAACCCGCTTTCGCACAGACGTCGGATTCAGTGGCGAAGAGTTGCGTCGCACAGTAAAGACCGTTTCTGAAGCAGCAGAGAGGAGCAGTAAGTGCTTGTTGCTAGACGGAAATATTCTGGTAGGGGATCTCAAGCACAATCGAAGGAAAGAAACGCTGATGTACGAGTAAGTAAGCTGGACTGACTGGAGGGGCGGTGATGGTGGAACACCAGAATCACCGTCGAGCCGTCTTGATATGTGGGCTAGTCGACGAAACACCGAGGATGGCAGGTGCCCACCTGTAGACCCCAGCAATGTACCGTATACCTCAATCGATACGGTTGTTATGCTGGGGAGACCTCACTGTGGTTTCTCCCCGGAGCCAGCATCGCACACGTGTGTGCTGATGCGCTACTGTACTGATTAAAGCTTTCAGCTTCTCAGCAGTTGTTTCGAATCGGTGATATTATGGGGAATGTTCAGCATGGAAGAGTGGGTCTTGGTATCAGTTCAGCTCCTCCTACATAGCACAAGGCAGCCCCACCTCAACGGAAGAAACTGCTAGTCAACGCATCAAAAAGCGCAACCACCAGGAAAAGGTGTTAATAAAAGCAAGCCTCGCTAGGACAACTGGAAGATGCTGGCAAATGTTGGTCAACGGCTTATTTTTCCACCTGAGATTGCCACCACTAATCTTCGACCAATTGTCTTTTGTTCTGGATCAGCACGCCTTGTTCAGCTGATAGAGATAACAGTGCCATGGGAGGATGCTGTAAATGAGGCATAAACTGCTGTATGCTCAACTAGCCAATGAAGCGGAATATGCGTGGAGGAGAGTCAGGGTTTACCGAGTGGAGGATTTGTGGCACACACTACAGCCCGGTTTCTCAGAGACGTCTGATTCAGTGGCCAAGAGTTTCGTCGTACAAAAAAGAACATTGCTACATCAGCAGACAGGAGCAGATATTGCCTGCTGTTAGACGGAAATATTCTGGTAGGGGATCTCAAGCACAATCGAAGGGAAGAAGTTGATGTACGGGTAAGTAAGCTGGACTGACTGGAGGGGGGTTGATGGTAGAACGCCAGAATCACCATCAAGCCGTCTTGAGGTGTGGGCTAGTCGACGAAACACTGAGGATGGCAGGCGCCCACTTGTAGTCCCCAGCGATGTACCGTACTTACCTCAATCCAGACGGTTGCCATCCTGGTGAGACCTCACTGTGGTTTATTCCCGGAGCCAGCATCGCACACGTGTGTGCTGATGCGCTACTGAACTGATTAAAGCTTCCAGATTTTCACCAGTTGTCTCACCTGCAACATTAAGGCACATTTCGACAGGATGCAAGGTGGCTAGCCAAGGACGGTTTACTTGGCGCCATGACCAGGTGCTGCGGATGTTTGACCTTAGCAATGGAAGACAAGCGTAACAGAGCACTAAGTTGCCCCCAGTTTCATAAAAACATTACACACAAAAAACTTCATTCCTCCGCCCAGGAGAGCAACCGTCAGGAAAATGTGTTAAAACCAAGCCCCGCCGAGGACAACTGGACGCTGCTGGCAGATGTTTGTCAACGGCTTATTTTTCCACCTATGATTGCCACCACTAATTTTAGACCAATTGTCTTGTGTTCTGGATCAGCACGCCTTGTTCTCCTGCTAGCGTTAACAGTGCCATGGGCGGATGCTGTACAATGAGGCGTATGAGAGCGAGGAACTGAGGTCTGCTGAACTAGTCACTGAAGCGGAAGACCGAGGATGGAGAGTCCGGATTTACCCAGTGGAGATTGTTTGTGGAGGATTTGTAGCACACACTACAACCCGCTTTCGCACAGACGTCGGATTCAGTGGCGAAGAGTTGCGTCGCACAGTAAAGACTGTTTCTGAAGCAGCAAAGAGGAGCAGTAAGTGCTTGTTGCTAGACGGAAATATTCTGGTAGGGGATCTCAAGCACAATCGAAGGAAAGAAACGCTGATGTACGAGTAAGTAAGCTGGACTGACTGCAGGGGCGGTGATGGTGGAACACCAGAATCACCGTCGAGCCGTCTTTATATGTGGGCTAGTCGACGAAATACAGAGGATGGCAGGTGCCCACCTGTAGACCCCAGCGATGTACCGTATACCTCAATCGATACGGTTGTTATGCTGGGGAGACCTCACTGTGGTTTCTCCCCGGAGCCAGCATCGCACACGTGTGTGCTGATGCGCTACTGTACTGATTAAAGCTTTCAGCTTCTCAGCAGTTGTTTCGAATCGGTGATATTATGGGGAATGTTCAGCATGGAAGAGTGGGTCTTGGTATCAGTTCAGCTCCTCCTACATACCACAAGGCAGCCCCACCTCAACGGAAGAAACTGCTAGTCAACGCATCAAAAAGCGCAACCACCAGGAAAAGGTGTTAATAAAAGCAAGCCTCGCTAGGACAACTGGAAGATGCTGGCAAATGTTGGTCAACGGCTTATTTTTCCACCTGAGATTGCCACCACTAATCTTCGACCAATTGTCTTTTGTTCTGGATCAGCACGCCTTGTTCAGCTGATAGAGATAACAGTGCCATGGGAGGATGCTGTAAATGAGGCATAAACTGCTGTATGCTCAACTAGCCAATGAAGCGGAATATGCGTGGAGGAGAGTCAGGGTTTACCGAGTGGAGGATTTGTGGCACACACTACAGCCCGGTTTCTCAGAGACGTCTGATTCAGTGGCCAAGAGTTTCGTCGTACAAAAAAGAACATTGCTACACAGCAGACAGGAGCAGATATTGCCTGCTGTTAGACGGAAATATTCTGGTAGGGGATCTCAAGCACAATCGAAGGGAAGAAGTTGATGTACGGGTAAGTAAGCTGGACTGACTGGAGGGGGGTTGATGGTAGAACGCCAGAATCACCATCAAGCCGTCTTGAGGTGTGGGCTAGTCGACGAAACACTGAGGATGGCAGGCGCCCACTTGTAGTCCCCAGCGATGTACCGTACTTACCTCAATCCAGACGGTTGCCATCCTGGTGAGACCTCACTGTGGTTTATTCCCGGAGCCAGCATCGCACACGTGTGTGCTGATGCGCTACTGAACTGATTAAAGCTTCCAGATTTTCACCAGTTGTCTCACCTGCAACATTAAGGCACATTTCGACAGGATGCAAGGTGGCTAGCCAAGGACGGTTTACTTGGCGCCATGATCAGGTGCTGCGATGTTTGACCTTAGCAATGGAAGACAAGCGTAACATGAGCACTAAGTTGCCCCCAGTTTCATAAAAACATTACACACAAAAAACTTCATTCCTCCGCCCAGGAGAGCAACCGTCAGGAAAATGTGTTAAAACCAAGCCCCGCCGAGGACAACTGGACGCTGCTGGCAGATGTTTGTCAACGGCTTATTTTTCCACCTATGATTGCCACCACTAATTTTAGACAAATTGTCTTGTGTTCTGGATCAGCACGCCTTGTTCTCCTGCTAGCGTTAACAGTGCCATGGGCGGATGCTGTACATGAGGCGTATGAAAGCGAGGAACTGCGGTCTGCTGAACTAGTCACTGAAGCGGAAGACCGAGGATGGAGAGTCCGGATTTACCCAGTGGAGATTGTTTGAGGAGGATTTGTAGCACACACTACAACCCGCTTTCGCACAGACGTCGGATTCAGTGGCGAAGAGTTGCGTCGCACAGTAAAGACCGTTTCTGAAGCAGCAGAGAGGAGCAGTAAGTGCTTGTTGCTAGACGGAAATATTCTGGTAGGGGATCTCAAGCACAATCGAAGGAAAGAAACGCTGATGTACGAGTAAGTAAGCTGGACTGACTGGAGGGGCGGTGATGGTGGAACACCAGAATCACCGTCGAGCCGTCTTGATATGTGGGCTAGTCGACGAAACACCGAGGATGGCAGGTGCCCACCTGTAGACCCCAGCAATGTACCGTATACCTCAATCGATACGGTTGTTATGCTGGGGAGACCTCACTGTGGTTTCTCCCCGGAGCCAGCATCGCACACGTGTGTGCTGATGCGCTACTGTACTGATTAAAGCTTTCAGCTTCTCAGCAGTTGTTTCGAATCGGTGATATTATGGGGAATGTTCAGCATGGAAGAGTGGGTCTTGGTATCAGTTCAGCTCCTCCTACATAGCACAAGG
This sequence comes from Acipenser ruthenus, assembly GCF_902713425.1. NCBI lineage: Eukaryota > Metazoa > Chordata > Actinopteri > Acipenseriformes > Acipenseridae > Acipenser > Acipenser ruthenus. The sequence goes on from NC_081196.1 coordinate 25,318,818, forward strand.
CAGCCCCACCTCAACGGAAGAAACTGCTAGTCAACGCATCAAAAAGCGCAACCACCAGGAAAAGGTGTTAATAAAAGCAAGCCTCGCTAGGACAACTGGAAGATGCTGGCAAATGTTGGTCAACGGCTTATTTTTCCACCTGAGATTGCCACCACTAATCTTCGACCAATTGTCTTTTGTTCTGGATCAGCACGCCTTGTTCAGCTGATAGAGATAACAGTGCCATGGGAGGATGCTGTAAATGAGGCATAAACTGCTGTATGCTCAACTAGCCAATGAAGCGGAATATGCGTGGAGGAGAGTCAGGGTTTACCGAGTGGAGGATTTGTGGCACACACTACAGCCCGGTTTCTCAGAGACGTCTGATTCAGTGGCCAAGAGTTTCGTCGTACAAAAAAGAACATTGCTACATCAGCAGACAGGAGCAGATATTGCCTGCTGTTAGACGGAAATATTCTGGTAGGGGATCTCAAGCACAATCGAAGGGAAGAAGTTGATGTACGGGTAAGTAAGCTGGACTGACTGGAGGGGGGTTGATGGTAGAACGCCAGAATCACCATCAAGCCGTCTTGAGGTGTGGGCTAGTCGACGAAACACTGAGGATGGCAGGCGCCCACTTGTAGTCCCCAGCGATGTACCGTACTTACCTCAATCCAGACGGTTGCCATCCTGGTGAGACCTCACTGTGGTTTATTCCCGGAGCCAGCATCGCACACGTGTGTGCTGATGCGCTACTGAACTGATTAAAGCTTCCAGATTTTCACCAGTTGTCTCACCTGCAACATTAAGGCACATTTCGACAGGATGCAAGGTGGCTAGCCAAGGACGGTTTACTTGGCGCCATGATCAGGTGCTGCGATGTTTGACCTTAGCAATGGAAGACAAGCGTAACATGAGCACTAAGTTGCCCCCAGTTTCATAAAAACATTACACACAAAAAACTTCATTCCTCCGCCCAGGAGAGCAACCGTCAGGAAAATGTGTTAAAACCAAGCCCCGCCGAGGACAACTGGACGCTGCTGGCAGATGTTTGTCAACGGCTTATTTTTCCACCTATGATTGCCACCACTAATTTTAGACCAATTGTCTTGTGTTCTGGATCAGCACGCCTTGTTCTCCTGCTAGCGTTAACAGTGCCATGGGCGGATGCTGTACATGAGGCGTATGAGAGCGAGGAACTGCGGTCTGCTGAACTAGTCACTGAAGCGGAAGACCGAGGATGGAGAGTCCGGATTTACCCAGTGGAGATTGTTTGTGGAGGATTTGTAGCACACACTACAACCCGCTTTCGCACAGACGTCGGATTCAGTGGCGAAGAGTTGCGTCGCACAGTAAAGACTGTTTCTGAAGCAGCAAAGAGGAGCAGTAAGTGCTTGTTGCTAGACGGAAATATTCTGGTAGGGGATCTCAAGCACAATCGAAGGAAAGAAACGCTGATGTACGAGTAAGTAAGCTGGACTGACTGCAGGGGCGGTGATGGTGGAACACCAGAATCACCGTCGAGCCGTCTTTATATGTGGGCTAGTCGACGAAACACAGAGGATGGCAGGTGCCCACCTGTAGACCCCAGCGATGTACCGTATACCTCAATCGATACGGTTGTTATGCTGGGGAGACCTCACTGTGGTTTCTCCCCGGAGCCAGCATCGCACACGTGTGTGCTGATGCGCTACTGTACTGATTAAAGCTTTCAGCTTCTCAGCAGTTGTTTCGAATCGGTGATATTATGGGGAATGTTCAGCATGGAAGAGTGGGTCTTGGTATCAGTTCAGCTCCTCCTACATACCAACAAGGCAGCCCCACCTCAACGGAAGAAACTGCTAGTCAACGCATCAAAAAGCGCAACCACCAGGAAAAGGTGTTAATAAAAGCAAGCCTCGCTAGGACAACTGGAAGATGCTGGCAAATGTTGGTCAACGGCTTATTTTTCCACCTGAGATTGCCACCACTAATCTTCGACCAATTGTCTTTTGTTCTGGATCAGCACGCCTTGTTCAGCTGATAGAGATAACAGTGCCATGGGAGGATGCTGTAAATGAGGCATAAACTGCTGTATGCTCAACTAGCCAATGAAGCGGAATATGCGTGGAGGAGAGTCAGGGTTTACCGAGTGGAGGATTTGTGGCACACACTACAGCCCGGTTTCTCAGAGACGTCTGATTCAGTGGCCAAGAGTTTCGTCGTACAAAAAAGAACATTGCTACATCAGCAGACAGGAGCAGATATTGCCTGCTGTTAGACGGAAATATTCTGGTAGGGGATCTCAAGCACAATCGAAGGGAAGAAGTTGATGTACGGGTAAGTAAGCTGGACTGACTGGAGGGGGGTTGATGGTAGAACGCCAGAATCACCATCAAGCCGTCTTGAGGTGTGGGCTAGTCGACGAAACACTGAGGATGGCAGGCGCCCACTTGTAGTCCCCAGCGATGTACCGTACTTACCTCAATCCAGACGGTTGCCATCCTGGTGAGACCTCACTGTGGTTTATTCCCGGAGCCAGCATCGCACACGTGTGTGCTGATGCGCTACTGAACTGATTAAAGCTTCCAGATTTTCACCAGTTGTCTCACCTGCAACATTAAGGCACATTTCGACAGGATGCAAGGTGGCTAGCCAAGGACGGTTTACTTGGCGCCATGATCAGGTGCTGCGATGTTTGACCTTAGCAATGGAAGACAAGCGTAACATGAGCACTAAGTTGCCCCCAGTTTCATAAAAACATTACACACAAAAAACTTCATTCCTCCGCCCAGGAGAGCAACCGTCAGGAAAATGTGTTAAAACCAAGCCCCGCCGAGGACAACTGGACGCTGCTGGCAGATGTTTGTCAACGGCTTATTTTTCCACCTATGATTGCCACCACTAATTTTAGACCAATTGTCTTGTGTTCTGGATCAGCACGCCTTGTTCTCCTGCTAGCGTTAACAGTGCCATGGGCGGATGCTGTACATGAGGCGTATGAGAGCGAGGAACTGCGGTCTGCTGAACTAGTCACTGAAGCGGAAGACCGAGGATGGAGAGTCCGGATTTACCCAGTGGAGATTGTTTGTGGAGGATTTGTAGCACACACTACAACCCGCTTTCGCACAGACGTCGGATTCAGTGGCGAAGAGTTGCGTCGCACAGTAAAGACTGTTTCTGAAGCAGCAAAGAGGAGCAGTAAGTGCTTGTTGCTAGACGGAAATATTCTGGTAGGGGATCTCAAGCACAATCGAAGGAAAGAAACGCTGATGTACGAGTAAGTAAGCTGGACTGACTGCAGGGGCGGTGATGGTGGAACACCAGAATCACCGTCGAGCCGTCTTTATATGTGGGCTAGTCGACGAAACACAGAGGATGGCAGGTGCCCACCTGTAGACCCCAGCGATGTACCGTATACCTCAATCGATACGGTTGTTATGCTGGGGAGACCTCACTGTGGTTTCTCCCCGGAGCCAGCATCGCACACGTGTGTGCTGATGCGCTACTGTACTGATTAAAGCTTTCAGCTTCTCAGCAGTTGTTTCGAATCGGTGATATTATGGGGAATGTTCAGCATGGAAGAGTGGGTCTTGGTATCAGTTCAGCTCCTCCTACATACCAACAAGGCAGCCCCACCTCAACGGAAGAAACTGCTAGTCAACGCATCAAAAAGCGCAACCACCAGGAAAAGGTGTTAATAAAAGCAAGCCTCGCTAGGACAACTGGAAGATGCTGGCAAATGTTGGTCAACGGCTTATTTTTCCACCTGAGATTGCCACCACTAATCTTCGACCAATTGTCTTTTGTTCTGGATCAGCACGCCTTGTTCAGCTGATAGAGATAACAGTGCCATGGGAGGATGCTGTAAATGAGGCATAAACTGCTGTATGCTCAACTAGCCAATGAAGCGGAATATGCGTGGAGGAGAGTCAGGGTTTACCGAGTGGAGGATTTGTGGCACACACTACAGCCCGGTTTCTCAGAGACATCTGATTCAGTGGCCAAGAGTTTCGTCGTACAAAAAAGAACATTGCTACATCAGCAGACAGGAGCAGATATTGCCTGCTGTTAGACGGAAATATTCTGGTAGGGGATCTCAAGCACAATCGAAGGGAAGAAACGTTGATGTACGGGTAAGTAAGATGGACTGACTGGAGGGGGGTTGATGGTAGAACGCCAGAATCACCGTCAAGCCGCTTGAGGTGTAGGCTAGTCGACGAAACACTGAGGATGGCAGGCGCCCACTTGTAGTCCCCAGCGATGTACCGTACTTACCTCAATCCAGACGGTTGCCATCCTGGTGAGACCTCACTGTGGTTTATTCCCGGAGCCAGCATCGCACACGTGTGTGCTGATGCGCTACTGAACTGATTAAAGCTTCCAGATTTTTACCAGTTGTCTCACCTGCAACATTAAGGCACATTTCGACAGGATGCAAGGTGGCTAGCCAAGGACGGTTTACTTGGCGCCATGATCAGGTGCTGCGATGTTTGACCTTAGCAATGGAAGACAAGCGTAACATGAGCACTAAGTTGCCCCCAGTTTCATAAAAACATTACACACAAAAAACTTCATTCCTCCGCCCAGGAGAGCAACCGTCAGGAAAATGTGTTAAAACCAAGCCCCGCCGAGGACAACTGGACGCTGCTGGCAGATGTTTGTCAACGGCTTATTTTTCCACCTATGATTGCCACCACTAATTTTAGACCAATTGTCTTGTGTTCTGGATCAGCACGCCTTGTTCTCCTGCTAGCGTTAACAGTGCCATGGGCGGATGCTGTACATGAGGCGTATGAGAGCGAGGAACTGCGGTCTGCTGAACTAGTCACTGAAGCGGAAGACCGAGGATGGAGAGTCCGGATTTACCCAGTGGAGATTGTTTGAGGAGGATTTGTAGCACACACTACAACCTGCTTTCGCACAGACGTCGGATTCAGTGGCGAAGAGTTGCGTCGCACAGTAAAGACCGTTTCTGAAGCAGCAGAGAGGAGCAGTAAGTGCTTGTTGCTAGACGGAAATATTCTGGTAGGGGATCTCAAGCACAATCGAAGGAAAGAAACGCTGATGTACGAGTAAGTAAGCTGGACTGACTGGAGGGCGGTGATGGTGGAACACCAGAATCACCGTCGAGCCGTCTTGATATGTGGGCTAGTCGACGAAACACCGAGGATGGCAGGTGCCCACCTGTAGACCCCAGCAATGTACCGTATACCTCAATCGATACGGTTGTTATGCTGGGGAGACCTCACTGTGGTTTCTCCCCGGAGCCAGCATCGCACACGTGTGTGCTGATGCGCTACTGTACTGATTAAAGCTTTCAGCTTCTCAGCAGTTGTTTCGAATCGGTGATATTATGGGGAATGTTCAGCATTGAAGAGTGGGTCTTGGTATCAGTTCAGCTCCTCCTACATACCACAAGGCAGCCCCACCTCAACGGAAGAAACTGCTAGTCAACGCATCAAAAAGCGCAACCACCAGGAAAAGGTGTTAATAAAAGCAAGCCTCGCTAGGACAACTGGAAGATGCTGGCAAATGTTGGTCAACGGCTTATTTTTCCACCTGAGATTGCCACCACTAATCTTCGACCAATTGTCTTTTGTTCTGGATCAGCACGCCTTGTTCAGCTGATAGAGAACAGTGCATGGGAGGATGCTGTAAATGAGGCATAAACTGCTGTATGCTCAACTAGCCAATGAAGCGGAATATGCGTGGAGGAGAGGAGTCAGGGTTTACCGAGTGGAGGATTTGTGGCACACACTACAGCCCGGTTTCTCAGAGACGTCTGATTCAGTGGCCAAGAGTTTCGTCGTACAAAAAAGAACATTGCTACATCAGCAGACAGGAGCAGATATTGCCTGCTGTTAGACGGAAATATTCTGGTAGGGGATCTCAAGCACAATCGAAGGGAAGAAGTTGATGTACGGGTAAGTAAGCTGGACTGACTGGAGGGGGGTTGATGGTAGAACGCCAGAATCACCATCAAGCCGTCTTGAGGTGTGGGCTAGTCGACGAAACACTGAGGATGGCAGGCGCCCACTTGTAGTCCCCAGCGAAGTACCGTACTTACCTCAATCCAGACGGTTGCCATCCTGGTGAGACCTCACTGTGGTTTATTCCCGGAGCCAGCATCGCACACGTGTGTGCTGATGCGCTACTGAACTGATTAAAGCTTCCAGATTTTTACCAGTTGTCTCACCTGCAACATTAAGGCACATTTCGACAGGATGCAAGGTGGCTAGCCAAGGACGGTTTACTTGGCGCCATGATCAGGTGCTGCGATGTTTGACCTTAGCAATGGAAGACAAGCGTAACATGAGCACTAAGTTGCCCCCAGTTTCATAAAAACATTACACACAAAAAACTTCATTCCTCCGCCCAGGAGAGCAACCGTCAGGAAAATGTGTTAAAACCAAGCCCCGCCGAGGACAACTGGACGCTGCTGGCAGATGTTTGTCAACGGCTTATTTTTCCACCTATGATTGCCACCACTAATTTTAGACCAATTGTCTTGTGTTCTGGATCAGCACGCCTTGTTCTCCTGCTAGCGTTAACAGTGCCATGGGCGGATGCTGTACATGAGGCGTATGAGAGCGAGGAACTGCGGTCTGCTGAACTAGTCACTGAAGCGGAAGACCGAGGATGGAGAGTCCGGATTTACCCAGTGGAGATTGTTTGAGGAGGATTTGTAGCACACACTACAACCTGCTTTCGCACAGACGTCGGATTCAGTGGCGAAGAGTTGCGTCGCACAGTAAAGACCGTTTCTGAAGCAGCAGAGAGGAGCAATAAGTGCTTGTTGCTAGACGGAAATATTCTGGTAGGGGATCTCAAGCACAATCGAAGGAAAGAAACGCTGATGTACGAGTAAGTAAGCTGGACTGACTGGAGGGCGGTGATGGTGGAACACCAGAATCACCGTCGAGCCGTCTTGATATGTGGGCTAGTCGACGAAACACCGAGGATGGCAGGTGCCCACCTGTAGACCCCAGCAATGTACCGTATACCTCAATCGATACGGTTGTTATGCTGGGGAGACCTCACTGTGGTTTCTCCCCGGAGCCAGCATCGCACACGTGTGTGCTGATGCGCTACTGTACTGATTAAAGCTTTCAGCTTCTCAGCAGTTGTTTCGAATCGGTGATATTATGGGGAATGTTCAGCATGGAAGAGTGGGTCTTGGTATCAGTTCAGCTCCTCCTACATACCACAAGGCAGCCCCACCTCAACGGAAGAAACTGCTAGTCAACGCATCAAAAAGCGCAACCACCAGGAAAAGGTGTTAATAAAAGCAAGCCTCGCTAGGACAACTGGAAGATGCTGGCAAATGTTGGTCAACGGCTTATTTTTCCACCTGAGATTGCCACCACTAATCTTCGACCAATTGTCTTTTGTTCTGGATCAGCACGCCTTGTTCAGCTGATAGAGAACAGTGCATGGGAGGATGCTGTAAATGAGGCATAAACTGCTGTATGCTCAACTAGCCAATGAAGCGGAATATGCGTGGAGGAGAGGAGTCAGGGTTTACCGAGTGGAGGATTTGTGGCACACACTACAGCCCGGTTTCTCAGAGACGTCTGATTCAGTGGCCAAGAGTTTCGTCGTACAAAAAAGAACATTGCTACATGAGCAGACAGGAGCAGATATTGCCTGCTGTTAGACGGAAATATTCTGGTAGGGGATCTCAAGCACAATCGAAGGGAAGAAGTTGATGTACGGGTAAGTAAGCTGGACTGACTGGAGGGGGGTTGATGGTAGAACGCCAGAATCACCATCAAGCCGTCTTGAGGTGTGGGCTAGTCGACGAAACACTGAGGATGGCAGGCGCCCACTTGTAGTCCCCAGCGATGTACCGTACTTACCTCAATCCAGACGGTTGCCATCCTGGTGAGACCTCACTGTGGTTTATTCCCGGAGCCAGCATCGCACACGTGTGTGCTGATGCGCTACTGAACTGATTAAAGCTTCCAGATTTTCACCAGTTGTCTCACCTGCAACATTAAGGCACATTTCGACAGGATGCAAGGTGGCTAGCCAAGGACGGTTTACTTGGCGCCATGATCAGGTGCTGCGATGTTTGACCTTAGCAATGGAAGACAAGCGTAACATGAGCACTAAGTTGCCCCCAGTTTCATAAAAACATTACACACAAAAAACTTCATTCCTCCGCCCAGGAGAGCAACCGTCAGGAAAATGTGTTAAAACCAAGCCCCGCCGAGGACAACTGGACGCTGCTGGCAGATGTTTGTCAACGGCTTATTTTTCCACCTATGATTGCCACCACTAATTTTAGACCAATTGTCTTGTGTTCTGGATCAGCACGCCTTGTTCTCCTGCTAGCGTTAACAGTGCCATGGGCGGATGCTGTACATGAGGCGTATGAGAGCGAGGAACTGAGGTCTGCTGAACTAGTCACTGAAGCGGAAGACCGAGGATGGAGAGCCCGGATTTACCCAATGGAGATTGTTTGAGGAGGATTTGTAGCACACACTACAACCTGCTTTCGCACAGACGTCGGATTCAGTGGCGAAGAGTTGCGTCGCACAGTAAAGACCGTTTCTGAAGCAGCAGAGAGGAGCAGTAAGTGCTTGTTGCTAGACGGAAATATTCTGGTAGGGGATCTCAAGCACAATCGAAGGAAAGAAACGCTGATGTACGAGTAAGTAAGCTGGACTGACTGGAGGGGCGGTGATGGTGGAACACCAGAATCACCGTCGAGCCGTCTTGATATGTGGGCTAGTCAACGAAACACTGAGGATGGCAGGCGCCCACTTGTAGTCCCCAGCGATGTACCGTACTTACCTCAATCCAGACGGTTGCCATGCTGGTGAGACCTCACTGTGGTTTATTCCCGGAGCCAGCATCGCACACGTGTGTGCTGATGCGCTACTGAACTGATTAAAGCTTCCAGATTTTCACCAGTTGTCTCACCTGCAACATTAAGGCACATTTCGACAGGATGCAAGGTGGCTAGCCAAGGACGGTTTACTTGGCGCCATGACCAGGTGCTGCGGATGTTTGACCTTAGCAATGGAAGACAAGCGTAACAGAGCACTAAGTTGCCCCCAGTTTCATAAAAACATTACACACAAAAAACTTCATTCCTCCGCCCAGGAGAGCAACCGTCAGGAAAATGTGTTAAAACCAAGCCCCGCCGAGGACAACTGGACGCTGCTGGCAGATGTTTGTCAACGGCATATTTTTCCACCTATGATTGCCACCACTAATTTTAGACCAATTGTCTTGTGTTCTGGATCAGCACGCCTTGTTCTCCTGCTTGCGTTAACAGTGCCATGGGCGGATGCATGTACAATGAGGCGTATGAGAGCGAGGAACTGCGGTCTGCTGAACTAGTCACTGAAGCGGAAGACCGAGGATGGAGAGTCCGGATTTACCCAGTGGAGATTGTTTGTGGAGGATTTGTAGCACACACTACAACCCGCTTTCGCACAGACGTCGGATTCAGTGGCGAAGAGTTGCGTCGCACAGTAAAGACTGTTTCTGAAGCAGCAAAGAGGAGCAGTAAGTGCTTGTTGCTAGACGGAAATATTCTGGTAGGGGATCTCAAGCACAATCGAAGGAAAGAAACGCTGATGTACGAGTAAGTAAGCTGGACTGACTGCAGGGGCGGTGATGGTGGAACACCAGAATCACCGTCGAGCCGTCTTTATATGTGGGCTAGTCGACGAAATACAGAGGATGGCAGGTGCCCACCTGTAGACCCCAGCGATGTACCGTATACCTCAATCGATACGGTTGTTATGCTGGGGAGACCTCACTGTGGTTTCTCCCCGGAGCCAGCATCGCACACGTGTGTGCTGATGCGCTACTGTACTGATTAAAGCTTTCAGCTTCTCAGCAGTTGTTTCGAATCGGTGATATTATGGGGAATGTTCAGCATGGAAGAGTGGGTCTTGGTATCAGTTCAGCTCCTCCTACATACCACAAGGCAGCCCCACCTCAACGGAAGAAACTGCTAGTCAACGCATCAAAAAGCGCAACCACCAGGAAAAGGTGTTAATAAAAGCAAGCCTCGCTAGGACAACTGGAAGATGCTGGCAAATGTTGGTCAACGGCTTATTTTTCCACCTGAGATTGCCACCACTAATCTTCGACCAATTGTCTTTTGTTCTGGATCAGCACGCCTTGTTCAGCTGATAGAGATAACAGTGCCATGGGAGGATGCTGTAAATGAGGCATAAACTGCTGTATGCTCAACTAGCCAATGAAGCGGAATATGCGTGGAGGAGAGTCAGGGTTTACCGAGTGGAGGATTTGTGGCACACACTACAGCCCGGTTTCTCAGAGACGTCTGATTCAGTGGCCAAGAGTTTCGTCGTACAAAAAAGAACATTGCTACACAGCAGACAGGAGCAGATATTGCCTGCTGTTAGACGGAAATATTCTGGTAGGGGATCTCAAGCACAATCGAAGGGAAGAAGTTGATGTACGGGTAAGTAAGCTGGACTGACTGGAGGGGGGTTGATGGTAGAACGCCAGAATCACCATCAAGCCGTCTTGAGGTGTGGGCTAGTCGACGAAACACTGAGGATGGCAGGCGCCCACTTGTAGTCCCCAGCGATGTACCGTACTTACCTCAATCCAGACGGTTGCCATCCTGGTGAGACCTCACTGTGGTTTATTCCCGGAGCCAGCATCGCACACGTGTGTGCTGATGCGCTACTGAACTGATTAAAGCTTCCAGATTTTCACCAGTTGTCTCACCTGCAACATTAAGGCACATTTCGACAGGATGCAAGGTGGCTAGCCAAGGACGGTTTACTTGGCGCCATGATCAGGTGCTGCGATGTTTGACCTTAGCCATGGAAGACAAGCGTAACATGAGCACTAAGTTGCCCCCAGTTTCATAAAAACATTACACACAAAAAACTTCATTCCTCCGCCCAGGAGAGCAACCGTCAGGAAAATGTGTTAAAACCAAGCCCCGCCGAGGACAACTGGACGCTGCTGGCAGATGTTTGTCAACGGCTTATTTTTCCACCTATGATTGCCACCACTAATTTTAGACCAATTGTCTTGTGTTCTGGATCAGCACGCCTTGTTCTCCTGCTAGCGTTAACAGTGCCATGGGCGGATGCTGTACATGAGGCGTATGAGAGCGAGGAACTGCGGTCTGCTGAACTAGTCACTGAAGCGGAAGACCGAGGATGGAGAGTCCGGATTTACCCAGTGGAGATTGTTTGTGGAGGATTTGTAGCACACACTACAACCCGCTTTCGCACAGACGTCGGATTCAGTGGCGAAGAGTTGCGTCGCACAGTAAAGACTGTTTCTGAAGCAGCAAAGAGGAGCAGTAGTGCTTGTTGCTAGACGGAAATATTCTGGTAGGGGATCTCAAGCACAATCGAAGGAAAGAAACGCTGATGTACGAGTAAGTAAGCTGGACTGACTGCAGGGGCGGTGATGGTGGAACACCAGAATCACCGTCGAGCCGTCTTTATATGTGGGCTAGTCGACGAAACACAGAGGATGGCAGGTGCCCACCTGTAGACCCCAGCGATGTACCGTATACCTCAATCGATACGGTTGTTATGCTGGGGAGACCTCACTGTGGTTTCTCCCCGGAGCCAGCATCGCACACGTGTGTGCTGATGCGCTACTGTACTGATTAAAGCTTTCAGCTTCTCAGCAGTTGTTTCGAATCGGTGATATTATGGGGAATGTTCAGCATGGAAGAGTGGGTCTTGGTATCAGTTCAGCTCCTCCTACATACCAACAAGGCAGCCCCACCTCAACGGAAGAAACTGCTAGTCAACGCATCAAAAAGCGCAACCACCAGGAAAAGGTGTTAATAAAAGCAAGCCTCGCTAGGACAACTGGAAGATGCTGGCAAATGTTGGTCAACGGCTTATTTTTCCACCTGAGATTGCCACCACTAATCTTCGACCAATTGTCTTTTGTTCTGGATCAGCACGCCTTGTTCAGCTGATAGAGATAACAGTGCCATGGGAGGATGCTGTAAATGAGGCATAAACTGCTGTATGCTCAACTAGCCAATGAAGCGGAATATGCGTGGAGGAGAGTCAGGGTTTACCGAGTGGAGGATTTGTGGCACACACTACAGCCCGGTTTCTCAGAGACGTCTGATTCAGTGGCCAAGAGTTTCGTCGTACAAAAAAGAACATTGCTACATCAGCAGACAGGAGCAGATATTGCCTGCTGTTAGACGGAAATATTCTGGTAGGGGATCTCAAGCACAATCGAAGGGAAGAAACGTTGATGTACGGGTAAGTAAGATGGACTGACTGGAGGGGGGTTGATGGTAGAACGCCAGAATCACCGTCAAGCCGCTTGAGGTGTGGGCTAGTCGACGAAACACTGAGGATGGCAGGCGCCCACTTGTAGTCCCCAGCGATGTACCGTACTTACCTCAATCCAGACGGTTGCCATCCTGGTGAGACCTCACTGTGGTTTATTCCCGGAGCCAGCATCGCACACGTGTGTGCTGATGCGCTACTGAACTGATTAAAGCTTCCAGATTTTTACCAGTTGTCTCACCTGCAACATTAAGGCACATTTCGACAGGATGCAAGGTGGCTAGCCAAGGACGGTTTACTTGGCGCCATGATCAGGTGCTGCGATGTTTGACCTTAGCAATGGAAGACAAGCGTAACATGAGCACTAAGTTGCCCCCAGTTTCATAAAAACATTACACACAAAAAACTTCATTCCTCCGCCCAGGAGAGCAACCGTCAGGAAAATGTGTTAAAACCAAGCCCCGCCGAGGACAACTGGACGCTGCTGGCAGATGTTTGTCAACGGCTTATTTTTCCACCTATGATTGCCACCACTAATTTTAGACCAATTGTCTTGTGTTCTGGATCAGCACGCCTTGTTCTCCTGCTAGCGTTAACAGTGCCATGGGCGGATGCTGTACATGAGGCGTATGAGAGCGAGGAACTGCGGTCTGCTGAACTAGTCACTGAAGCGGAAGACCGAGGATGGAGAGTCCGGATTTACCCAGTGGAGATTGTTTGAGGAGGATTTGTAGCACACACTACAACCTGCTTTCGCACAGACGTCGGATTCAGTGGCGAAGAGTTGCGTCGCACAGTAAAGACCGTTTCTGAAGCAGCAGAGAGGAGCAATAAGTGCTTGTTGCTAGACGGAAATATTCTGGTAGGGGATCTCAAGCACAATCGAAGGAAAGAAACGCTGATGTACGAGTAAGTAAGCTGGACTGACTGGAGGGCGGTGATGGTGGAACACCAGAATCACCGTCGAGCCGTCTTGATATGTGGGCTAGTCGACGAAACACCGAGGATGGCAGGTGCCCACCTGTAGACCCCAGCAATGTACCGTATACCTCAATCGATACGGTTGTTATGCTGGGGAGACCTCACTGTGGTTTCTCCCCGGAGCCAGCATCGCACACGTGTGTGCTGATGCGCTACTGTACTGATTAAAGCTTTCAGCTTCTCAGCAGTTGTTTCGAATCGGTGATATTATGGGGAATGTTCAGCATGGAAGAGTGGGTCTTGGTATCAGTTCAGCTCCTCCTACATACCACAAGGCAGCCCCACCTCAACGGAAGAAACTGCTAGTCAACGCATCAAAAAGCGCAACCACCAGGAAAAGGTGTTAATAAAAGCAAGCCTCGCTAGGACAACTGGAAGATGCTGGCAAATGTTGGTCAACGGCTTATTTTTCCACCTGAGATTGCCACCACTAATCTTCGACCAATTGTCTTTTGTTCTGGATCAGCACGCCTTGTTCAGCTGATAGAGAACAGTGCATGGGAGGATGCTGTAAATGAGGCATAAACTGCTGTATGCTCAACTAGCCAATGAAGCGGAATATGCGTGGAGGAGAGGAGTCAGGGTTTACCGAGTGGAGGATTTGTGGCACACACTACAGCCCGGTTTCTCAGAGACGTCTGATTCAGTGGCCAAGAGTTTCGTCGTACAAAAAAGAACATTGCTACATCAGCAGACAGGAGCAGATATTGCCTGCTGTTAGACGGAAATATTCTGGTAGGGGATCTCAAGCACAATCGAAGGGAAGAAGTTGATGTACGGGTAAGTAAGCTGGACTGACTGGAGGGGGGTTGATGGTAGAACGCCAGAATCACCATCAAGCCGTCTTGAGGTGTGGGCTAGTCGACGAAACACTGAGGATGGCAGGCGCCCACTTGTAGTCCCCAGCGATGTACCGTACTTACCTCAATCCAGACGGTTGCCATCCTGGTGAGACCTCACTGTGGTTTATTCCCGGAGCCAGCATCGCACACGTGTGTGCTGATGCGCTACTGAACTGATTAAAGCTTCCAGATTTTCACCAGTTGTCTCACCTGCAACATTAAGGCACATTTCGACAGGATGCAAGGTGGCTAGCCAAGGACGGTTTACTTGGCGCCATGATCAGGTGCTGCGATGTTTGACCTTAGCAATGGAAGACAAGCGTAACATGAGCACTAAGTTGCCCCCAGTTTCATAAAAACATTACACACAAAAAACTTCATTCCTCCGCCCAGGAGAGCAACCGTCAGGAAAATGTGTTAAAACCAAGCCCCGCCGAGGACAACTGGACGCTGCTGGCAGATGTTTGTCAACGGCTTATTTTTCCACCTATGATTGCCACCACTAATTTTAGACCAATTGTCTTGTGTTCTGGATCAGCACGCCTTGTTCTCCTGCTAGCGTTAACAGTGCCATGGGCGGATGCTGTACATGAGGCGTATGAGAGCGAGGAACTGAGGTCTGCTGAACTAGTCACTGAAGCGGAAGACCGAGGATGGAGAGCCCGGATTTACCCAATGGAGATTGTTTGAGGAGGATTTGTAGCACACACTACAACCTGCTTTCGCACAGACGTCGGATTCAGTGGCGAAGAGTTGCGTCGCACAGTAAAGACCGTTTCTGAAGCAGCAGAGAGGAGCAGTAAGTGCTTGTTGCTAGACGGAAATATTCTGGTAGGGGATCTCAAGCACAATCGAAGGAAAGAAACGCTGATGTACGAGTAAGTAAGCTGGACTGACTGGAGGGGCGGTGATGGTGGAACACCAGAATCACCGTCGAGCCGTCTTGATATGTGGGCTAGTCGACGAAACACTGAGGATGGCAGGCGCCCACTTGTAGTCCCCAGCGATGTACCGTACTTACCTCAATCCAGACGGTTGCCATGCTGGTGAGACCTCACTGTGGTTTATTCCCGGAGCCAGCATCGCACACGTGTGTGCTGATGCGCTACTGAACTGATTAAAGCTTCCAGATTTTCACCAGTTGTCTCACCTGCAACATTAAGGCACATTTCGACAGGATGCAAGGTGGCTAGCCAAGGACGGTTTACTTGGCGCCATGACCAGGTGCTGCGGATGTTTGACCTTAGCAATGGAAGACAAGCGTAACAGAGCACTAAGTTGCCCCCAGTTTCATAAAAACATTACACACAAAAAACTTCATTCCTCCACCCAGGAGAGCAACCGTCAGGAAAATGTGTTAAAACCAAGCCCCGCCGAGGACAACTGGACGCTGCTGGCAGATGTTTGTCAACGGCATATTTTTCCACCTATGATTGCCACCACTAATTTTAGACCAATTGTCTTGTGTTCTGGATCAGCACGCCTTGTTCTCCTGCTTGCGTTAACAGTGCCATGGGCGGATGCATGTACAATGAGGCGTATGAGAGCGAGGAACTGCGGTCTGCTGAACTAGTCACTGAAGCGGAAGACCGAGGATGGAGAGTCCGGATTTACCCAGTGGAGATTGTTTGTGGAGGATTTGTAGCACACACTACAACCCGCTTTCGCACAGACGTCGGATTCAGTGGCGAAGAGTTGCGTCGCACAGTAAAGACTGTTTCTGAAGCAGCAAAGAGGAGCAGTAAGTGCTTGTTGCTAGACGGAAATATTCTGGTAGGGGATCTCAAGCACAATCGAAGGAAAGAAACGCTGATGTACGAGTAAGTAAGCTGGACTGACTGCAGGGGCGGTGATGGTGGAACACCAGAATCACCGTCGAGCCGTCTTTATATGTGGGCTAGTCGACGAAATACAGAGGATGGCAGGTGCCCACCTGTAGACCCCAGCGATGTACCGTATACCTCAATCGATACGGTTGTTATGCTGGGGAGACCTCACTGTGGTTTCTCCCCGGAGCCAGCATCGCACACGTGTGTGCTGATGCGCTACTGTACTGATTAAAGCTTTCAGCTTCTCAGCAGTTGTTTCGAATCGGTGATATTATGGGGAATGTTCAGCATGGAAGAGTGGGTCTTGGTATCAGTTCAGCTCCTCCTACATACCACAAGGCAGCCCCACCTCAACGGAAGAAACTGCTAGTCAACGCATCAAAAAGCGCAACCACCAGGAAAAGGTGTTAATAAAAGCAAGCCTCGCTAGGACAACTGGAAGATGCTGGCAAATGTTGGTCAACGGCTTATTTTTCCACCTGAGATTGCCACCACTAATCTTCGACCAATTGTCTTTTGTTCTGGATCAGCACGCCTTGTTCAGCTGATAGAGATAACAGTGCCATGGGAGGATGCTGTAAATGAGGCATAAACTGCTGTATGCTCAACTAGCCAATGAAGCGGAATATGCGTGGAGGAGAGTCAGGGTTTACCGAGTGGAGGATTTGTGGCACACACTACAGCCCGGTTTCTCAGAGACGTCTGATTCAGTGGCCAAGAGTTTCGTCGTACAAAAAAGAACATTGCTACACAGCAGACAGGAGCAGATATTGCCTGCTGTTAGACGGAAATATTCTGGTAGGGGATCTCAAGCACAATCGAAGGGAAGAAGTTGATGTACGGGTAAGTAAGCTGGACTGACTGGAGGGGGGTTGATGGTAGAACGCCAGAATCACCATCAAGCCGTCTTGAGGTGTGGGCTAGTCGACGAAACACTGAGGATGGCAGGCGCCCACTTGTAGTCCCCAGCGATGTACCGTACTTACCTCAATCCAGACGGTTGCCATCCTGGTGAGACCTCACTGTGGTTTATTCCCGGAGCCAGCATCGCACACGTGTGTGCTGATGCGCTACTGAACTGATTAAAGCTTCCAGATTTTCACCAGTTGTCTCACCTGCAACATTAAGGCACATTTCGACAGGATGCAAGGTGGCTAGCCAAGGACGGTTTACTTGGCGCCATGATCAGGTGCTGCGATGTTTGACCTTAGCCATGGAAGACAAGCGTAACATGAGCACTAAGTTGCCCCCAGTTTCATAAAAACATTACACACAAAAAACTTCATTCCTCCGCCCAGGAGAGCAACCGTCAGGAAAATGTGTTAAAACCAAGCCCCGCCGAGGACAACTGGACGCTGCTGGCAGATGTTTGTCAACGGCTTATTTTTCCACCTATGATTGCCACCACTAATTTTAGACCAATTGTCTTGTGTTCTGGATCAGCACGCCTTGTTCTCCTGCTAGCGTTAACAGTGCCATGGGCGGATGCTGTACATGAGGCGTATGAGAGCGAGGAACTGCGGTCTGCTGAACTAGTCACTGAAGCGGAAGACCGAGGATGGAGAGTCCGGATTTACCCAGTGGAGATTGTTTGTGGAGGATTTGTAGCACACACTACAACCCGCTTTCGCACAGACGTCGGATTCAGTGGCGAAGAGTTGCGTCGC
This sequence comes from Acipenser ruthenus, assembly GCF_902713425.1. Taxonomy (NCBI): domain Eukaryota; kingdom Metazoa; phylum Chordata; class Actinopteri; order Acipenseriformes; family Acipenseridae; genus Acipenser; species Acipenser ruthenus. The sequence continues at coordinate 25,336,373 of NC_081196.1, forward strand.
ACAGTAAAGACTGTTTCTGAAGCAGCAAAGAGGAGCAGTAGTGCTTGTTGCTAGACGGAAATATTCTGGTAGGGGATCTCAAGCACAATCGAAGGAAAGAAACGCTGATGTACGAGTAAGTAAGCTGGACTGACTGCAGGGGCGGTGATGGTGGAACACCAGAATCACCGTCGAGCCGTCTTTATATGTGGGCTAGTCGACGAAACACAGAGGATGGCAGGTGCCCACCTGTAGACCCCAGCGATGTACCGTATACCTCAATCGATACGGTTGTTATGCTGGGGAGACCTCACTGTGGTTTCTCCCCCGGAGCCAGCATCGCACACGTGTGTGCTGATGCGCTACTGTACTGATTAAAGCTTTCAGCTTCTCAGCAGTTGTTTCGAATCGGTGATATTATGGGGAATGTTCAGCATGGAAGAGTGGGTCTTGGTATCAGTTCAGCTCCTCCTACATACCAACAAGGCAGCCCCACCTCAACGGAAGAAACTGCTAGTCAACGCATCAAAAAGCGCAACCACCAGGAAAAGGTGTTAATAAAAGCAAGCCTCGCTAGGACAACTGGAAGATGCTGGCAAATGTTGGTCAACGGCTTATTTTTCCACCTGAGATTGCCACCACTAATCTTCGACCAATTGTCTTTTGTTCTGGATCAGCACGCCTTGTTCAGCTGATAGAGATAACAGTGCCATGGGAGGATGCTGTAAATGAGGCATAAACTGCTGTATGCTCAACTAGCCAATGAAGCGGAATATGCGTGGAGGAGAGTCAGGGTTTACCGAGTGGAGGATTTGTGGCACACACTACAGCCCGGTTTCTCAGAGACGTCTGATTCAGTGGCCAAGAGTTTCGTCGTACAAAAAAGAACATTGCTACATCAGCAGACAGGAGCAGATATTGCCTGCTGTTAGACGGAAATATTCTGGTAGGGGATCTCAAGCACAATCGAAGGGAAGAAACGTTGATGTACGGGTAAGTAAGATGGACTGACTGGAGGGGGGTTGATGGTAGAACGCCAGAATCACCGTCAAGCCGCTTGAGGTGTGGGCTAGTCGACGAAACACTGAGGATGGCAGGCGCCCACTTGTAGTCCCCAGCGATGTACCGTACTTACCTCAATCCAGACGGTTGCCATCCTGGTGAGACCTCACTGTGGTTTATTCCCGGAGCCAGCATCGCACACGTGTGTGCTGATGCGCTACTGAACTGATTAAAGCTTCCAGATTTTTACCAGTTGTCTCACCTGCAACATTAAGGCACATTTCGACAGGATGCAAGGTGGCTAGCCAAGGACGGTTTACTTGGCGCCATGATCAGGTGCTGCGATGTTTGACCTTAGCAATGGAAGACAAGCGTAACATGAGCACTAAGTTGCCCCCAGTTTCATAAAAACATTACACACAAAAAACTTCATTCCTCCGCCCAGGAGAGCAACCGTCAGGAAAATGTGTTAAAACCAAGCCCCGCCGAGGACAACTGGACGCTGCTGGCAGATGTTTGTCAACGGCTTATTTTTCCACCTATGATTGCCACCACTAATTTTAGACCAATTGTCTTGTGTTCTGGATCAGCACGCCTTGTTCTCCTGCTAGCGTTAACAGTGCCATGGGCGGATGCTGTACATGAGGCGTATGAGAGCGAGGAACTGCGGTCTGCTGAACTAGTCACTGAAGCGGAGGACCGAGGATGGAGAGTCCGGATTTACCCAGTGGAGATTGTTTGAGGAGGATTTGTAGCACACACTACAACCTGCTTTCGCACAGACGTCGGATTCAGTGGCGAAGAGTTGCGTCGCACAGTAAAGACCGTTTCTGAAGCAGCAGAGAGGAGCAGTAAGTGCTTGTTGCTAGACGGAAATATTCTGGTAGGGGATCTCAAGCACAATCGAAGGAAAGAAACGCTGATGTACGAGTAAGTAAGCTGGACTGACTGGAGGGTGGTGATGGTGGAACACCAGAATCACCGTCGAGCCGTCTTGATATGTGGGCTAGTCGACGAAACACCGAGGATGGCAGGTGCCCACCTGTAGACCCCAGCAATGTACCGTATACCTCAATCGATACGGTTGTTATGCTGGGGAGACCTCACTGTGGTTTCTCCCCGGAGCCAGCATCGCACACGTGTGTGCTGATGCGCTACTGTACTGATTAAAGCTTTCAGCTTCTCAGCAGTTGTTTCGAATCGGTGATATTATGGGGAATGTTCAGCATGGAAGAGTGGGTCTTGGTATCAGTTCAGCTCCTCCTACATACCACAAGGCAGCCCCACCTCAACGGAAGAAACTGCTAGTCAACGCATCAAAAAGCGCAACCACCAGGAAAAGGTGTTAATAAAAGCAAGCCTCGCTAGGACAACTGGAAGATGCTGGCAAATGTTGGTCAACGGCTTATTTTTCCACCTGAGATTGCCACCACTAATCTTCGACCAATTGTCTTTTGTTCTGGATCAGCACGCCTTGTTCAGCTGATAGAGATAACAGTGCCATGGGAGGATGCTGTAAATGAGGCATAAACTGCTGTATGCTCAACTAGCCAATGAAGCGGAATATGCGTGGAGGAGAGTCAGGGTTTACCGAGTGGAGGATTTGTGGCACACACTACAGCCCGGTTTCTCAGAGACGTCTGATTCAGTGGCCAAGAGTTTCGTCGTACAAAAAAGAACATTGCTACACAGCAGACAGGAGCAGATATTGCCTGCTGTTAGACGGAAATATTCTGGTAGGGGATCTCAAGCACAATCGAAGGGAAGAAGTTGATGTACGGGTAAGTAAGCTGGACTGACTGAGGGGGGTTGATGGTAGAACGCCAGAATCACCATCAAGCCGTCTTGAGGTGTGGGCTAGTCGACGAAACACTGAGGATGGCAGGCGCCCACTTGTAGTCCCCAGCGATGTACCGTACTTACCTCAATCCAGACGGTTGCCATCCTGGTGAGACCTCACTGTGGTTTATTCCCGGAGCCAGCATCGCACACGTGTGTGCTGATGCGCTACTGAACTGATTAAAGCTTCCAGATTTTCACCAGTTGTCTCACCTGCAACATTAAGGCACATTTCGACAGGATGCAAGGTGGCTAGCCAAGGACGGTTTACTTGGCGCCATGATCAGGTGCTGCGATGTTTGACCTTAGCAATGGAAGACAAGCGTAACAGAGCACTAAGTTGCCCCCAGTTTCATAAAAACATTACACACAAAAAACTTCATTCCTCCGCCCAGGAGAGCAACCGTCAGGAAAATGTGTTAAAACCAAGCCCCGCCGAGGACAACTGGACGCTGCTGGCAGATGTTTGTCAACGGCTTATTTTTCCACCTATGATTGCCACCACTAATTTTAGACCAATTGTCTTGTGTTCTGGATCAGCACGCCTTGTTCTCCTGCTAGCGTTAACAGTGCCATGGGCGGATGCATGTACAATGAGGCGTATGAGAGCGAGGAACTGCGGTCTGCTGAACTAGTCACTGAAGCGGAAGACCGAGGATGGAGAGTCCGGATTTACCCAGTGGAGATTGTTTGTGGAGGATTTGTAGCACACACTACAACCCGCTTTCGCACAGACGTCGGATTCAGTGGCGAAGAGTTGCGTCGCACAGTAAAGACTGTTTCTGAAGCAGCAAAGAGGAGCAGTAAGTGCTTGTTGCTAGACGGAAATATTCTGGTAGGGGATCTCAAGCACAATCGAAGGAAAGAAACGCTGATGTACGAGTAAGTAAGCTGGACTGACTGCAGGGGCAGTGATGGTGGAACACCAGAATCACCGTCGAGCCGTCTTGATATGTGGGCTAGTCGACGAAACACCGAGGATGGCAGGTGCCCACCTGTAGACCCCAGCAATGTACCGTATACCTCAATCGATACGGTTGTTATGCTGGGGAGACCTCACTGTGGTTTCTCCCCGGAGCCAGCATCGCACACGTGTGTGCTGATGCGCTACTGTACTGATTAAAGCTTTCAGCTTCTCAGCAGTTGTTTCGAATCGGTGATATTATGGGGAATGTTCAGCATGGAAGAGTGGGTCTTGGTATCAGTTCAGCTCCTCCTACATACCACAAGGCAGCCCCACCTCAACGGAAGAAACTGCTAGTCAACGCATCAAAAAGCGCAACCACCAGGAAAAGGTGTTAATAAAAGCAAGCCTCGCTAGGACAACTGGAAGATGCTGGCAAATGTTGGTCAACGGCTTATTTTTCCACCTGAGATTGCCACCACTAATCTTCGACCAATTGTCTTTTGTTCTGGATCAGCACGCCTTGTTCAGCTGATAGAGAACAGTGCATGGGAGGATGCTGTAAATGAGGCATAAACTGCTGTATGCTCAACTAGCCAATGAAGCGGAATATGCGTGGAGGAGAGGAGTCAGGGTTTACCGAGTGGAGGATTTGTGGCACACACTACAGCCCGGTTTCTCAGAGACGTCTGATTCAGTGGCCAAGAGTTTCGTCGTACAAAAAAGAACATTGCTACATCAGCAGACAGGAGCAGATATTGCCTGCTGTTAGACGGAAATATTCTGGTAGGGGATCTCAAGCACAATCGAAGGGAAGAAGTTGATGTACGGGTAAGTAAGCTGGACTGACTGGAGGGGGGTTGATGGTAGAACGCCAGAATCACCATCAAGCCGTCTTGAGGTGTGGGCTAGTCGACGAAACACTGAGGATGGCAGGCGCCCACTTGTAGTCCCCAGCGATGTACCGTACTTACCTCAATCCAGACGGTTGCCATCCTGGTGAGACCTCACTGTGGTTTATTCCCGGAGCCAGCATCGCACACGTGTGTGCTGATGCGCTACTGAACTGATTAAAGCTTCCAGATTTTCACCAGTTGTCTCACCTGCAACATTAAGGCACATTTCGACAGGATGCAAGGTGGCTAGCCAAGGACGGTTTACTTGGCGCCATGATCAGGTGCTGCGATGTTTGACCTTAGCAATGGAAGACAAGCGTAACATGAGCACTAAGTTGCCCCCAGTTTCATAAAAACATTACACACAAAAAACTTCATTCCTCCGCCCAGGAGAGCAACCGTCAGGAAAATGTGTTAAAACCAAGCCCCGCCGAGGACAACTGGACGCTGCTGGCAGATGTTTGTCAACGGCTTATTTTTCCACCTATGATTGCCACCACTAATTTTAGACCAATTGTCTTGTGTTCTGGATCAGCACGCCTTGTTCTCCTGCTAGCGTTAACAGTGCCATGGGCGGATGCTGTACATGAGGCGTATGAGAGCGAGGAACTGAGGTCTGCTGAACTAGTCACTGAAGCGGAAGACCGAGGATGGAGAGCCCGGATTTACCCAATGGAGATTGTTTGAGGAGGATTTGTAGCACACACTACAACCTGCTTTCGCACAGACGTCGGATTCAGTGGCGAAGAGTTGCGTCGCACAGTAAAGACCGTTTCTGAAGCAGCAGAGAGGAGCAGTAAGTGCTTGTTGCTAGACGGAAATATTCTGGTAGGGGATCTCAAGCACAATCGAAGGAAAGAAACGCTGATGTACGAGTAAGTAAGCTGGACTGACTGGAGGGGCGGTGATGGTGGAACACCAGAATCACCGTCGAGCCGTCTTGATATGTGGGCTAGTCGACGAAACACCGAGGATGGCAGGTGCCCACCTGTAGACCCCAGCAATGTACCGTATACCTCAATCGATACGGTTGTTATGCTGGGGAGACCTCACTGTGGTTTCTCCCCGGAGCCAGCATCGCACACGTGTGTGCTGATGCGCTACTGTACTGATTAAAGCTTTCAGCTTCTCAGCAGTTGTTTCGAATCGGTGATATTATGGGGAATGTTCAGCATGGAAGAGTGGGTCTTGGTATCAGTTCAGCTCCTCCTACATACCACAAGGCAGCCCCACCTCAACGGAAGAAACTGCTAGTCAACGCATCAAAAAACGCAACCACCAGGAAAAGGTGTTAATAAAAGCAAGCCTCGCTAGGACAACTGGAAGATGCTGGCCAATGTTGGTCAACGGCTTATTTTTCCACCTGAGATTGCCACCACTAATCTTCGACCAATTGTCTTTTGTTCTGGATCAGCACGCCTTGTTCAGCTGATAGAGAACAGTGCATGGGAGGATGCTGTAAATGAGGCATAAACTGCTGTATGCTCAACTAGCCAATGAAGCGGAATATGCGTGGAGGAGAGTCAGGGTTTACCGAGTGGAGGATTTGTGGCACACACTACAGCCCGGTTTCTCAGAGACGTCTGATTCAGTGGCCAAGAGTTTCGTCGTACAATAAAGAACATTGCTACATCAGCAGACAGGAGCAGATATTGCCTGCTGTTAGACGGAAATATTCTGGTAGGGGATCTCAAGCACAATCGAAGGGAAGAAACGTTGATGTACGGGTAAGTAAGATGGACTGACTGGAGGGGAGTTGATGGTAGAACGCCAGAATCACCGTCAAGCCGCTTGAGGTGTGGGCTAGTCGACGAAACACTGAGGATGGCAGGCGCCCACTTGTAGTCCCCAGCGATGTACCGTACTTACCTCAATCCAGACGGTTGCCATCCTGGTGAGACCTCACTGTGGTTTATTCCCGGAGCCAGCATCGCACACGTGTGTGCTGATGCGCTACTGAACTGATTAAAGCTTCCAGATTTTCACCAGTTGTCTCACCTGCAACATTAAGGCACATTTCGACAGGATGCAAGGTGGCTAGCCAAGGATGGTTTACTTGGCGCCATGACCAGGTGTTGCGGATGTTTGACCTTAGCAATGGAAGACAAGCGTAACAGAGCACTAAGTTGCCCCCAGTTTCATAAAAACATTACACACAAAAAACTTCATTCCTCCGCCCAGGAGAGCAACCGTCAGGAAAATGTGTTAAAACCAAGCCCCGCCGAGGACAACTGGACGCTGCTGGCAGATGTTTGTCAACGGCTTATTTTTCCACCTATGATTGCCACCACTAATTTTAGACCAATTGTCTTGTGTTCTGGATCAGCACGCCTTGTTCTCCTGCTAGCGTTAACAGTGCCATGGGCGGATGCATGTACAATGAGGTGTATGAGAGCGAGGAACTGCGGTCTGCTGAACTAGTCACTGAAGCGGAAGACCGAGGATGGAGAGTCCGGATTTACCCAGTGGAGATTGTTTGTGGAGGATTTGTAGCACACACTACAACCCGCTTTCGCACAGACGTCGGATTCAGTGGCGAAGAGTTGCGTCGCACAGTAAAGACTGTTTCTGAAGCAGCAAAGAGGATCAGTAGTGCTTGTTGCTAGACGGAAATATTCTGGTAGGGGATCTCAAGCACAATCGAAGGAAAGAAACGCTGATGTACGAGTAAGTAAGCTGGACTGACTGCAGGGGCGGTGATGGTGGAACACCAGAATCACCGTCGAGCCGTCTTTATATGTGGGCTAGTCGACGAAACACAGAGGATGGCAGGTGCCCACCTGTAGACCCCAGCGATGTACCGTATACCTCAATCGATACGGTTGTTATGCTGGGGAGACCTCACTGTGGTTTCTCCCCGGAGCCAGCATCGCACACGTGTGTGCTGATGCGCTACTGTACTGATTAAAGCTTTCAGCTTCTCAGCAGTTGTTTCGAATCGGTGATATTATGGGGAATGTTCAGCATGGAAGAGTGGGTCTTGGTATCAGTTCAGCTCCTCCTACATACCACAAGGCAGCCCCACCTCAACGGAAGAAACTGCTAGTCAACGCATCAAAAAGCGCAACCACCAGGAAAAGGTGTTAATAAAAGCAAGCCTCGCTAGGACAACTGGAAGATGCTGGCAAATGTTGGTCAACGGCTTATTTTTCCACCTGAGATTGCCACCACTAATCTTCGACCAATTGTCTTTTGTTCTGGATCAGCACGCCTTGTTCAGCTGATAGAGATAACAGTGCCATGGGAGGATGCTGTAAATGAGGCATAAACTGCTGTATGCTCCAACTAGCCAATGAAGCGGAATATGCGTGGAGGAGAGTCAGGGTTTACCGAGTGGAGGATTTGTGACACACACACAGCCCGGTTTCTCAGAGACGTCTGATTCAGTGGCCAAGAGTTTCGTCGTACAATAAAGAACATTGCTACATCAGCAGACAGGAGCAGATATTGCCTGCTGTTAGACGGAAATATTCTGGTAGGGGATCTCAAGCACAATCGAAGGGAAGAAACGTTGATGTACGGGTAAGTAAGATGGACTGACTGGAGTGGGGTTGATGGTAGAACGCCAGAATCACCGTCAAGCCGCTTGAGGTGTGGGCTAGACGAAACACTGAGGATGGCAGGCGCCCACTTGTAGTCCCCAGCGATGTACCGTACTTACCTCAATCCAGACGGTTGCCATCCTGGTGAGACCTCACTGTGGTTTATTCCCGGAGCCAGCATCGCACACGTGTGTGCTGATGCGCTACTGAACTGATTAAAGCTTCCAGATTTTCACCAGTTGTCTCACCTGCAACATTAAGGCACATTTCGACAGGATGCAAGGTGGCTAGCCAAGGACGGTTTACTTGGCGCCATGATCAGGTGCTGCGATGTTTGACCTTAGCAATGGAAGACAAGCGTAACATGAGCACTAAGTTGCCCCCAGTTTCATAAAAACATTACACACAAAAAACTTCATTCCTCCGCCCAGGAGAGCAACCGTCAGGAAAATGTGTTAAAACCAAGCCCCGCCGAGGACAACTGGACGCTGCTGGCAGATGTTTGTCAACGGCTTATTTTTCCACCTATGATTGCCACCACTAATTTTAGACCAATTGTCTTGTGTTCTGGATCAGCACGCCTTGTTCTCCTGCTAGCGTTAACAGTGCCATGGGCGGATGCTGTACATGAGGCGTATGAGAGCGAGGAACTGCGGTCTGCTGAACTAGTCACTGAAGCGGAAGACCGAGGATGGAGAGTCCGGATTTACCCAGTGGAGATTGTTTGAGGAGGATTTGTAGCACACACTACAACCCGCTTTCGCACAGACGTCGGATTCAGTGGCGAAGAGTTGCGTCGCACAGTAAAGACCGTTTCTGAAGCAGCAGTAAGTGCTTGTTGCTAGACGGAAATATTCTGGTAGGGGATCTCAAGCACAATCGAAGGAAAGAAACGCTGATGTACGAGTAAGTAAGCTGGACTGACTGGAGGGGCGGTGATGGTGGAACACCAGAATCACCGTCGAGCCGTCTTGATATGTGGGCTAGTCGACGAAACACCGAGGATGGCAGGTGCCCACCTGTAGACCCCAGCAATGTACCGTATACCTCAATCGATACGGTTGTTATGCTGGGGAGACCTCACTGTGGTTTCTCCCCGGAGCCAGCATCGCACACGTGTGTGCTGATGCGCTACTGTACTGATTAAAGCTTTCAGCTTCTCAGCAGTTGTTTCGAATCGGTGATATTATGGGGAATGTTCAGCATGGAAGAGTGGGTCTTGGTATCAGTTCAGCTCCTCCTACATACCACAAGGCAGCCCCACCTCAACGGAAGAAACTGCTAGTCAACGCATCAAAAAGCGCAACCACCAGGAAAAGGTGTTAATAAAAGCAAGCCTCGCTAGGACAAATGGAAGATGCTGGCAAATGTTGGTCAACGGCTTATTTTTCCACCTGAGATTGCCACCACTAATCTTCGACCAATTGTCTTTTGTTCTGGATCAGCACGCCTTGTTCAGCTGATAGAGAACAGTGCATGGGAGGATGCTGTAAATGAGGCATAAACTGCTGTATGCTCAACTAGCCAATGAAGCGGAATATGCGTGGAGGAGAGGAGTCAGGGTTTACCGAGTGGAGGATTTGTGGCACACACTACAGCCCGGTTTCTCAGAGACGTCTGATTCAGTGGCCAAGAGTTTCGTCGTACAAAAAAGAACATTGCTACATCAGCAGACAGGAGCAGATATTGCCTGCTGTTAGACGGAAATATTCTGGTAGGGGATCTCAAGCACAATCGAAGGGAAGAAGTTGATGTACGGGTAAGTAAGCTGGACTGACTGGAGGGGGGTTGATGGTAGAACGCCAGAATCACCATCAAGCCGTCTTGAGGTGTGGGCTAGTCGACGAAACACTGAGGATGGCAGGCGCCCACTTGTAGTCCCCAGCGATGTACCGTACTTACCTCAATCCAGACGGTTGCCATCCTGGTGAGACCTCACTGTGGTTTATTCCCGGAGCCAGCATCGCACACGTGTGTGCTGATACGCTACTGAACTGATTAAAGCTTCCAGATTTTCACCAGTTGTCTCACCTGCAACATTAAGGCACATTTCGACAGGATGCAAGGTGGCTAGCCAAGGACGGTTTACTTGGCGCCATGATCAGGTGCTGCGATGTTTGACCTTAGCAATGGAAGACAAGCGTAACATGAGCACTAAGTTGCCCCCAGTTTCATAAAAACATTACACACAAAAAACTTCATTCCTCCGCCCAGGAGAGCAACCGTCAGGAAAATGTGTTAAAACCAAGCCCCGCCGAGGACAACTGGACGCTGCTGGCAGATGTTTGTCAACGGCTTATTTTTCCACCTATGATTGCCACCACTAATTTTAGACCAATTGTCTTGTGTTCTGGATCAGCACGCCTTGTTCTCCTGCTAGCGTTAACAGTGCCATGGGCGGATGCTGTACATGAGGCGTATGAGAGCGAGGAACTGAGGTCTGCTGAACTAGTCACTGAAGCGGAAGACCGAGGATGGAGAGCCCGGATTTACCCAATGGAGATTGTTTGAGGAGGATTTGTAGCACACACTACAACCTGCTTTCGCACAGACGTCGGATTCAGTGGCGAAGAGTTGCGTCGCACAGTAAAGACCGTTTCTGAAGCAGCAGAGAGGAGCAGTAAGTGCTTGTTGCTAGACGGAAATATTCTGGTAGGGGATCTCAAGCACAATCGAAGGAAAGAAACGCTGATGTACGAGTAAGTAAGCTGGACTGACTGGAGGGGCGGTGATGGTGGAACACCAGAATCACCGTCGAGCCGTCTTGATATGTGGGCTAGTCGACGAAACACCGAGGATGGCAGGTGCCCACCTGTAGACCCCAGCAATGTACCGTATACCTCAATCGATACGGTTGTTATGCTGGGGAGACCTCACTGTGGTTTCTCCCCGGAGCCAGCATCGCACACGTGTGTGCTGATGCGCTACTGTACTGATTAAAGCTTTCAGCTTCTCAGCAGTTGTTTCGAATCGGTGATATTATGGGGAATGTTCAGCATGGAAGAGTGGGTCTTGGTATCAGTTCAGCTCCTCCTACATACCACAAGGCAGCCCCACCTCAACGGAAGAAACTGCTAGTCAACGCATCAAAAAACGCAACCACCAGGAAAAGGTGTTAATAAAAGCAAGCCTCGCTAGGACAACTGGAAGATGCTGGCAAATGTTGGTCAACGGCTTATTTTTCCACCTGAGATTGCCACCACTAATCTTCGACCAATTGTCTTTTGTTCTGGATCAGCACGCCTTGTTCAGCTGATAGAGAACAGTGCATGGGAGGATGCTGTAAATGAGGCATAAACTGCTGTATGCTCAACTAGCCAATGAAGCGGAATATGCGTGGAGGAGAGTCAGGGTTTACCGAGTGGAGGATTTGTGGCACACACTACAGCCCGGTTTCTCAGAGACGTCTGATTCAGTGGCCAAGAGTTTCGTCGTACAAAAAAGAACATTGCTACATCAGCAGACAGGAGCAGATATTGCCTGCTGTTAGACGGAAATATTCTGGTAGGGGATCTCAAGCACAATCGAAGGGAAGAAGTTGATGTACGGGTAAGTAAGCTGGACTGACTGGAGGGGGGTTGATGGTAGAACGCCAGAATCACCATCAAGCCGTCTTGAGGTGTGGGCTAGTCGACGAAACACTGAGGATGGCAGGCGCCCACTTGTAGTCCCCAGCGATGTACCGTACTTACCTCAATCCAGACGGTTGCCATCCTGGTGAGACCTCACTGTGGTTTATTCCCGGAGCCAGCATCGCACACGTGTGTGCTGATGCGCTACTGAACTGATTAAAGCTTCCAGATTTTCACCAGTTGTCTCACCTGCAACATTAAGGCACATTTCGACAGGATGCAAGGTGGCTAGCCAAGGATGGTTTACTTGGCGCCATGACCAGGTGTTGCGGATGTTTGACCTTAGCAATGGAAGACAAGCCAGAGCACTAAGTTGCCCCCAGTTTCATAAAAACATTACACACAAAAAACTTCATTCCTCCGCCCAGGAGAGCAACCGTCAGGAAAATGTGTTAAAACCAAGCCCCGCCGAGGACAACTGGACGCTGCTGGCAGATGTTTGTCAACGGCTTATTTTTCCACCTATGATTGCCACCACTAATTTTAGACCAATTGTCTTGTGTTCTGGATCAGCACGCCTTGTTCTCCTGCTAGCGTTAACAGTGCCATGGGCGGATGCATGTACAATGAGGTGTATGAGAGCGAGGAACTGCGGTCTGCTGAACTAGTCACTGAAGCGGAAGACCGAGGATGGAGAGTCCGGATTTACCCAGTGGAGATTGTTTGTGGAGGATTTGTAGCACACACTACAACCCGCTTTCGCACAGACGTCGGATTCAGTGGCGAAGAGTTGCGTCGCACAGTAAAGACTGTTTCTGAAGCAGCAAAGAGGATCAGTAGTGCTTGTTGCTAGACGGAAATATTCTGGTAGGGGATCTCAAGCACAATCGAAGGAAAGAAACGCTGATGTACGAGTAAGTAAGCTGGACTGACTGCAGGGGCGGTGATGGTGGAACACCAGAATCACCGTCGAGCCGTCTTTATATGTGGGCTAGTCGACGAAACACAGAGGATGGCAGGTGCCCACCTGTAGACCCCAGCGATGTACCGTATACCTCAATCGATACGGTTGTTATGCTGGGGAGACCTCACTGTGGTTTCTCCCCGGAGCCAGCATCGCACACGTGTGTGCTGATGCGCTACTGTACTGATTAAAGCTTTCAGCTTCTCAGCAGTTGTTTCGAATCGGTGATATTATGGGGAATGTTCAGCATGGAAGAGTGGGTCTTGGTATCAGTTCAGCTCCTCCTACATACCACAAGGCAGCCCCACCTCAACGGAAGAAACTGCTAGTCAACGCATCAAAAAGCGCAACCACCAGGAAAAGGTGTTAATAAAAGCAAGCCTCGCTAGGACAACTGGAAGATGCTGGCAAATGTTGGTCAACGGCTTATTTTTCCACCTGAGATTGCCACCACTAATCTTCGACCAATTGTCTTTTGTTCTGGATCAGCACGCCTTGTTCAGCTGATAGAGATAACAGTGCCATGGGAGGATGCTGTAAATGAGGCATAAACTGCTGTATGCTCAACTAGCCAATGAAGCGGAATATGCGTGGAGGAGAGTCAGGGTTTACCGAGTGGAGGATTTGTGGCACACACTACAGCCCGGTTTCTCAGAGACGTCTGATTCAGTGGCCAAGAGTTTCGTCGTACAAAAAAGAACATTGCTACACAGCAGACAGGAGCAGATATTGCCTGCTGTTAGACGGAAATATTCTGGTAGGGGATCTCAAGCACAATCGAAGGGAAGAAGTTGATGTACGGGTAAGTAAGCTGGACTGACTGAGGGGGGTTGATGGTAGAACGCCAGAATCACCATCAAGCCGTCTTGAGGTGTGGGCTAGTCGACGAAACACTGAGGATGGCAGGCGCCCACTTGTAGTCCCCAGCGATGTACCGTACTTACCTCAATCCAGACGGTTGCCATCCTGGTGAGACCTCACTGTGGTTTATTCCCGGAGCCAGCATCGCACACGTGTGTGCTGATGCGCTACTGAACTGATTAAAGCTTCCAGATTTTCACCAGTTGTCTCACCTGCAACATTAAGGCACATTTCGACAGGATGCAAGGTGGCTAGCCAAGGACGGTTTACTTGGCGCCATGATCGTGCTGCGATGTTTGACCTTAGCAATGGAAGACAAGCGTAACATGAGCACTAAGTTGCCCCCAGTTTCATAAAAACATTACACACAAAAAACTTCATTCCTCCGCCCAGGAGAGCAACCGTCAGGAAAATGTGTTAAAACCAAGCCCCGCCGAGGACAACTGGACGCTGCTGGCAGATGTTTGTCAACGGCTTATTTTTCCACCTATGATTGCCACCACTAATTTTAGACCAATTGTCTTGTGTTCTGGATCAGCACGCCTTGTTCTCCTGCTAGCGTTAACAGTGCCATGGGCGGATGCATGTACAATGAGGTGTATGAGAGCGAGGAACTGCGGTCTGCTGAACTAGTCACTGAAGCGGAAGACCGAGGATGGAGAGTCCGGATTTACCCAGTGGAGATTGTTTGTGGAGGATTTGTAGCACACACTACAACCCGCTTTCGCACAGACGTCGGATTCAGTGGCGAAGAGTTGCGTCGCACAGTAAAGACTGTTTCTGAAGCAGCAAAGAGGAGCAGTAAGTGCTTGTTGCTAGACGGAAATATTCTGGTAGGGGATCTCAAGCACAATCGAAGGAAAGAAACGCTGATGTACGAGTAAGTAAGCTGGACTGACTGCAGGGGCGGTGATGGTGGAACACCAGAATCACCGTCGAGCCGTCTTGATATGTGGGCTAGTCGACGAAACACCGAGGATGGCAGGTGCCCACCTGTAGACCCCAGCAATGTACCGTATACCTCAATCGATACGGTTGTTATGCTGGGGAGACCTCACTGTGGTTTCTCCCCGGAGCCAGCATCGCACACGTGTGTGCTGATGCGCTACTGTACTGATTAAAGCTTTCAGCTTCTCAGCAGTTGTTTCGAATCGGTGATATTATGGGGAATGTTCAGCATGGAAGAGTGGGTCTTGGTATCAGTTCAGCTCCTCCTACATACCACAAGGCAGCCCCACCTCAACGGAAGAAACTGCTAGTCAACGCATCAAAAAGCGCAACCACCAGGAAAAGGTGTTAATAAAAGCAAGCCTCGCTAGGACAACTGGAAGATGCTGGCAAATGTTGGTCAACGGCTTATTTTTCCACCTGAGATTGCCACCACTAATCTTCGACCAATTGTCTTTTGTTCTGGATCAGCACGCCTTGTTCAGCTGATAGAGATAACAGTGCCATGGGAGGATGCTGTAAATGAGGCATAAACTGCTGTATGCTCAACTAGCCAATGAAGCGGAATATGCGTGGAGGAGAGTCAGGGTTTACCGAGTGGAGGATTTGTGGCACACACTACAGCCCGGTTTCTCAGAGACGTCTGATTCAGTGGCCAAGAGTTTCGTCGTACAAAAAAGAACATTGCTACACAGCAGACAGGAGCAGATATTGCCTGCTGTTAGACGGAAATATTCTGGTAGGGGATCTCAAGCACAATCGAAGGGAAGAAGTTGATGTACGGGTAAGTAAGCTGGACTGACTGAGGGGGGTTGATGGTAGAACGCCAGAATCACCATCAAGCCGTCTTGAGGTGTGGGCTAGTCGACGAAACACTGAGGATGGCAGGCGCCCACTTGTAGTCCCCAGCGATGTACCGTACTTACCTCAATCCAGACGGTTGCCATCCTGGTGAGACCTCACTGTGGTTTATTCCCGGAGCCAGCATCGCACACGTGTGTGCTGATGCGCTACTGAACTGATTAAAGCTTCCAGATTTTCACCAGTTGTCTCACCTGCAACATTAAGGCACATTTCGACAGGATGCAAGGTGGCTAGCCAAGGACGGTTTACTTGGCGCCATGATCAGGTGCTGCGATGTTTGACCTTAGCAATGGAAGACAAGCGTAACATGAGCACTAAGTTGCCCCCAGTTTCATAAAAACATTACACACAAAAAACTTCATTCCTCCGCCCAGGAGAGCAACCGTCAGGAAAATGTGTTAAAACCAAGCCCCGCCGAGGACAACTGGACGCTGCTGGCAGATGTTTGTCAACGGCTTATTTTTCCACCTATGATTGCCACCACTAATTTTAGACCAATTGTCTTGTGTTCTGGATCAGCACGCCTTGTTCTCCTGCTAGCGTTAACAGTGCCATGGGCGGATGCTGTACATGAGGCGTATGAGAGCGAGGAACTGCGGTCTGCTGAACTAGTCACTGAAGCGGAAGACCGAGGATGGAGAGCCCGGATTTACCCAATGGAGATTGTTTGAGGAGGATTTGTAGCACACACTACAACCTGCTTTCGCACAGACGTCGGATTCAGTGGCGAAGAGTTGCGTCGCACAGTAAAGACCGTTTCTGAAGCAGCAGAGAGGAGCAGTAAGTGCTTGTTGCTAGACGGAAATATTCTGGTAGGGGATCTCAAGCACAATCGAAGGAAAGAAACGCTGATGTACGAGTAAGTAAGCTGGACTGACTGGAGGGGCGGTGATGGTGGAACACCAGAATCACCGTCGAGCCGTCTTGATATGTGGGCTAGTCGACGAAACACCGAGGATGGCAGGTGCCCACCTGTAGACCCCAGCAATGTACCGTATACCTCAATCGATACGGTTGTTATGCTGGGGAGACCTCACTGTGGTTTCTCCCCGGAGCCAGCATCGCACACGTGTGTGCTGATGCGCTACTGTACTGATTAAAGCTTTCAGCTTCTCAGCAGTTGTTTCGAATCGGTGATATTATGGGGAATGTTCAGCATGGAAGAGTGGGTCTTGGTATCAGTTCAGCTCCTCCTACATACCACAAGGCAGCCCCACCTCAACGGAAGAAACTGCTAGTCAACGCATCAAAAAACGCAACCACCAGGAAAAGGTGTTAATAAAAGCAAGCCTCGCTAGGACAACTGGAAGATGCTGGCCAATGTTGGTCAACGGCTTATTTTTCCACCTGAGATTGCCACCACTAATCTTCGACCAATTGTCTTTTGTTCTGGATCAACACGCCTTGTTCAGCTGATAGAGAACAGTGCATGGGAGGATGCTGTAAATGAGGCATAAACTGCTGTATGCTCAACTAGCCAATGAAGCGGAATATGCGTGGAGGAGAGTCAGGGTTTACCGAGTGGAGGATTTGTGGCACACACTACAGCCCGGTTTCTCAGAGACGTCTGATTCAGTGGCCAAGAGTTTCGTCGTACAAAAAAGAACATTGCTACATCAGCAGACAGGAGCAGATATTGCCTGCTGTTAGACGGAAATATTCTGGTAGGGGATCTCAAGCACAATCGAAGGGAAGAAACGTTGATGTACGGGTAAGTAAGATGGACTGACTGGAGGGGAGTTTATGGTAGAACGCCAGAATCACCGTCAAGCCGCTTGAGGTGTGGGCTAGTCGACGAAACACTGAGGATGGCAGGCGCCCACTTGTAGTCCCCAGCGATGTACCGTACTTACCTCAATCCAGACGGTTGCCATCCTGGTGAGACCTCACTGTGGTTTATTCCCGGAGCCAGCATCGCACACGTGTGTGCTGATGCGCTACTGAACTGATTAAAGCTTCCAGATTTTCACCAGTTGTCTCACCTGCAACATTAAGGCACATTTCGACAGGATGCAAGGTGGCTAGCCAAGGACGGTTTACTTGGCGCCATGATCAGGTGCTGCGATGTTTGACCTTAGCAATGGAAGACAAGCGTAACATGAGCACTAAGTTGCCCCCAGTTTCATAAAAACATTACACACAAAAAACTTCATTCCTCCGCCCAGGAGAGCAACCGTCAGGAAAATGTGTTAAAACCAAGCCCCGCCGAGGACAACTGGACGCTGCTGGCAGATGTTTGTCAACGGCTTATTTTTCCACCTATGATTGCCACCACTAATTTTAGACCAATTGTCTTGTGTTCTGGATCAGCACGCCTTGTTCTCCTGCTAGCGTTAACAGTGCCATGGGCGGATGCTGTACATGAGGCGTATGAGAGCGAGGAACTGAGGTCTGCTGAACTAGTCACTGAAGCGGAAGACCGAGGATGGAGAGCCCGGATTTACCCAATGGAGATTGTTTGAGGAGGATTTGTAGCACACACTACAACCTGCTTTCGCACAGACGTCGGATTCAGTGGCGAAGAGTTGCGTCGCACAGTAAAGACCGTTTCTGAAGCAGCAGAGAGGAGCAGTAAGTGCTTGTTGCTAGACGGAAATATTCTGGTAGGGGATCTCAAGCACAATCGAAGGAAAGAAACGCTGATGTACGAGTAAGTAAGCTGGACTGACTGGAGGGGCGGTGATGGTGGAACACCAGAATCACCGTCGAGCCGTCTTGATATGTGGGCTAGTCGACGAAACACCGAGGATGGCAGGTGCCCACCTGTAGACCCCAGCAATGTACCGTATACCTCAATCGATACGGTTGTTATGCTGGGGAGACCTCACTGTGGTTTCTCCCCGGAGCCAGCATCGCACACGTGTGTGCTGATGCGCTACTGTACTGATTAAAGCTTTCAGCTTCTCAGCAGTTGTTTCGAATCGGTGATATTATGGGGAATGTTCAGCATGGAAGAGTGGGTCTTGGTATCAGTTCAGCTCCTCCTACATACCACAAGGCAGCCCCACCTCAACGGAAGAAACTGCTAGTCAACGCATCAAAAAACGCAACCACCAGGAAAAGGTGTTAATAAAAGCAAGCCTCGCTAGGACAACTGGAAGATGCTGGCAAATGTTGGTCAACGGCTTATTTTTCCACCTGAGATTGCCACCACTAATCTTCGACCAATTGTCTTTTGTTCTGGATCAGCACGCCTTGTTCAGCTGATAGAGAACAGTGCATGGGAGGATGCTGTAAATGAGGCATAAACTGCTGTATGCTCAACTAGCCAATGAAGCGGAATATGCGTGGAGGAGAGTCAGGGTTTACCGAGTGGAGGATTTGTGGCACACACTACAGCCCGGTTTCTCAGAGACGTCTGATTCAGTGGCCAAGAGTTTCGTCGTACAAAAAAGAACATTGCTACATCAGCAGACAGGAGCAGATATTGCCTGCTGTTAGACGGAAATATTCTGGTAGGGGATCTCAAGCACAATCGAAGGGAAGAAGTTGATGTACGGGTAAGTAAGCTGGACTGACTGGAGGGGGGTTGATGGTAGAACGCCAGAATCACCATCAAGCCGTCTTGAGGTGTGGGCTAGTCGACGAAACACTGAGGATGGCAGGCGCCCACTTGTAGTCCCCAGCGATGTACCGTACTTACCTCAATCCAGACGGTTGCCATCCTGGTGAGACCTCACTGTGGTTTATTCCCGGAGCCAGCATCGCACACGTGTGTGCTGATGCGCTACTGAACTGATTAAAGCTTCCAGATTTTCACCAGTTGTCTCACCTGCAACATTAAGGCACATTTCGACAGGATGCAAGGTGGCTAGCCAAGGATGGTTTACTTGGCGCCATGACCAGGTGTTGCGGATGTTTGACCTTAGCAATGGAAGACAAGCGTAACAGAGCACTAAGTTGCCCCCAGTTTCATAAAAACATTACACACAAAAAACTTCATTCCTCCGCCCAGGAGAGCAACCGTCAGGAAAATGTGTTAAAACCAAGCCCCGCCGAGGACAACTGGACGCTGCTGGCAGATGTTTGTCAACGGCTTATTTTTCCACCTATGATTGCCACCACTAATTTTAGACCAATTGTCTTGTGTTCTGGATCAGCACGCCTTGTTCTCCTGCTAGCGTTAACAGTGCCATGGGCGGATGCATGTACAATGAGGTGTATGAGAGCGAGGAACTGCGGTCTGCTGAACTAGTCACTGAAGCGGAAGACCGAGGATGGAGAGTCCGGATTTACCCAGTGGAGATTGTTTGTGGAGGATTTGTAGCACACACTACAACCTGCTTTCGCACAGACGTCGGATTCAGTGGCGAAGAGTTGCGTCGCACAGTAAAGACCGTTTCTGAAGCAGCAGAGAGGAGCAGTAAGTGCTTGTTGCTAGACGGAAATATTCTGGTAGGGGATCTCAAGCACAATCGAAGGAAAGAAACGCTGATGTACGAGTAAGTAAGCTGGACTGACTGGAGGGGCGGTGATGGTGGAACACCAGAATCACCGTCGAGCCGTCTTGATATGTGGGCTAGTCGACGAAACACCGAGGATGGCAGGTGCCCACCTGTAGACCCCAGCAATGTACCGTATACCTCAATCGATACGGTTGTTATGCTGGGGAGACCTCACTGTGGTTTCTCCCCGGAGCCAGCATCGCACACGTGTGTGCTGATGCGCTACTGTACTGATTAAAGCTTTCAGCTTCTCAGCAGTTGTTTCGAATCGGTGATATTATGGGGAATGTTCAGCATGGAAGAGTGGGTCTTGGTATCAGTTCAGCTCCTCCTACATACCACAAGGCAGCCCCACCTCAACGGAAGAAACTGCTAGTCAACGCATCAAAAAACGCAACCACCAGGAAAAGGTGTTAATAAAAGCAAGCCTCGCTAGGACAACTGGAAGATGCTGGCAAATGTTGGTCAACGGCTTATTTTTCCACCTGAGATTGCCACCACTAATCTTCGACCAATTGTCTTTTGTTCTGGATCAGCACGCCTTGTTCAGCTGATAGAGAACAGTGCATGGGAGGATGCTGTAAATGAGGCATAAACTGCTGTATGCTCAACTAGCCAATGAAGCGGAATATGCGTGGAGGAGAGTCAGGGTTTACCGAGTGGAGGATTTGTGGCACACACTACAGCCCGGTTTCTCAGAGACGTCTGATTCAGTGGCCAAGAGTTTCGTCGTACAAAAAAGAACATTGCTACATCAGCAGACAGGAGCAGATATTGCCTGCTGTTAGACGGAAATATTCTGGTAGGGGATCTCAAGCACAATCGAAGGGAAGAAGTTGATGTACGGGTAAGTAAGCTGGACTGACTGGAGGGGGGTTGATGGTAGAACGCCAGAATCACCATCAAGCCGTCTTGAGGTGTGGGCTAGTCGACGAAACACTGAGGATGGCAGGCGCCCACTTGTAGTCCCCAGCGATGTACCGTACTTACCTCAATCCAGACGGTTGCCATCCTGGTGAGACCTCACTGTGGTTTATTCCCGGAGCCAGCATCGCACACGTGTGTGCTGATGCGCTACTGAACTGATTAAAGCTTCCAGATTTTCACCAGTTGTCTCACCTGCAACATTAAGGCACATTTCGACAGGATGCAAGGTGGCTAGCCAAGGATGGTTTACTTGGCGCCATGACCAGGTGTTGCGGATGTTTGACCTTAGCAATGGAAGACAAGCGTAACAGAGCACTAAGTTGCCCCCAGTTTCATAAAAACATTACACACAAAAAACTTCATTCCTCCGCCCAGGAGAGCAACCGTCAGGAAAATGTGTTAAAACCAAGCCCCGCCGAGGACAACTGGACGCTGCTGGCAGATGTTTGTCAACGGCTTATTTTTCCACCTATGATTGCCACCACTAATTTTAGACCAATTGTCTTGTGTTCTGGATCAGCACGCCTTGTTCTCCTGCTAGCGTTAACAGTGCCATGGGCGGATGCATGTACAATGAGGTGTATGAGAGCGAGGAACTGCGGTCTGCTGAACTAGTCACTGAAGCGGAAGACCGAGGATGGAGAGTCCGGATTTACCCAGTGGAGATTGTTTGTGGAGGATTTGTAGCACACACTACAACCCGCTTTCGCACAGACGTCGGATTCAGTGGCGAAGAGTTGCGTCGCACAGTAAAGACTGTTTCTGAAGCAGCAAAGAGGATCAGTAGTGCTTGTTGCTAGACGGAAATATTCTGGTAGGGGATCTCAAGCACAATCGAAGGAAAGAAACGCTGATGTACGAGTAAGTAAGCTGGACTGACTGCAGGGGCGGTGATGGTGGAACACCAGAATCACCGTCGAGCCGTCTTTATATGTGGGCTAGTCGACGAAACACAGAGGATGGCAGGTGCCCACCTGTAGACCCCAGCGATGTACCGTATACCTCAATCGATACGGTTGTTATGCTGGGGAGACCTCACTGTGGTTTCTCCCCGGAGCCAGCATCGCACACGTGTGTGCTGATGCGCTACTGTACTGATTAAAGCTTTCAGCTTCTCAGCAGTTGTTTCGAATCGGTGATATTATGGGGAATGTTCAGCATGGAAGAGTGGGTCTTGGTATCAGTTCAGCTCCTCCTACATACCACAAGGCAGCCCCACCTCAACGGAAGAAACTGCTAGTCAACGCATCAAAAAGCGCAACCACCAGGAAAAGGTGTTAATAAAAGCAAGCCTCGCTAGGACAACTGGAAGATGCTGGCAAATGTTGGTCAACGGCTTATTTTTCCACCTGAGATTGCCACCACTAATCTTCGACCAATTGTCTTTTGTTCTGGATCAGCACGCCTTGTTCAGCTGATAGAGATAACAGTGCCATGGGAGGATGCTGTAAATGAGGCATAAACTGCTGTATGCTCAACTAGCCAATGAAGCGGAATATGCGTGGAGGAGAGTCAGGGTTTACCGAGTGGAGGATTTGTGGCACACACACAGCCCGGTTTCTCAGAGACGTCTGATTCAGTGGCCAAGAGTTTCGTCGTACAATAAAGAACATTGCTACATCAGCAGACAGGAGCAGATATTGCCTGCTGTTAGACGGAAATATTCTGGTAGGGGATCTCAAGCACAATCGAAGGGAAGAAACGTTGATGTACGGGTAAGTAAGATGGACTGACTGGAGGGGAGTTGATGGTAGAACGCCAGAATCACCGTCAAGCCGCTTGAGGTGTGGGCTAGTCGACGAAACACTGAGGATGGCAGGCGCCCACTTGTAGTCCCCAGCGATGTACCGTACTTACCTCAATCCAGACGGTTGCCATCCTGGTGAGACCTCACTGTGGTTTATTCCCGGAGCCAGCATCGCACACGTGTGTGCTGATGCGCTACTGAACTGATTAAAGCTTCCAGATTTTCACCAGTTGTCTCACCTGCAACATTAAGGCACATTTCGACAGGATGCAAGGTGGCTAGCCAAGGATGGTTTACTTGGCGCCATGACCAGGTGTTGCGGATGTTTGACCTTAGCAATGGAAGACAAGCGTAACAGAGCACTAAGTTGCCCCCAGTTTCATAAAAACATTACACACAAAAAACTTCATTCCTCCGCCCAGGAGAGCAACCGTCAGGAAAATGTGTTAAAACCAAGCCCCGCCGAGGACAACTGGACGCTGCTGGCAGATGTTTGTCAACGGCTTATTTTTCCACCTATGATTGCCACCACTAATTTTAGACCAATTGTCTTGTGTTCTGGATCAGCACGCCTTGTTCTCCTGCTAGCATTAACAGTGCCATGGGCGGATGCATGTACAATGAGGTGTATGAGAGCGAGGAACTGCGGTCTGCTGAACTAGTCACTGAAGCGGAAGACCGAGGATGGAGAGTCCGGATTTACCCAGTGGAGATTGTTTGTGGAGGATTTGTAGCACACACTACAACCCGCTTTCGCACAGACGTCGGATTCAGTGGCGAAGAGTTGCGTCGCACAGTAAAGACTGTTTCTGAAGCAGCGAAGAGGAGCAGTAGTGCTTGTTGCTAGACGGAAATATTCTGGTAGGGGATCTCAAGCACAATCGAAGGAAAGAAACGCTGATGTACGAGTAAGTAAGCTGGACTGACTGCAGGGGCGGTGATGGTGGAACACCAGAATCACCGTCGAGCCGTCTTTATATGTGGGCTAGTCGACGAAACACAGAGGATGGCAGGTGCCCACCTGTAGACCCCAGCGATGTACCGTATACCTCAATCGATACGGTTGTTATGCTGGGGAGACCTCACTGTGGTTTCTCCCCGGAGCCAGCATCGCACACGTGTGTGCTGATGCGCTACTGTACTGATTAAAGCTTTCAGCTTCTCAGCAGTTGTTTCGAATCGGTGATATTATGGGGAATGTTCAGCATGGAAGAGTGGGTCTTGGTATCAGTTCAGCTCCTCCTACATACCACAAGGCAGCCCCACCTCAACGGAAGAAACTGCTAGTCAACGCATCAAAAAACGCAACCACCAGGAAAAGGTGTTAATAAAAGCAAGCCTCGCTAGGACAACTGGAAGATGCTGGCAAATGTTGGTCAACGGCTTATTTTTCCACCTGAGATTGCCACCACTAATCTTCGACCAATTGTCTTTTGTTCTGGATCAGCACGCCTTGTTCAGCTGATAGAGAACAGTGCATGGGAGGATGCTGTAAATGAGGCATAAACTGCTGTATGCTCAACTAGCCAATGAAGCGGAATATGCGTGGAGGAGAGTCAGGGTTTACCGAGTGGAGGATTTGTGGCACACACTACAGCCCGGTTTCTCAGAGACGTCTGATTCAGTGGCCAAGAGTTTCGTCGTACAAAAAAGAACATTGCTACATCAGCAGACAGGAGCAGATATTGCCTGCTGTTAGACGGAAATATTCTGGTAGGGGATCTCAAGCACAATCGAAGGGAAGAAGTTGATGTACGGGTAAGTAAGCTGGACTGACTGGAGGGGGGTTGATGGTAGAACGCCAGAATCACCATCAAGCCGTCTTGAGGTGTGGGCTAGTCGACGAAACACTGAGGATGGCAGGCGCCCACTTGTAGTCCCCAGCGATGTACCGTACTTACCTCAATCCAGACGGTTGCCATCCTGGTGAGACCTCACTGTGGTTTATTCCCGGAGCCAGCATCGCACACGTGTGTGCTGATGCGCTACTGAACTGATTAAAGCTTCCAGATTTTCACCAGTTGTCTCACCTGCAACATTAAGGCACATTTCGACAGGATGCAAGGTGGCTAGCCAAGGATGGTTTACTTGGCGCCATGACCAGGTGTTGCGGATGTTTGACCTTAGCAATGGAAGACAAGCGTAACAGAGCACTAAGTTGCCCCCAGTTTCATAAAAACATTACACACAAAAAACTTCATTCCTCCGCCCAGGAGAGCAACCGTCAGGAAAATGTGTTAAAACCAAGCCCCGCCGAGGACAACTGGACGCTGCTGGCAGATGTTTGTCAACGGCTTATTTTTCCACCTATGATTGCCACCACTAATTTTAGACCAATTGTCTTGTGTTCTGGATCAGCACGCCTTGTTCTCCTGCTAGCGTTAACAGTGCCATGGGCGGATGCATGTACAATGAGGTGTATGAGAGCGAGGAACTGCGGTCTGCTGAACTAGTCACTGAAGCGGAAGACCGAGGATGGAGAGTCCGGATTTACCCAGTGGAGATTGTTTGTGGAGGATTTGTAGCACACACTACAACCTGCTTTCGCACAGACGTCGGATTCAGTGGCGAAGAGTTGCGTCGCACAGTAAAGACCGTTTCTGAAGCAGCAGAGAGGAGCAGTAAGTGCTTGTTGCTAGACGGAAATATTCTGGTAGGGGATCTCAAGCACAATCGAAGGAAAGAAACGCTGATGTACGAGTAAGTAAGCTGGACTGACTGGAGGGGCGGTGATGGTGGAACACCAGAATCACCGTCGAGCCGTCTTGATATGTGGGCTAGTCGACGAAACACCGAGGATGGCAGGTGCCCACCTGTAGACCCCAGCAATGTACCGTATACCTCAATCGATACGGTTGTTATGCTGGGGAGACCTCACTGTGGTTTCTCCCCGGAGCCAGCATCGCACACGTGTGTGCTGATGCGCTACTGTACTGATTAAAGCTTTCAGCTTCTCAGCAGTTGTTTCGAATCGGTGATATTATGGGGAATGTTCAGCATGGAAGAGTGGGTCTTGGTATCAGTTCAGCTCCTCCTACATACCACAAGGCAGCCCCACCTCAACGGAAGAAACTGCTAGTCAACGCATCAAAAAACGCAACCACCAGGAAAAGGTGTTAATAAAAGCAAGCCTCGCTAGGACAACTGGAAGATGCTGGCAAATGTTGGTCAACGGCTTATTTTTCCACCTGAGATTGCCACCACTAATCTTCGACCAATTGTCTTTTGTTCTGGATCAGCACGCCTTGTTCAGCTGATAGAGAACAGTGCATGGGAGGATGCTGTAAATGAGGCATAAACTGCTGTATGCTCAACTAGCCAATGAAGCGGAATATGCGTGGAGGAGAGTCAGGGTTTACCGAGTGGAGGATTTGTGGCACACACTACAGCCCGGTTTCTCAGAGACGTCTGATTCAGTGGCCAAGAGTTTCGTCGTACAAAAAAGAACATTGCTACATCAGCAGACAGGAGCAGATATTGCCTGCTGTTAGACGGAAATATTCTGGTAGGGGATCTCAAGCACAATCGAAGGGAAGAAGTTGATGTACGGGTAAGTAAGCTGGACTGACTGGAGGGGGGTTGATGGTAGAACGCCAGAATCACCATCAAGCCGTCTTGAGGTGTGGGCTAGTCGACGAAACACTGAGGATGGCAGGCGCCCACTTGTAGTCCCCAGCGATGTACCGTACTTACCTCAATCCAGACGGTTGCCATCCTGGTGAGACCTCACTGTGGTTTATTCCCGGAGCCAGCATCGCACACGTGTGTGCTGATGCGCTACTGAACTGATTAAAGCTTCCAGATTTTCACCAGTTGTCTCACCTGCAACATTAAGGCACATTTCGACAGGATGCAAGGTGGCTAGCCAAGGATGGTTTACTTGGCGCCATGACCAGGTGTTGCGGATGTTTGACCTTAGCAATGGAAGACAAGCGTAACAGAGCACTAAGTTGCCCCCAGTTTCATAAAAACATTACACACAAAAAACTTCATTCCTCCGCCCAGGAGAGCAACCGTCAGGAAAATGTGTTAAAACCAAGCCCCGCCGAGGACAACTGGACGCTGCTGGCAGATGTTTGTCAACGGCTTATTTTTCCACCTATGATTGCCACCACTAATTTTAGACCAATTGTCTTGTGTTCTGGATCAGCACGCCTTGTTCTCCTGCTAGCGTTAACAGTGCCATGGGCGGATGCATGTACAATGAGGTGTATGAGAGCGAGGAACTGCGGTCTGCTGAACTAGTCACTGAAGCGGAAGACCGAGGATGGAGAGTCCGGATTTACCCAGTGGAGATTGTTTGTGGAGGATTTGTAGCACACACTACAACCCGCTTTCGCACAGACGTCGGATTCAGTGGCGAAGAGTTGCGTCGCACAGTAAAGACTGTTTCTGAAGCAGCAAAGAGGATCAGTAGTGCTTGTTGCTAGACGGAAATATTCTGGTAGGGGATCTCAAGCACAATCGAAGGAAAGAAACGCTGATGTACGAGTAAGTAAGCTGGACTGACTGCAGGGGCGGTGATGGTGGAACACCAGAATCACCGTCGAGCCGTCTTTATATGTGGGCTAGTCGACGAAACACAGAGGATGGCAGGTGCCCACCTGTAGACCCCAGCGATGTACCGTATACCTCAATCGATACGGTTGTTATGCTGGGGAGACCTCACTGTGGTTTCTCCCCGGAGCCAGCATCGCACACGTGTGTGCTGATGCGCTACTGTACTGATTAAAGCTTTCAGCTTCTCAGCAGTTGTTTCGAATCGGTGATATTATGGGGAATGTTCAGCATGGAAGAGTGGGTCTTGGTATCAGTTCAGCTCCTCCTACATACCACAAGGCAGCCCCACCTCAACGGAAGAAACTGCTAGTCAACGCATCAAAAAGCGCAACCACCAGGAAAAGGTGTTAATAAAAGCAAGCCTCGCTAGGACAACTGGAAGATGCTGGCAAATGTTGGTCAACGGCTTATTTTTCCACCTGAGATTGCCACCACTAATCTTCGACCAATTGTCTTTTGTTCTGGATCAGCACGCCTTGTTCAGCTGATAGAGATAACAGTGCCATGGGAGGATGCTGTAAATGAGGCATAAACTGCTGTATGCTCAACTAGCCAATGAAGCGGAATATGCGTGGAGGAGAGTCAGGGTTTACCGAGTGGAGGATTTGTGGCACACACACAGCCCGGTTTCGCAGAGACGTCTGATTCAGTGGCCAAGAGTTTCGTCGTACAATAAAGAACATTGCTACATCAGCAGACAGGAGCAGATATTGCCTGCTGTTAGACGGAAATATTCTGGTAGGGGATCTCAAGCACAATCGAAGGGAAGAAACGTTGATGTACGGGTAAGTAAGATGGACTGACTGGAGGGGAGTTGATGGTAGAACGCCAGAATCACCGTCAAGCCGCTTGAGGTGTGGGCTAGTCGACGAAACACTGAGGATGGCAGGCGCCCACTTGTAGTCCCCAGCGATGTACCGTACTTACCTCAATCCAGACGGTTGCCATCCTGGTGAGACCTCACTGTGGTTTATTCCCGGAGCCAGCATCGCACACGTGTGTGCTGATGCGCTACTGAACTGATTAAAGCTTCCAGATTTTCACCAGTTGTCTCACCTGCAACATTAAGGCACATTTCGACAGGATGCAAGGTGGCTAGCCAAGGATGGTTTACTTGGCGCCATGACCAGGTGTTGCGGATGTTTGACCTTAGCAATGGAAGACAAGCGTAACAGAGCACTAAGTTGCCCCCAGTTTCATAAAAACATTACACACAAAAAACTTCATTCCTCCGCCCAGGAGAGCAACCGTCAGGAAAATGTGTTAAAACCAAGCCCCGCCGAGGACAACTGGACGCTGCTGGCAGATGTTTGTCAACGGCTTATTTTTCCACCTATGATTGCCACCACTAATTTTAGACCAATTGTCTTGTGTTCTGGATCAGCACGCCTTGTTCTCCTGCTAGCGTTAACAGTGCCATGGGCGGATGCATGTACAATGAGGTGTATGAGAGCGAGGAACTGCGGTCTGCTGAACTAGTCACTGAAGCGGAAGACCGAGGATGGAGAGTCCGGATTTACCCAGTGGAGATTGTTTGTGGAGGATTTGTAGCACACACTACAACCCGCTTTCGCACAGACGTCGGATTCAGTGGCGAAGAGTTGCGTCGCACAGTAAAGACTGTTTCTGAAGCAGCGAAGAGGAGCAGTAGTGCTTGTTGCTAGACGGAAATATTCTGGTAGGGGATCTCAAGCACAATCGAAGGAAAGAAACGCTGATGTACGAGTAAGTAAGCTGGACTGACTGCAGGGGCGGTGATGGTGGAACACCAGAATCACCGTCGAGCCGTCTTTATATGTGGGCTAGTCGACGAAACACAGAGGATGGCAGGTGCCCACCTGTAGACCCCAGCGATGTACCGTATACCTCAATCGATACGGTTGTTATGCTGGGGAGACCTCACTGTGGTTTCTCCCCGGAGCCAGCATCGCACACGTGTGTGCTGATGCGCTACTGTACTGATTAAAGCTTTCAGCTTCTCAGCAGTTGTTTCGAATCGGTGATATTATGGGGAATGTTCAGCATGGAAGAGTGGGTCTTGGTATCAGTTCAGCTCCTCCTACATACCACAAGGCAGCCCCACCTCAACGGAAGAAACTGCTAGTCAACGCATCAAAAAGCGCAACCACCAGGAAAAGGTGTTAATAAAAGCAAGCCTCGCTAGGACAACTGGAAGATGCTGGCAAATGTTGGTCAACGGCTTATTTTTCCACCTGAGATTGCCACCACTAATCTTCGACCAATTGTCTTTTGTTCTGGATCAGCACGCCTTGTTCAGCTGATAGAGATAACAGTGCCATGGGAGGATGCTGTAAATGAGGCAAAAACTGCTGTATGCTCCAACTAGCCAATTAAGCGGAATATGCGTGGAGGAGAGTCAGGGTTTACCGAGTGGAGGATTTGTGACACACACACAGCCCGGTTTCTCAGAGACGTCTGATTCAGTGGCCAAGAGTTTCGTCGTACAATAAAGAACATTGCTACATCAGCAGACAGGAGCAGATATTGCCTGCTGTTAGACGGAAATATTCTGGTAGGGGATCTCAAGCACAATCGAAGGGAAGAAACGTTGATGTACGGGTAAGTAAGATGGGCTGACTGGAGGGGGGTTGATGGTAGAACGCCAGAATCACCGTCAAGCCGCTTGAGGTGTGGGCTAGTCGACGAAACACTGAGGATGGCAGGCGCCCACTTGTAGTCCCCAGCGATGTACCGTACTTACCTCAATCCAGACGGTTGCCATCCTGGTGAGACCTCACTGTGGTTTATTCCCGGAGCCAGCATCGCACACGTGTGTGCTGATGCGCTACTGAACTGATTAAAGCTTCCAGATTTTCACCAGTTGTCTCACCTGCAACATTAAGGCACATTTCGACAGGATGCAAGGTGGCTAGCCAAGGACGGTTTACTTGGCGCCATGATCAGGTGCTGCGATGTTTGACCTTAGCAATGGAAGACAAGCGTAACATGAGCACTAAGTTGCCCCCAGTTTCATAAAAACATTACACACAAAAAACTTCATTCCTCCGCCCAGGAGAGCAACCGTCAGGAAAATGTGTTAAAACCAAGCCCCGCCGAGGACAACTGGACGCTGCTGGCAGATGTTTGTCAACGGCTTATTTTTCCACCTATGATTGCCACCACTAATTTTAGACAAATTGTCTTGTGTTCTGGATCAGCACGCCTTGTTCTCCTGCTAGCGTTAACAGTGCCATGGGCGGATGCTGTACATGAGGCGTATGAAAGCGAGGAACTGCGGTCTGCTGAACTAGTCACTGAAGCGGAAGACCGAGGATGGAGAGTCCGGATTTACCCAGTGGAGATTGTTTGAGGAGGATTTGTAGCACACACTACA
Organism: Acipenser ruthenus; assembly: GCF_902713425.1. Taxonomy (NCBI): domain Eukaryota; kingdom Metazoa; phylum Chordata; class Actinopteri; order Acipenseriformes; family Acipenseridae; genus Acipenser; species Acipenser ruthenus. Next base: position 25,366,778 of record NC_081196.1, read on the forward strand.
ACCCGCTTTCGCACAGACGTCGGATTCAGTGGCGAAGAGTTGCGTCGCACAGTAAAGACCGTTTCTGAAGCAGCAGAGAGGAGCAGTAAGTGCTTGTTGCTAGACGGAAATATTCTGGTAGGGGATCTCAAGCACAATCGAAGGAAAGAAACGCTGATGTACGAGTAAGTAAGCTGGACTGACTGGAGGGGCGGTGATGGTGGAACACCAGAATCACCGTCGAGCCGTCTTGATATGTGGGCTAGTCGACGAAACACCGAGGATGGCAGGTGCCCACCTGTAGACCCCAGCAATGTACCGTATACCTCAATCGATACGGTTGTTATGCTGGGGAGACCTCACTGTGGTTTCTCCCCGGAGCCAGCATCGCACACGTGTGTGCTGATGCGCTACTGTACTGATTAAAGCTTTCAGCTTCTCAGCAGTTGTTTCGAATCGGTGATATTATGGGGAATGTTCAGCATGGAAGAGTGGGTCTTGGTATCAGTTCAGCTCCTCCTACATAGCACAAGGCAGCCCCACCTCAACGGAAGAAACTGCTAGTCAACGCATCAAAAAGCGCAACCACCAGGAAAAGGTGTAATAAAAGCAAGCCTCGCTAGGACAACTGGAAGATGCTGGCAAATGTTGGTCAACGGCTTATTTTTCCACCTGAGATTGCCACCACTAATCTTCGACCAATTGTCTTTTGTTCTGGATCAGCACGCCTTGTTCAGCTGATAGAGATAACAGTGCCATGGGAGGATGCTGTAAATGAGGCATAAACTGCTGTATGCTCAACTAGCCAATGAAGCGGAATATGCGTGGAGGAGAGTCAGGGTTTACCGAGTGGAGGATTTGTGGCACACACTACAGCCCGGTTTCTCAGAGACGTCTGATTCAGTGGCCAAGAGTTTCGTCGTACAAAAAAGAACATTGCTACATCAGCAGACAGGAGCAGATATTGCCTGCTGTTAGACGGAAATATTCTGGTAGGGGATCTCAAGCACAATCGAAGGGAAGAAGTTGATGTACGGGTAAGTAAGCTGGACTGACTGGAGGGGGGTTGATGGTAGAACGCCAGAATCACCATCAAGCCGTCTTGAGGTGTGGGCTAGTCGACGAAACACTGAGGATGGCAGGCGCCCACTTGTAGTCCCCAGCGATGTACCGTACTTACCTCAATCCAGACGGTTGCCATCCTGGTGAGACCTCACTGTGGTTTATTCCCGGAGCCAGCATCGCACACGTGTGTGCTGATGCGCTACTGAACTGATTAAAGCTTCCAGATTTTCACCAGTTGTCTCACCTGCAACATTAAGGCACATTTCGACAGGATGCAAGGTGGCTAGCCAAGGACGGTTTACTTGGCGCCATGACCAGGTGCTGCGGATGTTTGACCTTAGCAATGGAAGACAAGCGTAACAGAGCACTAAGTTGCCCCCAGTTTCATAAAAACATTACACACAAAAAACTTCATTCCTCCGCCCAGGAGAGCAACCGTCAGGAAAATGTGTTAAAACCAAGCCCCGCCGAGGACAACTGGACGCTGCTGGCAGATGTTTGTCAACGGCTTATTTTTCCACCTATGATTGCCACCACTAATTTTAGACCAATTGTCTTGTGTTCTGGATCAGCACGCCTTGTTCTCCTGCTAGCGTTAACAGTGCCATGGGCGGATGCTGTACAATGAGGCGTATGAGAGCGAGGAACTGCGGTCTGCTGAACTAGTCACTGAAGCGGAAGACCGAGGATGGAGAGTCCGGATTTACCCAGTGGAGATTGTTTGTGGAGGATTTGTAGCACACACTACAACCCGCTTTCGCACAGACGTCGGATTCAGTGGCGAAGAGTTGCGTCGCACAGTAAAGACTGTTTCTGAAGAAGCAAAGAGGAGCAGTAAGTGCTTGTTGCTAGACGGAAATATTCTGGTAGGGGATCTCAAGCACAATCGAAGGAAAGAAACGCTGATGTACGAGTAAGTAAGCTGGACTGACTGCAGGGGCGGTGATGGTGGAACACCAGAATCACCGTCGAGCCGTCTTTATATGTGGGCTAGTCGACGAAATACAGAGGATGGCAGGTGCCCACCTGTAGACCCCAGCGATGTACCGTATACCTCAATCGATACGGTTGTTATGCTGGGGAGACCTCACTGTGGTTTCTCCCCGGAGCCAGCATCGCACACGTGTGTGCTGATGCGCTACTGTACTGATTAAAGCTTTCAGCTTCTCAGCAGTTGTTTCGAATCGGTGATATTATGGGGAATGTTCAGCATGGAAGAGTGGGTCTTGGTATCAGTTCAGCTCCTCCTACATACCACAAGGCAGCCCCACCTCAACGGAAGAAACTGCTAGTCAACGCATCAAAAAGCGCAACCACCAGGAAAAGGTGTTAATAAAAGCAAGCCTCGCTAGGACAACTGGAAGATGCTGGCAAATGTTGGTCAACGGCTTATTTTTCCACCTGAGATTGCCACCACTAATCTTCGACCAATTGTCTTTTGTTCTGGATCAGCACGCCTTGTTCAGCTGATAGAGATAACAGTGCCATGGGAGGATGCTGTAAATGAGGCATAAACTGCTGTATGCTCAACTAGCCAATGAAGCGGAATATGCGTGGAGGAGAGTCAGGGTTTACCGAGTGGAGGATTTGTGGCACACACTACAGCCCGGTTTCTCAGAGACGTCTGATTCAGTGGCCAAGAGTTTCGTCGTACAAAAAAGAACATTGCTACACAGCAGACAGGAGCAGATATTGCCTGCTGTTAGACGGAAATATTCTGGTAGGGGATCTCAAGCACAATCGAAGGGAAGAAGTTGATGTACGGGTAAGTAAGCTGGACTGACTGGAGGGGGGTTGATGGTAGAACGCCAGAATCACCATCAAGCCGTCTTGAGGTGTGGGCTAGTCGACGAAACACTGAGGATGGCAGGCGCCCACTTGTAGTCCCCAGCGATGTACCGTACTTACCTCAATCCAGACGGTTGCCATCCTGGTGAGACCTCACTGTGGTTTATTCCCGGAGCCAGCATCGCACACGTGTGTGCTGATGCGCTACTGAACTGATTAAAGCTTCCAGATTTTCACCAGTTGTCTCACCTGCAACATTAAGGCACATTTCGACAGGATGCAAGGTGGCTAGCCAAGGACGGTTTACTTGGCGCCATGATCAGGTGCTGCGATGTTTGACCTTAGCCATGGAAGACAAGCGTAACATGAGCACTAAGTTGCCCCCAGTTTCATAAAAACATTACACACAAAAAACTTCATTCCTCCGCCCAGGAGAGCAACCGTCAGGAAAATGTGTTAAAACCAAGCCCCGCCGAGGACAACTGGACGCTGCTGGCAGATGTTTGTCAACGGCTTATTTTTCCACCTATGATTGCCACCACTAATTTTAGACCAATTGTCTTGTGTTCTGGATCAGCACGCCTTGTTCTCCTGCTAGCGTTAACAGTGCCATGGGCGGATGCTGTACATGAGGCGTATGAGAGCGAGGAACTGCGGTCTGCTGAACTAGTCACTGAAGCGGAAGACCGAGGATGGAGAGTCCGGATTTACCCAGTGGAGATTGTTTGTGGAGGATTTGTAGCACACACTACAACCCGCTTTCGCACAGACGTCGGATTCAGTGGCGAAGAGTTGCGTCGCACAGTAAAGACTGTTTCTGAAGCAGCAAAGAGGAGCAGTAGTGCTTGTTGCTAGACGGAAATATTCTGGTAGGGGATCTCAAGCACAATCGAAGGAAAGAAACGCTGATGTACGAGTAAGTAAGCTGGACTGACTGCAGGGGCGGTGATGGTGGAACACCAGAATCACCGTCGAGCCGTCTTTATATGTGGGCTAGTCGACGAAACACAGAGGATGGCAGGTGCCCACCTGTAGACCCCAGCGATGTACCGTATACCTCAATCGATACGGTTGTTATGCTGGGGAGACCTCACTGTGGTTTCTCCCCGGAGCCAGCATCGCACACGTGTGTGCTGATGCGCTACTGTACTGATTAAAGCTTTCAGCTTCTCAGCAGTTGTTTCGAATCGGTGATATTATGGGGAATGTTCAGCATGGAAGAGTGGGTCTTGGTATCAGTTCAGCTCCTCCTACATACCAACAAGGCAGCCCCACCTCAACGGAAGAAACTGCTAGTCAACGCATCAAAAAACGCAACCACCAGGAAAAGGTGTTAATAAAAGCAAGCCTCGCTAGGACAACTGGAAGATGCTGGCAAATGTTGGTCAACGGCTTATTTTTCCACCTGAGATTGCCACCACTAATCTTCGACCAATTGTCTTTTGTTCTGGATCAGCACGCCTTGTTCAGCTGATAGAGATAACAGTGCCATGGGAGGATGCTGTAAATGAGGCATAAACTGCTGTATGCTCAACTAGCCAATGAAGCGGAATATGCGTGGAGGAGAGTCAGGGTTTACCGAGTGGAGGATTTGTGGCACACACTACAGCCCGGTTTCTCAGAGACGTCTGATTCAGTGGCCAAGAGTTTCGTCGTACAAAAAAGAACATTGCTACATCAGCAGACAGGAGCAGATATTGCCTGCTGTTAGACGGAAATATTCTGGTAGGGGATCTCAAGCACAATCGAAGGGAAGAAACGTTGATGTACGGGTAAGTAAGATGGACTGACTGGAGGGGGGTTGATGGTAGAACGCCAGAATCACCGTCAAGCCGCTTGAGGTGTGGGCTAGTCGACGAAACACTGAGGATGGCAGGCGCCCACTTGTAGTCCCCAGCGATGTACCGTACTTACCTCAATCCAGACGGTTGCCATCCTGGTGAGACCTCACTGTGGTTTATTCCCGGAGCCAGCATCGCACACGTGTGTGCTGATGCGCTACTGAACTGATTAAAGCTTCCAGATTTTTACCAGTTGTCTCACCTGCAACATTAAGGCACATTTCGACAGGATGCAAGGTGGCTAGCCAAGGACGGTTTACTTGGCGCCATGATCAGGTGCTGCGATGTTTGACCTTAGCAATGGAAGACAAGCGTAACATGAGCACTAAGTTGCCCCCAGTTTCATAAAAACATTACACACAAAAAACTTCATTCCTCCGCCCAGGAGAGCAACCGTCAGGAAAATGTGTTAAAACCAAGCCCCGCCGAGGACAACTGGACGCTGCTGGCAGATGTTTGTCAACGGCTTATTTTTCCACCTATGATTGCCACCACTAATTTTAGACCAATTGTCTTGTGTTCTGGATCAGCACGCCTTGTTCTCCTGCTAGCGTTAACAGTGCCATGGGCGGATGCTGTACATGAGGCGTATGAGAGCGAGGAACTGCGGTCTGCTGAACTAGTCACTGAAGCGGAAGACCGAGGATGGAGAGTCCGGATTTACCCAGTGGAGATTGTTTGAGGAGGATTTGTAGCACACACTACAACCTGCTTTCGCACAGACGTCGGATTCAGTGGCGAAGAGTTGCGTCGCACAGTAAAGACCGTTTCTGAAGCAGCAGAGAGGAGCAGTAAGTGCTTGTTGCTAGACGGAAATATTCTGGTAGGGGATCTCAAGCACAATCGAAGGAAAGAAACGCTGATGTACGAGTAAGTAAGCTGGACTGACTGGAGGGCGGTGATGGTGGAACACCAGAATCACCGTCGAGCCGTCTTGATATGTGGGCTAGTCGACGAAACACCGAGGATGGCAGGTGCCCACCTGTAGACCCCAGCAATGTACCGTATACCTCAATCGATACGGTTGTTATGCTGGGGAGACCTCACTGTGGTTTCTCCCCGGAGCCAGCATCGCACACGTGTGTGCTGATGCGCTACTGTACTGATTAAAGCTTTCAGCTTCTCAGCAGTTGTTTCGAATCGGTGATATTATGGGGAATGTTCAGCATGGAAGAGTGGGTCTTGGTATCAGTTCAGCTCCTCCTACATACCACAAGGCAGCCCCACCTCAACGGAAGAAACTGCTAGTCAACGCATCAAAAAGCGCAACCACCAGGAAAAGGTGTTAATAAAAGCAAGCCTCGCTAGGACAACTGGAAGATGCTGGCAAATGTTGGTCAACGGCTTATTTTTCCACCTGAGATTGCCACCACTAATCTTCGACCAATTGTCTTTTGTTCTGGATCAGCACGCCTTGTTCAGCTGATAGAGAACAGTGCATGGGAGGATGCTGTAAATGAGGCATAAACTGCTGTATGCTCAACTAGCCAATGAAGCGGAATATGCGTGGAGGAGAGGAGTCAGGGTTTACCGAGTGGAGGATTTGTGGCACACACTACAGCCCGGTTTCTCAGAGACGTCTGATTCAGTGGCCAAGAGTTTCGTCGTACAAAAAAGAACATTGCTACATCAGCAGACAGGAGCAGATATTGCCTGCTGTTAGACGGAAATATTCTGGTAGGGGATCTCAAGCACAATCGAAGGGAAGAAGTTGATGTACGGGTAAGTAAGCTGGACTGACTGGAGGGGGGTTGATGGTAGAACGCCAGAATCACCATCAAGCCGTCTTGAGGTGTGGGCTAGTCGACGAAACACTGAGGATGGCAGGCGCCCACTTGTAGTCCCCAGCGAAGTACCGTACTTACCTCAATCCAGACGGTTGCCATCCTGGTGAGACCTCACTGTGGTTTATTCCCGGAGCCAGCATCGCACACGTGTGTGCTGATGCGCTACTGAACTGATTAAAGCTTCCAGATTTTCACCAGTTGTCTCACCTGCAACATTAAGGCACATTTCGACAGGATGCAAGGTGGCTAGCCAAGGACGGTTTACTTGGCGCCATGATCAGGTGCTGCGATGTTTGACCTTAGCAATGGAAGACAAGCGTAACATGAGCACTAAGTTGCCCCCAGTTTCATAAAAACATTACACACAAAAAACTTCATTCCTCCGCCCAGGAGAGCAACCGTCAGAAAATGTGTTAAAACCAAGCCCCGCCGAGGACAACTGGACGCTGCTGGCAGATGTTTGTCAACGGCTTATTTTTCCACCTATGATTGCCACCACTAATTTTAGACCAATTGTCTTGTGTTCTGGATCAGCACGCCTTGTTCTCCTGCTAGCGTTAACAGTGCCATGGGCGGATGCATGTACAATGAGGCGTATGAGAGCGAGGAACTGCGGTCTGCTGAACTAGTCACTGAAGCGGAAGACCGAGGATGGAGAGTCCGGATTTACCCAGTGGAGATTGTTTGTGGAGGATTTGTAGCACACACTACAACCCGCTTTCGCACAGACGTCGGATTCAGTGGCGAAGAGTTGCGTCGCACAGTAAAGACTGTTTCTGAAGCAGCAAAGAGGAGCAGTAAGTGCTTGTTGCTAGACGGAAATATTCTGGTAGGGGATCTCAAGCACAATCGAAGGAAAGAAACGCTGATGTACGAGTAAGTAAGCTGGACTGACTGCAGGGGCGGTGATGGTGGAACACCAGAATCACCGTCGAGCCGTCTTTATATGTGGGCTAGTCGACGAAATACAGAGGATGGCAGGTGCCCACCTGTAGACCCCAGCGATGTACCGTATACCTCAATCGATACGGTTGTTATGCTGGGGAGACCTCACTGTGGTTTCTCCCCGGAGCCAGCATCGCACACGTGTGTGCTGATGCGCTACTGTACTGATTAAAGCTTTCAGCTTCTCAGCAGTTGTTTCGAATCGGTGATATTATGGGGAATGTTCAGCATGGAAGAGTGGGTCTTGGTATCAGTTCAGCTCCTCCTACATACCACAAGGCAGCCCCACCTCAACGGAAGAAACTGCTAGTCAACGCATCAAAAAGCGCAACCACCAGGAAAAGGTGTTAATAAAAGCAAGCCTCGCTAGGACAACTGGAAGATGCTGGCAAATGTTGGTCAACGGCTTATTTTTCCACCTGAGATTGCCACCACTAATCTTCGACCAATTGTCTTTTGTTCTGGATCAGCACGCCTTGTTCAGCTGATAGAGATAACAGTGCCATGGGAGGATGCTGTAAATGAGGCATAAACTGCTGTATGCTCAACTAGCCAATGAAGCGGAATATGCGTGGAGGAGAGTCAGGGTTTACCGAGTGGAGGATTTGTGGCACACACTACAGCCCGGTTTCTCAGAGACGTCTGATTCAGTGGCCAAGAGTTTCGTCGTACAAAAAAGAACATTGCTACACAGCAGACAGGAGCAGATATTGCCTGCTGTTAGACGGAAATATTCTGGTAGGGGATCTCAAGCACAATCGAAGGGAAGAAGTTGATGTACGGGTAAGTAAGCTGGACTGACTGGAGGGGGGTTGATGGTAGAACGCCAGAATCACCATCAAGCCGTCTTGAGGTGTGGGCTAGTCGACGAAACACTGAGGATGGCAGGCGCCCACTTGTAGTCCCCAGCGATGTACCGTACTTACCTCAATCCAGACGGTTGCCATCCTGGTGAGACCTCACTGTGGTTTATTCCCGGAGCCAGCATCGCACACGTGTGTGCTGATGCGCTACTGAACTGATTAAAGCTTCCAGATTTTCACCAGTTGTCTCACCTGCAACATTAAGGCACATTTCGACAGGATGCAAGGTGGCTAGCCAAGGACGGTTTACTTGGCGCCATGATCAGGTGCTGCGATGTTTGACCTTAGCAATGGAAGACAAGCGTAACATGAGCACTAAGTTGCCCCCAGTTTCATAAAAACATTACACACAAAAAACTTCATTCCTCCGCCCAGGAGAGCAACCGTCAGAAAATGTGTTAAAACCAAGCCCCGCCGAGGACAACTGGACGCTGCTGGCAGATGTTTGTCAACGGCTTATTTTTCCACCTATGATTGCCACCACTAATTTTAGACCAATTGTCTTGTGTTCTGGATCAGCACGCCTTGTTCTCCTGCTAGCGTTAACAGTGCCATGGGCGGATGCATGTACAATGAGGCGTATGAGAGCGAGGAACTGCGGTCTGCTGAACTAGTCACTGAAGCGGAAGACCGAGGATGGAGAGTCCGGATTTACCCAGTGGAGATTGTTTGTGGAGGATTTGTAGCACACACTACAACCCGCTTTCGCACAGACGTCGGATTCAGTGGCGAAGAGTTGCGTCGCACAGTAAAGACTGTTTCTGAAGCAGCAAAGAGGAGCAGTAAGTGCTTGTTGCTAGACGGAAATATTCTGGTAGGGGATCTCAAGCACAATCGAAGGAAAGAAACGCTGATGTACGAGTAAGTAAGCTGGACTGACTGCAGGGGCGGTGATGGTGGAACACCAGAATCACCGTCGAGCCGTCTTTATATGTGGGCTAGTCGACGAAATACAGAGGATGGCAGGTGCCCACCTGTAGACCCCAGCGATGTACCGTATACCTCAATCGATACGGTTGTTATGCTGGGGAGACCTCACTGTGGTTTCTCCCCGGAGCCAGCATCGCACACGTGTGTGCTGATGCGCTACTGTACTGATTAAAGCTTTCAGCTTCTCAGCAGTTGTTTCGAATCGGTGATATTATGGGGAATGTTCAGCATGGAAGAGTGGGTCTTGGTATCAGTTCAGCTCCTCCTACATACCACAAGGCAGCCCCACCTCAACGGAAGAAACTGCTAGTCAACGCATCAAAAAGCGCAACCACCAGGAAAAGGTGTTAATAAAAGCAAGCCTCGCTTGGACAACTGGAAGATGCTGGCAAATGTTGGTCAACGGCTTATTTTTCCACCTGAGATTGCCACCACTAATCTTCGACCAATTGTCTTTTGTTCTGGATCAGCACGCCTTGTTCAGCTGATAGAGATAACAGTGCCATGGGAGGATGCTGTAAATGAGGCATAAACTGCTGTATGCTCAACTAGCCAATGAAGCGGAATATGCGTGGAGGAGAGTCAGGGTTTACCGAGTGGAGGATTTGTGGCACACACTACAGCCCGGTTTCTCAGAGACGTCTGATTCAGTGGCCAAGAGTTTCGTCGTACAAAAAAGAACATTGCTACACAGCAGACAGGAGCAGATATTGCCTGCTGTTAGACGGAAATATTCTGGTAGGGGATCTCAAGCACAATCGAAGGGAAGAAGTTGATGTACGGGTAAGTAAGCTGGACTGACTGGAGGGGGGTTGATGGTAGAACGCCAGAATCACCATCAAGCCGTCTTGAGGTGTGGGCTAGTCGACGAAACACTGAGGATGGCAGGCGCCCACTTGTAGTCCCCAGCGATGTACCGTACTTACCTCAATCCAGACGGTTGCCATCCTGGTGAGACCTCACTGTGGTTTATTCCCGGAGCCAGCATCGCACACGTGTGTGCTGATGCGCTACTGAACTGATTAAAGCTTCCAGATTTTCACCAGTTGTCTCACCTGCAACATAAGGCACATTTCGACAGGATGCAAGGTGGCTAGCCAAGGACGGTTTACTTGGCGCCATGATCAGGTGCTGCGATGTTTGACCTTAGCAATGGAAGACAAGCGTAACATGAGCACTAAGTTGCCCCCAGTTTCATAAAAACATTACACACAAAAAACTTCATTCCTCCGCCCAGGAGAGCAACCGTCAGGAAAATGTGTTAAAACCAAGCCCCGCCGAGGACAACTGGACGCTGCTGGCAGATGTTTGTCAACGGCTTATTTTTCCACCTATGATTGCCACCACTAATTTTAGACCAATTGTCTTGTGTTCTGGATCAGCACGCCTTGTTCTCCTGCTAGCGTTAACAGTGCCATGGGCGGATGCTGTACATGAGGCGTATGAGAGCGAGGAACTGCGGTCTGCTGAACTAGTCACTGAAGCGGAAGACCGAGGATGGAGAGTCCGGATTTACCCAGTGGAGATTGTTTGTGGAGGATTTGTAGCACACACTACAACCCGCTTTCGCACAGACGTCGGATTCAGTGGCGAAGAGTTGCGTCGCACAGTAAAGACTGTTTCTGAAGCAGCAAAGAGGAGCAGTAGTGCTTGTTGCTAGACGGAAATATTCTGGTAGGGGATCTCAAGCACAATCGAAGGAAAGAAACGCTGATGTACGAGTAAGTAAGCTGGACTGACTGCAGGGGCGGTGATGGTGGAACACCAGAATCACCGTCGAGCCGTCTTTATATGTGGGCTAGTCGACGAAACACAGAGGATGGCAGGTGCCCACCTGTAGACCCCAGCGATGTACCGTATACCTCAATCGATACGGTTGTTATGCTGGGGAGACCTCACTGTGGTTTCTCCCCGGAGCCAGCATCGCACACGTGTGTGCTGATGCGCTACTGTACTGATTAAAGCTTTCAGCTTCTCAGCAGTTGTTTCGAATCGGTGATATTATGGGGAATGTTCAGCATGGAAGAGTGGGTCTTGGTATCAGTTCAGCTCCTCCTACATACCAACAAGGCAGCCCCACCTCAACGGAAGAAACTGCTAGTCAACGCATCAAAAAGCGCAACCACCAGGAAAAGGTGTTAATAAAAGCAAGCCTCGCTAGGACAACTGGAAGATGCTGGCAAATGTTGGTCAACGGCTTATTTTTCCACCTGAGATTGCCACCACTAATCTTCGACCAATTGTCTTTTGTTCTGGATCAGCACGCCTTGTTCAGCTGATAGAGATAACAGTGCCATGGGAGGATGCTGTAAATGAGGCATAAACTGCTGTATGCTCAACTAGCCAATGAAGCGGAATATGCGTGGAGGAGAGTCAGGGTTTACCGAGTGGAGGATTTGTGGCACACACTACAGCCCGGTTTCTCAGAGACGTCTGATTCAGTGGCCAAGAGTTTCGTCGTACAAAAAAGAACATTGCTACATCAGCAGACAGGAGCAGATATTGCCTGCTGTTAGACGGAAATATTCTGGTAGGGGATCTCAAGCACAATCGAAGGGAAGAAACGTTGATGTACGGGTAAGTAAAATGGACTGACTGGAGGGGGGTTGATGGTAGAACGCCAGAATCACCGTCAAGCCGCTTGAGGTGTGGGCTAGTCGACGAAACACTGAGGATGGCAGGCGCCCACTTGTAGTCCCCAGCGATGTACCGTACTTACCTCAATCCAGACGGTTGCCATCCTGGTGAGACCTCACTGTGGTTTATTCCCGGAGCCAGCATCGCACACGTGTGTGCTGATGCGCTACTGAACTGATTAAAGCTTCCAGATTTTTACCAGTTGTCTCACCTGCAACATTAAGGCACATTTCGACAGGATGCAAGGTGGCTAGCCAAGGACGGTTTACTTGGCGCCATGATCAGGTGCTGCGATGTTTGACCTTAGCAATGGAAGACAAGCGTAACATGAGCACTAAGTTGCCCCCAGTTTCATAAAAACATTACACACAAAAAACTTCATTCCTCCGCCCAGGAGAGCAACCGTCAGGAAAATGTGTTAAAACCAAGCCCCGCCGAGGACAACTGGACGCTGCTGGCAGATGTTTGTCAACGGCTTATTTTTCCACCTATGATTGCCACCACTAATTTTAGACCAATTGTCTTGTGTTCTGGATCAGCACGCCTTGTTCTCCTGCTAGCGTTAACAGTGCCATGGGCGGATGCTGTACATGAGGCGTATGAGAGCGAGGAACTGCGGTCTGCTGAACTAGTCACTGAAGCGGAAGACCGAGGATGGAGAGTCCGGATTTACCCAGTGGAGATTGTTTGAGGAGGATTTGTAGCACACACTACAACCTGCTTTCGCACAGACGTCGGATTCAGTGGCGAAGAGTTGCGTCGCACAGTAAAGACCGTTTCTGAAGCAGCAGAGAGGAGCAGTAAGTGCTTGTTGCTAGACGGAAATATTCTGGTAGGGGATCTCAAGCACAATCGAAGGAAAGAAACGCTGATGTACGAGTAAGTAAGCTGGACTGACTGGAGGGCGGTGATGGTGGAACACCAGAATCACCGTCGAGCCGTCTTGATATGTGGGCTAGTCGACGAAACACCGAGGATGGCAGGTGCCCACCTGTAGACCCCAGCAATGTACCGTATACCTCAATCGATACGGTTGTTATGCTGGGGAGACCTCACTGTGGTTTCTCCCCGGAGCCAGCATCGCACACGTGTGTGCTGATGCGCTACTGTACTGATTAAAGCTTTCAGCTTCTCAGCAGTTGTTTCGAATCGGTGATATTATGGGGAATGTTCAGCATGGAAGAGTGGGTCTTGGTATCAGTTCAGCTCCTCCTACATACCACAAGGCAGCCCCACCTCAACGGAAGAAACTGCTAGTCAACGCATCAAAAAGCGCAACCACCAGGAAAAGGTGTTAATAAAAGCAAGCCTCGCTAGGACAACTGGAAGATGCTGGCAAATGTTGGTCAACGGCTTATTTTTCCACCTGAGATTGCCACCACTAATCTTCGACCAATTGTCTTTTGTTCTGGATCAGCACGCCTTGTTCAGCTGATAGAGAACAGTGCATGGGAGGATGCTGTAAATGAGGCATAAACTGCTGTATGCTCAACTAGCCAATGAAGCGGAATATGCGTGGAGGAGAGGAGTCAGGGTTTACCGAGTGGAGGATTTGTGGCACACACTACAGCCCGGTTTCTCAGAGACGTCTGATTCAGTGGCCAAGAGTTTCGTCGTACAAAAAAGAACATTGCTACATCAGCAGACAGGAGCAGATATTGCCTGCTGTTAGACGGAAATATTCTGGTAGGGGATCTCAAGCACAATCGAAGGGAAGAAGTTGATGTACGGGTAAGTAAGCTGGACTGACTGGAGGGGGGTTGATGGTAGAACGCCAGAATCACCATCAAGCCGTCTTGAGGTGTGGGCTAGTCGACGAAACACTGAGGATGGCAGGCGCCCACTTGTAGTCCCCAGCGAAGTACCGTACTTACCTCAATCCAGACGGTTGCCATCCTGGTGAGACCTCACTGTGGTTTATTCCCGGAGCCAGCATCGCACACGTGTGTGCTGATGCGCTACTGAACTGATTAAAGCTTCCAGATTTTCACCAGTTGTCTCACCTGCAACATTAAGGCACATTTCGACAGGATGCAAGGTGGCTAGCCAAGGACGGTTTACTTGGCGCCATGATCAGGTGCTGCGATGTTTGACCTTAGCAATGGAAGACAAGCGTAACATGAGCACTAAGTTGCCCCCAGTTTCATAAAAACATTACACACAAAAAACTTCATTCCTCCGCCCAGGAGAGCAACCGTCAGGAAAATGTGTTAAAACCAAGCCCCGCCGAGGACAACTGGACGCTGCTGGCAGATGTTTGTCAACGGCTTATTTTTCCACCTATGATTGCCACCACTAATTTTAGACCAATTGTCTTGTGTTCTGGATCAGCACGCCTTGTTCTCCTGCTAGCGTTAACAGTGCCATGGGCGGATGCTGTACATGAGGCGTATGAGAGCGAGGAACTGAGGTCTGCTGAACTAGTCACTGAAGCGGAAGACCGAGGATGGAGAGCCCGGATTTACCCAATGGAGATTGTTTGAGGAGGATTTGTAGCACACACTACAACCTGCTTTCGCACAGACGTCGGATTCAGTGGCGAAGAGTTGCGTCGCACAGTAAAGACCGTTTCTGAAGCAGCAGAGAGGAGCAGTAAGTGCTTGTTGCTAGACGGAAATATTCTGGTAGGGGATCTCAAGCACAATCGAAGGAAAGAAACGCTGATGTACGAGTAAGTAAGCTGGACTGACTGGAGGGGCGGTGATGGTGGAACACCAGAATCACCGTCGAGCCGTCTTGATATGTGGGCTAGTCGACGAAACACTGAGGATGGCAGGCGCCCACTTGTAGTCCCCAGCGATGTACCGTACTTACCTCAATCCAGACGGTTGCCATGCTGGTGAGACCTCACTGTGGTTTATTCCCGGAGCCAGCATCGCACACGTGTGTGCTGATGCGCTACTGAACTGATTAAAGCTTCCAGATTTTCACCAGTTGTCTCACCTGCAACATTAAGGCACATTTCGACAGGATGCAAGGTGGCTAGCCAAGGACGGTTTACTTGGCGCCATGACCAGGTGCTGCGGATGTTTGACCTTAGCAATGGAAGACAAGCGTAACAGAGCACTAAGTTGCCCCCAGTTTCATAAAAACATTACACACAAAAAACTTCATTCCTCCGCCCAGGAGAGCAACCGTCAGGAAAATGTGTTAAAACCAAGCCCCGCCGAGGACAACTGGACGCTGCTGGCAGATGTTTGTCAACGGCATATTTTTCCACCTATGATTGCCACCACTAATTTTAGACCAATTGTCTTGTGTTCTGGATCAGCACGCCTTGTTCTCCTGCTAGCGTTAACAGTGCCATGGGCGGATGCATGTACAATGAGGCGTATGAGAGCGAGGAACTGCGGTCTGCTGAACTAGTCACTGAAGCGGAAGACCGAGGATGGAGAGTCCGGATTTACCCAGTGGAGATTGTTTGTGGAGGATTTGTAGCACACACTACAACCCGCTTTCGCACAGACGTCGGATTCAGTGGCGAAGAGTTGCGTCGCACAGTAAAGACTGTTTCTGAAGCAGCAAAGAGGAGCAGTAAGTGCTTGTTGCTAGACGGAAATATTCTGGTAGGGGATCTCAAGCACAATCGAAGGAAAGAAACGCTGATGTACGAGTAAGTAAGCTGGACTGACTGCAGGGGCGGTGATGGTGGAACACCAGAATCACCGTCGAGCCGTCTTTATATGTGGGCTAGTCGACGAAATACAGAGGATGGCAGGTGCCCACCTGTAGACCCCAGCGATGTACCGTATACCTCAATCGATACGGTTGTTATGCTGGGGAGACCTCACTGTGGTTTCTCCCCGGAGCCAGCATCGCACACGTGTGTGCTGATGCGCTACTGTACTGATTAAAGCTTTCAGCTTCTCAGCAGTTGTTTCGAATCGGTGATATTATGGGGAATGTTCAGCATGGAAGAGTGGGTCTTGGTATCAGTTCAGCTCCTCCTACATACCACAAGGCAGCCCCACCTCAACGGAAGAAACTGCTAGTCAACGCATCAAAAAGCGCAACCACCAGGAAAAGGTGTTAATAAAAGCAAGCCTCGCTAGGACAACTGGAAGATGCTGGCAAATGTTGGTCAACGGCTTATTTTTCCACCTGAGATTGCCACCACTAATCTTCGACCAATTGTCTTTTGTTCTGGATCAGCACGCCTTGTTCAGCTGATAGAGATAACAGTGCCATGGGAGGATGCTGTAAATGAGGCATAAACTGCTGTATGCTCAACTAGCCAATGAAGCGGAATATGCGTGGAGGAGAGTCAGGGTTTACCGAGTGGAGGATTTGTGGCACACACTACAGCCCGGTTTCTCAGAGACGTCTGATTCAGTGGCCAAGAGTTTCGTCGTACAAAAAAGAACATTGCTACACAGCAGACAGGAGCAGATATTGCCTGCTGTTAGACGGAAATATTCTGGTAGGGGATCTCAAGCACAATCGAAGGGAAGAAGTTGATGTACGGGTAAGTAAGCTGGACTGACTGAGGGGGGTTGATGGTAGAACGCCAGAATCACCATCAAGCCGTCTTGAGGTGTGGGCTAGTCGACGAAACACTGAGGATGGCAGGCGCCCACTTGTAGTCCCCAGCGATGTACCGTACTTACCTCAATCCAGACGGTTGCCATCCTGGTGAGACCTCACTGTGGTTTATTCCCGGAGCCAGCATCGCACACGTGTGTGCTGATGCGCTACTGAACTGATTAAAGCTTCCAGATTTTCACCAGTTGTCTCACCTGCAACATTAAGGCACATTTCGACAGGATGCAAGGTGGCTAGCCAAGGACGGTTTACTTGGCGCCATGACCAGGTGCTGCGGATGTTTGACCTTAGCAATGGAAGACAAGCGTAACAGAGCACTAAGTTGCCCCCAGTTTCATAAAAACATTACACACAAAAAACTTCATTCCTCCGCCCAGGAGAGCAACCGTCAGGAAAATGTGTTAAAACCAAGCCCCGCCGAGGACAACTGGACGCTGCTGGCAGATGTTTGTCAACGGCATATTTTTCCACCTATGATTGCCACCACTAATTTTAGACCAATTGTCTTGTGTTCTGGATCAGCACGCCTTGTTCTCCTGCTAGCGTTAACAGTGCCATGGGCGGATGCATGTACAATGAGGCGTATGAGAGCGAGGAACTGCGGTCTGCTGAACTAGTCACTGAAGCGGAAGACCGAGGATGGAGAGTCCGGATTTACCCAGTGGAGATTGTTTGTGGAGGATTTGTAGCACACACTACAACCCGCTTTCGCACAGACGTCGGATTCAGTGGCGAAGAGTTGCGTCGCACAGTAAAGACTGTTTCTGAAGCAGCAAAGAGGAGCAGTAAGTGCTTGTTGCTAGACGGAAATATTCTGGTAGGGGATCTCAAGCACAATCGAAGGAAAGAAACGCTGATGTACGAGTAAGTAAGCTGGACTGACTGCAGGGGCGGTGATGGTGGAACACCAGAATCACCGTCGAGCCGTCTTTATATGTGGGCTAGTCGACGAAATACAGAGGATGGCAGGTGCCCACCTGTAGACCCCAGCGATGTACCGTATACCTCAATCGATACGGTTGTTATGCTGGGGAGACCTCACTGTGGTTTCTCCCCGGAGCCAGCATCGCACACGTGTGTGCTGATGCGCTACTGTACTGATTAAAGCTTTCAGCTTCTCAGCAGTTGTTTCGAATCGGTGATATTATGGGGAATGTTCAGCATGGAAGAGTGGGTCTTGGTATCAGTTCAGCTCCTCCTACATACCACAAGGCAGCCCCACCTCAACGGAAGAAACTGCTAGTCAACGCATCAAAAAGCGCAACCACCAGGAAAAGGTGTTAATAAAAGCAAGCCTCGCTAGGACAACTGGAAGATGCTGGCAAATGTTGGTCAACGGCTTATTTTTCCACCTGAGATTGCCACCACTAATCTTCGACCAATTGTCTTTTGTTCTGGATCAGCACGCCTTGTTCAGCTGATAGAGATAACAGTGCCATGGGAGGATGCTGTAAATGAGGCATAAACTGCTGTATGCTCAACTAGCCAATGAAGCGGAATATGCGTGGAGGAGAGTCAGGGTTTACCGAGTGGAGGATTTGTGGCACACACTACAGCCCGGTTTCTCAGAGACGTCTGATTCAGTGGCCAAGAGTTTCGTCGTACAAAAAAGAACATTGCTACACAGCAGACAGGAGCAGATATTGCCTGCTGTTAGACGGAAATATTCTGGTAGGGGATCTCAAGCACAATCGAAGGGAAGAAGTTGATGTACGGGTAAGTAAGCTGGACTGACTGAGGGGGGTTGATGGTAGAACGCCAGAATCACCATCAAGCCGTCTTGAGGTGTGGGCTAGTCGACGAAACACTGAGGATGGCAGGCGCCCACTTGTAGTCCCCAGCGATGTACCGTACTTACCTCAATCCAGACGGTTGCCATCCTGGTGAGACCTCACTGTGGTTTATTCCCGGAGCCAGCATCGCACACGTGTGTGCTGATGCGCTACTGAACTGATTAAAGCTTCCAGATTTTCACCAGTTGTCTCACCTGCAACATTAAGGCACATTTCGACAGGATGCAAGGTGGCTAGCCAAGGACGGTTTACTTGGCGCCATGACCAGGTGCTGCGGATGTTTGACCTTAGCAATGGAAGACAAGCGTAACAGAGCACTAAGTTGCCCCCAGTTTCATAAAAACATTACACACAAAAAACTTCATTCCTCCGCCCAGGAGAGCAACCGTCAGGAAAATGTGTTAAAACCAAGCCCCGCCGAGGACAACTGGACGCTGCTGGCAGATGTTTGTCAACGGCATATTTTTCCACCTATGATTGCCACCACTAATTTTAGACCAATTGTCTTGTGTTCTGGATCAGCACGCCTTGTTCTCCTGCTAGCGTTAACAGTGCCATGGGCGGATGCATGTACAATGAGGCGTATGAGAGCGAGGAACTGCGGTCTGCTGAACTAGTCACTGAAGCGGAAGACCGAGGATGGAGAGTCCGGATTTACCCAGTGGAGATTGTTTGTGGAGGATTTGTAGCACACACTACAACCCGCTTTCGCACAGACGTCGGATTCAGTGGCGAAGAGTTGCGTCGCACAGTAAAGACTGTTTCTGAAGCAGCAAAGAGGAGCAGTAAGTGCTTGTTGCTAGACGGAAATATTCTGGTAGGGGATCTCAAGCACAATCGAAGGAAAGAAACGCTGATGTACGAGTAAGTAAGCTGGACTGACTGCAGGGGCGGTGATGGTGTTACACCAGAATCACCGTCGAGCCGTCTTTATATGTGGGCTAGTCGACGAAATACAGAGGATGGCAGGTGCCCACCTGTAGACCCCAGCGATGTACCGTATACCTCAATCGATACGGTTGTTATGCTGGGGAGACCTCACTGTGGTTTCTCCCCGGAGCCAGCATCGCACACGTGTGTGCTGATGCGCTACTGTACTGATTAAAGCTTTCAGCTTCTCAGCAGTTGTTTCGAATCGGTGATATTATGGGGAATGTTCAGCATGGAAGAGTGGGTCTTGGTATCAGTTCAGCTCCTCCTACATACCACAAGGCAGCCCCACCTCAACGGAAGAAACTGCTAGTCAACGCATCAAAAAACGCAACCACCAGGAAAAGGTGTTAATAAAAGCAAGCCTCGCTAGGACAACTGGAAGATGCTGGCCAATGTTGGTCAACGGCTTATTTTTCCACCTGAGATTGCCACCACTAATCTTCGACCAATTGTCTTTTGTTCTGGATCAGCACGCCTTGTTCAGCTGATAGAGAACAGTGCATGGGAGGATGCTGTAAATGAGGCATAAACTGCTGTATGCTCAACTAGCCAATGAAGCAGAATATGCGTGGAGGAGAGTCAGGGTTTACCGAGTGGAGGATTTGTGGCACACACTACAGCCCGGTTTCTCAGAGACGTCTGATTCAGTGGCCAAGAGTTTCGTCGTACAATAAAGAACATTGCTACATCAGCAGACAGGAGCAGATATT